>NW_024704743.1:88503554-88917705 GCF_018977255.1 Callorhinchus milii
CCCAACCCCCCCCCACCTCCAACCCCCCCCCCAGCCCCCCCACCCCCCCCCCAGGAGCTCTCCCCCCCACCCCACAACTCCACCCCCCACCAGGAGCTCTCCCCCCCCCACTCCAACCCCCCCCAGGAACTCTTCCCCCCCCCCACTCCAATCGCCCCCCCACCATTCCACCCCCCCCCCCGAGCTCTCCCCCGCATCCACCCAAATCCCACCCAGGAGTTCTCCCCACCCCCAACCCCCACTCTTTCCACCCAGGAAGCTCTCCCCTCCCCTCCCCATCCAAGGAGCTCCCCCCTCAACCCCCACCCATGGAGCTCTCCCCCCCAAAAAAATGAATGGAGATTTTTGATGTCCTGGCAAAACGGCATTACTTGATGAATGGAGATTTTCTTGATGTCCTGGCAAACGGCAATTACTTGTGCATATTTTTTGAGATGTTTTGACATTAAAGGTGCTTTATTAAATTAAGGATATTATGATTATTTCAAGATAAAAAGCAGTGGTTTTAACCATTTGCACTAATAGCCCAAGTTAGTTGTTTTGCCTTTGTCTCCAAAAAATGCTTACTGTGTTGACCCAATCTTCTGAGCAAAATCGCTGAGTGTTCCCAGGGACTTCTGTGTTTTTTCAGATTTCCAGCATTTGCAGTATTTTGCATTTGGAGTTATCGGGTAATTTGTTTTAGATCAAAATTGCTATTGCCAAACTTATTAGAGGATACTCTTAGCTTCCCATACACCAGATTTCTTTTGAGGAAAAACTCCTCTGAATGAAGAAAAAAGGTTTTATTCTTTGAATGACAGTATCCTTCCCACTATCAGATCCTATTGCCTATACGCCATATGATGAATCTTATACTTCCTCTTTTCTTCCAAGACTCTTATCTCAAAATAAACTGAAGTTGTCTAACAGGAGAACTTTTATTATTGTGCAGAAACAAAAAAGAGACATGTGAGCAACTACCCCTATTGCATTAAAATGTCTCAAGGGCGAGGCCTTGGGCAAGTGTCCTTACTCCACATGCCTGATAATAATCCCTCAAGAAAATAAAGAAATAATAATTTGGTCACTCAATCCATGACTGTTTGTGGGATAACTGCTGTGCACATTTGGCTGCCGCATTTTGCCCACAAATATACATTCAATTCATTTTACAGTATATTCTATGAAGCGCTTTTGAGGCACCTGGAAGAAGTGAAAAGCGCTATAACAAATGCAAGGATTATTATTATTATCTGAGTGTATTAAACCCTGGTCCCTATAGATTGAGCTGTTTGACATGGTAGATGATATGATGCTGCATACCCCTTTACAATGGTTACATGTTCTCAATTAGATACGTCTTGGCTGATGTATATATATTTGCTAAAAAAACACATTATGAGTTGACAGAGTTTCTCCCAGTGTCCTGGCCAACAATCCCCCAATAAAACTGATCTTTCACTTGATGCTGTGTGTGGGACATTGTTGTTTGCAAATTAGTTGTTATGATATGCTCACATACAAAATACAGTCAATCCGATTTACAATATATCCTGTGAAACTCTTTGATATGTCCTCCCAATGTGGAAGGCACTATACCAAATGCAAGGATTATTAGAATTATTATTATTATAGACTGACAGGTCAGATTGGTATCTTGTTAGAATTGCAGATAACTGTGTCAATACTTGTAGATATTTGTGCATTTAAAGCATTATCTGAGTATTAGTGAAACCAGTTACTTCGAAGTGCTGATATCTGCTACCACTAACCATGCTGCAGAATCCTGGGATGTTCAAGCCCTGTGAGGTCCCACTTTCTTCTCCCAATCTTGTGAGCAATTGTAACTGAAGGAAAGGGTTCATTTATTAAAATTATCACTTTGAAGAGTAACATGATCTTTTTCTGATCTAGAACTAAATGCATATTTCTTTTGTGGACCTTCAGCTCTTTTCGTTAAGACAAATACTTCGGGAAAGATATTAAAGTCTTAGAGGGGATGCAGAGGAGGTTTACGAAAATGATTCCGGGGATGAAGGGCTACAGTTATGAGGATAGATTGGAGCAGCTGGGTCTGTTATCACTGGAACAGAGAAGATTCAGATGGGACCCAATAGAGGTACACAAAATTATGAGGGATTAGACAGGGTAATAGGGAGGAGTCATTTCCATTGATAAGGGAGCCGGTGATGAGGGGACAGAGTTATAGATAGCCACAAGAATAGTGAAAGGAGAATTTAGTAGGATTTTTTTCACCCAACAACAACCAAAAGATTACATTTGTATAGTGGCCTTTCACGTCGGGAGGACGTCCCAAGGCGCTGGACAGTGTACAACATTTCAGACCCGAGCTGGGGTCAGGGCGGGAGAAGGGAGGGGAGGGGAAGGGGGGTGGCCAATGGCATGGTCGAAGAGGAGGGTTTTGAGGCGGGACTTGAAGGAGGTTAAGAAGGGGGTGAGGCGGAGTGACCAGGGGCTGGAATTCCAGAGGTTGGGGGCAGAGTGGCTGAAGGCTCTCCCGCCAATGGTGGGGTGGGTGGGTCAGGGGACGTGGAGCAGGCCAGAGCCGGCTGAGTGGAGGGAGCGGGCGGGTTAATAGGGAGTTAGGAGGTTGCAGAGGTAGGGTAGGGCGAGGCCATGGAGGGCTTTGTAAGTGAGGACCAGGATCTTGAACTGGATCCCTTGAAGGATAGGGAGCCAATGGAGTTGGGCGAGAGTTGGGGAGATGGCGCCACAGAGTTTGATGCGGGAGAGTTCAGAGTTCTGGATTATCTGCAGCCTATGGAGGGAGGGGTTGGGACGGCCGACAAGCAGCACGTTTGCATAGTCAAGCCTGGAGGTGATAATAATAATCCTTGCATTTGATATGATAATAATAATAATAATCCTTGCATTTGATATAGCGCTTTTCACGTCGGGAGGACGTCCCAAAGCGCTTCACAGAACACACTGTAAAGTGAATTGACTGTATATTTGTGGGCAAACGCGGCAGCCAATTGCGCACAGCAATGTCCCACAAACAGTTGTAGATTGAAAATGACCAATTTATTATTGTTTTTGGTTTTGGAGGGATTATTATTAGGCTCTGTGTGGAGTAAGGAAACTTGCCCAAGGTTTCGCCCTCTGCCTGGAATTGAACTCAGGTCTCTCACTTGCAAAGCGAGTGCTCTAACCACTGAGCTGCAGGACTCCACTAAAGGCATGAACAAGAGTTTCAGCGGCCTGAGGGGTGAGATAGTGACGGAGTCGGGCGATGTTACGGAGGTGAGGGAAGGCAGAGCGGGTCATGGCTTGGATGTGGGGAAGAAAAGACAGTTGAGGGTCGAACAAGACACCGAGGTTCCTGACTGGCGGTGAGTTGAAGTGTGCAATCATGGAGGTTGATGCTGCCAGAGCCTGAGGTGCTGAGGTGTTGGCGTGAGCCAATCAAGCAGGATGGTGGGATAAGGCAGGATGGTGGGATAAGGCAGGATGGTGGGATAAGGCAGGATGGTGGGATAAGGCAGGATGGTGGGATAAGGCAGGATGGTGGGATAAGGCAGGATGGTGGGATAAGGCAGGATGGTGGGATTAAATTGATCTCCTTGCTCTGTGAGCCAGTGTGGCTGAATGCCCTCCTTCTACACTGTAATAATAATAATCCTTGCATTTGATATAGCGCTTTTCACGTCGGGAGGACGTCCCAAAGCGCTTCACAGAACACACTGTAAAGTGAATTGACTGTATATTTGTGGGCGGACGCGGCAGCCAATTGCGCACAGCAATGTCCCACAAACAGTCATGGATTGAAAATGACCAATTTATTATTGTTTTTGGTTTTGGAGGGATTATTATTCTATGTTTCTAAATACAACATTTGAACTTACTTTCACTGGATGAAACTATTGCAATTGGTCAAATAGAGATAAAACCATTTTCCCGGAGGTTAGATAAGCTAAGGTGGAATGTACCTTTTTTTAAAAAAATAAGTACTGCCTGAGACAGGTAAAGGAATGTTCTTCAAACGTTCTGATGTGGAAAATGAGGTTACATAACATTCTGCAGAATAAAATGAGACAAAATGTCAACAGTGAGAACCACTCTGCAGTAGTTAATTTTTTTTGGTCAGTTGGGAGTCTGACACTTGCAGAAACCCATCACTATGCTTAAGAGTATCCAAACCAAACTATTAGTTCAATGTGTCCTAGGCCTGGAGACCCCAGAGTGTGTGTTGAGGTACTGCTGGAGTCTAACCAGCTAAAACCGCATAGCTTGCCATTTGAAAGCACTATCATGCAAGCTGTCCTGCTGTTTGTCCAGCTAGGACCACCCTATCTGTTAGGGCTTTGGCTTGCAGGGTTAACAAGAGCTGAATGGGAAGAATACCTGATCCCAATGACTGGTCTGCCCTTCCAAGTTCTGTCAAATTGCAACAGGTATAAATAAATTCCATTTTTTTTCAGATGATTATTTCAAAAATTCTATAATGTTTGACAAATACATTTCTACTCAAGTTATTGGAAACAAATCAGAATTTTTACCAAATCAATTTTGAGTCAATAATTAAAATCAATAATTGACACATTCATAGTTTTAGCAGAAAGATTGTGGGGATTGATTTTGTCTAACCAATTGTTTCTGACTTATACAAGTAATTTGCTTACATTGGCTTACTAAACCTTCTAAACTAATAAAGACAAAATGTCTGTCTGTCCACCAAGAACGCAATAACTGATTGACTTAGAAACCTCATCGGAAAGGTCTTGCATGGGATAGTGTCATGAACTTATTTTTTGGTGGGATCTCTTATCGTTGATGAGCTATATTAAAAAATGCTTTAATTAATCCCCAAAATATGAGGTCTGCATGGTATTCTGCAACAAAGTAGCGACAACAGAAATCACACACCTTTCTAGAGAGAAACATCTATCTATACAATAGACAAAATGTCTGTCTGTGTGTCTGTCCGCCAATACCACAATAACCGATTGACGTAGAGACATGATTTATACCTCATCGAAAAGGTCTTGCATTGGGGAGTTTCATGGGCATATCTTGGTGGGGCAATCTCCTATCATTGATGCGCTGTGATCTAAAAAAAGCTCATCACACATGTATGGATTACTCAAACACACTCCTCACTGGTCTCCCCAGCTGCACTATTCAAAAAATCCTGGTCATTCAGAACTCTGCTGCCCACATACTCACCCAGACCAAACTCAGTACCCCATCTTACCAGTTCTGGCCAGGCTCCACTGGCTCTCCATCACCGAACAGATCGATTTCAAGATCCTCACACTCGTATTCAAATTATCACTCCCTGGCACCTCCCTATCTCTCACACCTACTTACTCCCCAATCCACCACCCGGCACCTACGCTCGACTGGCACCTGCTTATCCCTCGCACTGTCCGCTCCACCATGGTGGTCGCGCTTTCAGCCACTAGGCCCCGAAACTGGAACACTCTCCCTCATTCCCTCTGCCTTGCCCCCTCCCCTTTTTCAAGTCCCGTCTGAAAACCTTCCTTTTTGATTGTGCTTACAGTCACCTCCCCCCCAGCCCCCCACTCAGAGTAAGGCTTTGCCACTATTAAGCGCTCTGAGAAGCTACCCTGCGTGGAGGCTGCTATACGTGCAAGTTGTTGCATAGTAGTTTTGCTTAAGGTGTGCACACAGTATTTATAGCATGGTTTGTGAGAGGTATCACTGAAATCAACATTCCATATTGGATCCTTTGGTTGCAAGCGTAGCTGCAACGGGTACAGCTTATATCTAATAAGTTCGGCATTTTGGGGACTACGAAAATGATTACTTGAACAAATCCATTTTGTTTGTGACTGAAATGAAAAGTAATGCATTTTTCTCTGTCTCCTTGCTATGCAAGGAAAGTTTGATATTCTCTACTAGTTTGTTACTCTAGTTGATTATTTTCTTTATAAACAGTTCGGTAGGGATACTTTGCATGCAAATTAATTTGTTAATAATATCATTCCTCATTGTAATCAAACATTGTTATAATGGCTTAAAATTACCAAATTCCCATTATATTGTAAATGTGTTTGATTTTTTTATTTGCTAAACTTACTTTTCAAACAACTAAACCTGAACTACCTGTTTTTTGCATCCTTCCATTCAAAAGATATGTGAAGACATCATGAAGGAATTTTTTATTGATCATTAATCTTTAATTTACCTCTCCATCAGATTCTGCCGTGTGTGTTGATTATGAGCAACTGGTTTCACATCCAAATGACGTGTCATGGAATGAAGAGAACTGGGTACGATTACCTCCACTTTTAAGATGTTGGTGTAGAAATAAGAAGGTTGAACATTTGTTCAAAAAACTAACACCTGCTCCTTTAGACTTTCAAAAGTTATGAGAATGTTTCAAATGCTGAAGGGCAACACAGTAAACTGAAATAGGCCTTGTTGAGCAATTGAATAGCACTTTTAGGTTTGGATTCTATTACTACCTTCACTTGACAGTAGCTGTTTCTGAGGTTGAGGATACATAAAAAATCAGCTGTGGCTCAAATAATTTCATCCATTCAGGGCAAAATAAGTGAATCTGTGTTTCATTGTTCTGACAACGATAGTCAATAGAGAACCGCAAGGTGCTTCTTACCAGCATCGTTGGTGATGTCCATGGACTTTATGATGGTTCAGTTACCTCAGTCTTTAGCATGTTTCTGATTTTATCTTTGTCATTAGCAAGACGTGTCGTATGGATGGGGCAGTTTCCCATCTGTATTGAATGCTGTACTTTTCCGATCAGTCCTGTATCATTGGCAGTCAATAAAAAGATATCCTGAAACTCCCAGATACTTGGAGTATATTTTCTTTTGAACTCCATTTTACCCCACTTCTCACAGTGGTACAGAACGGGTCAGGTATTAATTCCTTCAGTGAGGTGGGTGGCACTGGGAGCTATCCTCCATTCTGTTGTATGAGTTATTGGATGTAAAACAGGTGACCTTGTAGATTCAATGGGAGGTTAAAGAAAGCCCAGAGAGGAATGATGGGTGGGGGTGTGGCGGAGAGTAAAACATTTTTAAGCTTGTAGTAGAAAGCGTTTTCATTTGAGAGGTGTCACACAACACATTTTGGCTTGTGATAAGGCCCACCTGGAAAGTCTACAATGTGGTGTGTTTGACCGAGGCCTGTACAACTGATTTACCCACGCTCTTAATGGATCCATTCCAGTAATCGTTTTGCATTCAATAGTCATGTTGCAGCTGAATTATGCTTGAATATGTTATGCTGATTGTATTCATTTTAGAATAGCTGAATAAGATGCACAGAATGGATTCTTATTAAAGCTTAAGTACCTTCTAAATATATATTTAGAATTGTATTATTTTATTATGCTGCTAAATAAATATTAACTGTTCAACTGACGATTCATTTTTATAATGTCAATAAAGCTTACAAGTAATTGAAAAACTGTTTCTGTAGCAAACGCACGAATAATTTCATACCTGCTGCCCTTAACAATTGTACATTTTTCTATGATAATAATCCTTACCTCTATAAGTGACTTTACCTCAGGGACTGTCTGAATGAGCAGAAGTAGCTGAATGATGAACAACAATTACATTTATCTGATTCATCTATTAGCAGTGACAAAATAATTAATGCATTTTACTTCATTCAGTTGCTTAGATAACTGGATTATGGTGGTTTATAGAAATAAAATCACAGCATGACACCATATAACTCAAGCAAAATTAGCTATTCCAGCCACACTATTCGGAATCATATACCATAGGAGGAGGCCATTCTGCCCATTGACTTTAAACTGATGTAAACTAAACTACTGCAATTATCTACCATAAACCCATTCGCATGCTCATATTCTGTATTTTTTATATTGTGTCTCTTTAAATGTTAATCCAATTGCCTTATATATTTTGGTATTCTAGTTTCAATCAACATTTTTGTATATGCATTTTTTATTCTGAATTAATATTTAGATTGGCTTTTCTAGTTTTTATTTTACCCTGCTTTTGTTTCTCTTTATAATATAGCATGTGAGGTGCTTTGAGATCTCCCATATATGGAAAACACTATATCAGATTCAAAGATTATTAATATCCACTCGAACTACAAAATCAATTTTGTTTTAATGTTCTAAACGCCTTTTACTTATTCGTATTTTTCCATATTAGCTTTCAACCTGTTATGATTTATTAGGGGTGAATTGTAATTTATAGTTACTGCAGTAGTTCCTTTTAGTATTTTCAGTTTTACAGTATTTTTGTACTCTAGTTAATATTTATGTAACTTATTTACGTCATCATTCTTTTAAGTGTCAGCCTGGCTCATTTAGCAGCTCTCTCAGCTCTTGAGTCAGAAAATTGTGGGTTGAAGCCCCACACAGGACTTTAAACTTGCAGATTAAGCTGAAACTCCAGTAGAATGCTGAGGGAATATCGTTGGAGATGCTGTTCTTTGAGTGAGACTTTAAACTGAGGGCCTGTCTGGCTGTTCAAATGGACATTAATATCTTATAACATTATTTGAAACGGGAAGAGAATTTCTCCCAGTGTCCTGGCCAACAATCCTCTAGTTAAAATTGGACAAACATTTCATGTTTGTTGCTTTGTGCTAATTGTTCACCTCGAAAATACATGTTATAGTAAAACCTGGGAAGCGCTTTAAGAATCCTGACATGAAAGGAGGTATATCAAATACTATTATTATTAGAGATCAGATACAGAATAGGGTAAGGGAATATCCTTAGGGCAAATTTATTGTTCAATAGACTGAGTAAGGACCTGACATGACCTCCAGTAGAGTGTGATCTTTCTACGCAATTTTTGTAAGTAAATGTAAGGACCTGAATTTCCTATGAGTATACTTATGGTCTTTTTACAGGACTCTTTTTGTGAAAAAAAAGTCCTCCAATTTTCACCTCTTCTAATGGTGTTATGGCCTCGTTTTTTTTTCTAGGATCAGTTCAACAGGACCTGGTTACCCTCTGACATGTCAACACGTGACTATTATTCATGTGTGAGCTATGATAGTGAGTGTTGGCAGGTTAGTCGATCGTATGTGTGTGTGTGTGTATATATATATATATATTTCAAATGACTTGGATCTTGCTATCTAAAACCAACTAGAAGGGACTGCTATATTGTGATCAGAAGGATGAACATTGGCTGGTTTCCCCTTCCCTAACCGAAATGCAAAGAGTAATTGCCATTGTAGTGTAATTGTCATCTCTGCTGCAGCGTGGCTGACACCAGCTCACCAGACCAAAATGGCCAGTCTCCATAGAATCATAGAATCGTACAGGACAAAAAGAGGCGATTCGGCCCATCGAGTCTGTGCCGGCTCTTTGAATAGAGCAATTAATGTCAATCCCACTCCCCAGCCCTTTCCCCATAACCCTGCAAACCCATCCTCCTCAAATACCTGTCCACCGCGTTTTTAAAGTAGTTATCGAATCGGCGTCGACCACCCTTTCAGGCAATGCGTTCCAGATTCGAACAACTCGCTGCGTGAAAAAATTTCTTCTCACCTCCCCTCTGCTTCTTTTAGAGACTATTTTGTGACCTTGAGTCACCGACACACCCACCAGTGGAAACAGTTTTTCCCTTTCTAACCTATCAAGTCTCCTCATGATTTTGATGACCTCTATTAGGTCTCTTCGTAACCTTCTCTGCTCCAATGAGAATAATCCCAGCCTCTCTAGCCTGTCCTCATAATCAAGGTCCCGCATTCCTGGTGGCATCCTCGTATATCTCCTCTGCACCCTTTCCAATGCCTTAATCTATTATCTATCAAAACTGTTCCCTCGCTCTCATTGAATTTGTCAGAATATCTATGACAATATCTAATAATTAAGGTAGTCCTTTACTAAATTGACTTAATCTGAACCACCTCTGCTGTACCGTCAAGGCATCTAGATTTTAAGTACAGATTTGTCTTTTTGGACGTGCATTGGAGCATCCCAAATTGCAAAAATAAATTAATTCACTTATTTTTTCAAATGGATATGCTTAAATACAGGTGAACAATATCAAAGGTTGATTGAATTAATAAAAAATGGAAAACAAACTGATCTCCAGACAGTTAAATATAAAGAACAGCAGCATAAACCATAGTGCATAACCACCATTTTTTTTTGTTTTAAAGGTTACAAAACATTTGAAAATGTTCCGATGATGTACTTTATTATTAATGACACCTAACCCATAATAAAAGTCTATCAGAACAATTTGATTTAGTTCCCTCAGTGTAGCTGAAGATCAGATACTGTTTTTCAATATTTGATAAGAAAACCGTTGCAGAATTTGTGATGGAAAATAAGCCCAGTACTACACCATCATATGTTTGCAGGTTGTCTTATAGTTATTATTGGATAGTAATGGTATATTGTATGCTTTGAAAAGTAAGCTAAACATTACTGTGTAAAGTTGCAACATAATCACACATTCTTGGGTGTTTAAAACTCTTAAGACCTAAATGTAATGTGAGGAAAATGTAAAAACCATTTGAGGAAAAAGTTATCTGTGTAGCCCAGCCAGGGAAGATGCAGGAGAATGGTATAGTAGTGGAACTTCTTAAAACCTTAACCATGACCTATTGTGCTTTAGAGAGGTAGGATGTGGGTTCATACCTATGATTCTATGTTGTGAGTTATCAATTTTAATAATATTTTGGGAAAAATCCAAGCAGAGCTAGTTGTTTATCCAAACGGAAAATTTTGCCTACATCAAAACAGATGTTTTCAGATTGCAATTGATAGAGGACTAAGGTCATTATGCCAGGGAAGATCAATTAATGATCAGTTAATATGCAGCAGGTCAGGCAGCATCTACGGAGAGAGAAAAAATGGTTAACTAATTTTCCCCTCTCCATGGATGCTGGCTGACCTGCCGCATGTTCCCAGCGACTTCTGTTTTTATTTCAGATTTCCAGCATCTGCAGTATTTTGCCTTTTAATTAACATGAAGCCCAGTTAGTCAGAACACTGAGAGATACTCACTTTTTCTAATTCTCTTTGCAAATAGTTATGCACTCTTTAATAGCCAACTAAACTGGCAGATCGAGAATTCTTAAAATTATATTATTCTTGGTAACATCAAAACTGTTCATTCTTCTCAACTGCACAGATTCTATGTTCTTGAATATCTCTAATATCACTTCATCTAATTTGATGTTGAGATTAATTGGTTTTCAGAGTAATAATTACAGATTTGTTTGTCACAGTGGTAGATTGTCACACAGGCAAGCGCTCTAGGATACTACCCCGCTTGAAGGGTCCTATATGAATGCAAGTTGTTGTTGATACCACAGAGAAACATTTCAAGGTGTTTTTGTTGTATAAAAGGGGTTTGGAAGTCCAACCTAATTTAAATGTTGACTAAGCCTGGCCTTTGATGAATCCTTCTTTTAATTTTCGTTTTGAATATTATGGCTACATGTGAGTTCACGTTTCTGGTTTGGAAAACTGGCCTCTTGAACATTCAAATTTGGGGAATTGGTAAATTAACATACATCAACAGCTTTAGTCCATTTTGCATGTGGCTGGAGCAGTCAGCAATGACTCAATAATGTAACAAAGGCTCAGCAAACATCATCAAACAATAACGCTTCTAAGGGAATTGCCACCTTGATCAAATTAAATGACTCACTGATTTAATTCCGTGTGGGATCCAGTTTGTTTTTATGGCTTCTAATCACAGTAGAAAAAAATATTTTATTATTAGTGTTTAAGACTAATAGCTGAATTAACTGCAGACATTTGTGCAAAGTAACCAAATACTTTAAAACCTTACAGACTATTCCCAATGGATATGCACAGAGGGAAACCAAGTGGAATGGTGTTCCAACATTTAGAGGCAAACAAGATCATAATGGACAACAACGACCAATTGAAAGACGCCATTCTGGTCAAGGAGATGGTACAAAAAAGGGTAAAAGAATTATTAATATCTAGATAATATAATTGCAAATGTGCCGAATATATTATGAGTCCACTGTATTATACTATTGTACATTATATAATAATAATAATCGTTGCATTTAATATAACACTTTATCATGTCTTCAAGACATCTCAAAGCGCTTCATAGAATATACTGTAAAGTGAATTGACTATATTTTTGTGGGCGAAACTCGGCAGCCAATTACACACAGCAATGTTAAATTATACTGAAACTCTCCAAGGCCCACTCTCGACTCTGGATCGGAAGGTTTAAGTTCAAATCCCATATTGGGACGTGGACTTGCATAGTCTAAGTTGACACACTACCTCAGTGCGGCGTATGTTGCATTGTCAGAGGTGTCTTCCTTCGGATGAGATGTTAAAATAAGGTCCTGTCTGCCTATCCAGGTGGATGTTAAAGCTCCCATGGTACTTTTTGAAAAGAGTAGGGAATTTCTCCCAGTGTACTAGTCAACAATTTCCCCCAAATAAAATTGGTCATTTGTTTCAAGCTGTTTGTGGACATTGCTGTGCACAATTGAGCCTCATGTTCACCTACAATACGCAGCCACTCCACATTAAATCCTGTGAATTACTTTGAGACATCCTTCCAAAGTGAAAGGCGCCATACCAAATGCAAGAATTATTATTACTCATAATATATTCAATTATTTTGGATTCCCTCCGACTCCCCCCACTCCCCTCACTCACCAATTTCAAGGTCCATCTCAAGATGTCCCTCTTCAACCACGCCTTTGGTCATTTTTCCTCTCTCTACCCCATCATTGTGGAGTCCTGTAGCTCAGTGGTTAGAGCACTTGCTTTGCAAGCGAGAGACCTGAGTTCAATTCCAAGCAGGGCGAAACCTTGGGCAAGTTTCCTTACTCCACACGCCTAATAATAATCCCTCCAAAAAACAAAACAATAATAAATTGGTCATTTTCTATCCACGATTGTTTGTGGGACCTTGCTGTGTGCAATTGGCTGCCGAGTTTCGCCCACAAGTATACAGTCAATTCACTTTACAGTCTGTTCTGTGAAGCGCTTTGAGATGTCGAGAAGACGTGAAAAGCGCTATATCAAATGCAAGGATTATTTTTATTATCGCCATGTAAATATATATACATATATATTAAAGCAGGCATAACCAGCACACCAAAGGTTCCTGGGATATTTAGTATAAAATGCCCACTAAACGGAGGTAGTGTTTGATATGAGACGGAGACTATCTTACTTTCTCAAACTCTTTTGCCTGTTGAATCACGCGAGAGGGTGAATTTTTCTTTGAACAAGGGAGACCACCATCTCAAGGGGAACTGATCCTCCTTTGCTTGAAGCGAGGATAGCAGAGACATGGACCGTGAACAGGCTGAATGCAATTAGAAGGATGTAGGAATGGCGATGCTATTGTTTGCATTCAGCAGGAAGATTGTCCAGAAGGAGCTGGGATTTCTTCTGGAGGAGTTGAGTTGGCTGATAAAGCTGTGGGGAGAGGAGAGTTTTGATATCGTTTTGTGAATCAACTGGTGAAGTAATTTGGGGAAAGCTATGAAGAGAAGAAGAAAGAGAAGCCTCTGTGATTATAACGCAGAGGCTCTGTTGGATCGAGAGATGAAGGTCATTACATATAATTAAACAACGAAGAAGTAAACAAGCAATACATGGAGGTTTGGCTGAGGATGCACTGTCAGGTACTGGGACCAGCATTGACGGTGAAAGATCAGGACTTTGCTTGGAACGGAGGGAGAACATTGAAAGTTCATCTGTTTCCAGATCCGCAGGTTCTGATGGTGATTAAGCATTTACCAAGCATGATAGTGTGGGAGTGCTGAGGGGTGTATCAAGGCGTGCCAAAGTTATGCAATAAATGTGGGAAGCTGGGACATCTGGCAACTGCGAGCCCTGAGACGAGGTGCAGAAATTCTGAACCGCGGGATGAGTAGGTTACAGGATTCCAAGAAATGCAATATGTTCAGCAAGGAAAGGCATCCGTACAGGACATGCCCTTGTTCTTGTGCAAATACGACAAGGGAAGAATTCAAAAGACTGAATGGAAGGGAGGCACAACGAGTCTTTGGGATGGGGTGGGGGGACAAAGGAGAAATGTAAAGGCGGGGTACGGAGAGGAAAGAGGGTGAGGGTTTGGAGTGTTTCATCCAGGTGGGGGTCAGTGAGAGAGGGGAGCAAGACCATAAGATGTAGAAGCAGGAGTAGGCCATTCAGCCCCTTGTGCCTGCCCCGCCATTTAATAAGATCATGGCTGATCTTCTAACCTAATTCCATTTACCTGCCCTATCCCCATATCCCTTAATCCCTCTATCCTTTAGAAATCTATCAACCTCAGTCTTGAATATGTTCAAGGACTGAGCATCCACAGCCTTCTGGGGTAGAGAATTCCACAAATTCACTACCCTCTGAGTGAAGAAATGTTTCCTCAACTCAGTTTGAAAAGGCTGACCCTTAATCTTGAGACTGTGACCCCTAGTTTTAGATTCTCCAACCAGGGGGAACAATTTCACGACATCTACCCTGCCAGGACCCTTAAGAATCTTATAGGTTCTATAAGATCACCTCTAGTTCTTCTATATTCTAGAGAATATAGGCCTAGTTTACTCAACCCCTCTCCTCATAGGTCAACCCCCTTATCCCAGGAACCAACCTAGTGAATCTACGCTGCACCCCCTCTTAAGCCGGGTATGTCCTTTTTAATTAAGGAGACCAAAACTGCACACATTATTCTAGGTGTGGTCTCACCAAGGCCTTATACAACTGCAGCAAGACTTCCCTACTCTTGTACTCCAACCCTTTTCCAACGAATGCCAACATGGCATTAGCCTTCCTAGTTGCTTGCTGTACCTGCATATTAACTTTTTGTGACTGGTGTACAAGGACCCAAATCCCTCTGAACACTAACACAACCTAGTCTCTTCCCCTCTAGAAAATAATCCATTTTTCTATTTTACTACCAAGGTGAATAACTTCCCACTTCCCCACGTTATACTCCATCTGCCACCTTCTTGCCCACTCACCTAGCCTGTCTATTTCCCCTTACATTCTTTGTGTGTCATCCTCATAGCTTACTCTCCCACCTATCCTTGTAACAGCCGCAAATTTAGATATGTTAAGTTCTATTTCCTCATCTAAATCATTGATATAGACTGTAAATAATTGAGGCCCAAGCACTTATCCTTGTGGCACTCCACTAGTCACATCCTGCCAATCTGAGAAGGACCCGTTTATCCATACTATCTGTTTTCTTCCTGTTAACCACTCTCCAATCCATGCTAATATATTACCTTTAATTCCATGGGCTCTAACCTTATGCAACAGCCTTTTATGTGGCACCTTGTCAAATGCCTTCTGGAAATCTAAATACACCACATTTACTGGTTCCCCCCATCTAACCTGCTAGTTACATCCTCAAAAACTCTTAAGATTTGTTAAACATGATTTCCCTTTTGTAAAGCCATGTTGACTCTGCCTAATCATGTTACGATTTTCTAAGTGCCCCACAACAGCGTCCCTAATTAAGGACCCTAGAATTTTCCCTACCACCGATGTAAGACTATCTGGTCTATAGTTCCCTATTTTTTGTTTCCCACTTCTTAAATATTGGCGTTACGTTTGCAACCCTCCAATCAATGGGAACCATTCCAGAATCCAGGGAATTTTGGAAGATCAAAAACGAAACACCCACTATCTCTGCAGCCACCTCTTTTAAAACCCTAGGATGCAGGCCATCAGGTCCAGGGAATTTATAGTTTTTTAATCCTATCAATTTCTCTAGTACTATTGCTTTACTGATGTTCATTTCTTCAAGTTCCTCACTAACATTAGCCTCCAGGTTCCCCTCTATTTTCAGTAAGTTTTCAGTGTTCTCTTATGTGAAAACAGAAGCAAAATATTTGTTTAATGACTCTGCCATTTCCCTATTCCCCATTATAATTTCTCCTGTCTCTGACTGCAATGGACCCACATCCACTTTTGATAGTCTTTTCCTCTTCATGTACTTGTAAAACTCTTACAATCTGTCTTTATGTTCCTAGCTATTTTCGTCCTCTTAATCAGTTTCTTGGTTTTCCTTTGTTGTTCTCTAAAGTCCTCCCAATGCTCAGGTTTACTGCTCTTTTTGGCAGTATTATAGGCCTCTTCTTTTAATTTTATACTTTCCCTAACTTCTCTAGTTAGCAAAGGTTGAATCTCTTTTCCCGTGGTATTTTTATTTTTGAAGGGAATATGTGATCACTGGGAATTATGTATTATATCTCTAAACATTTGCCATTATGGGATTACCGTCATAATTTTTAATCTAATTTCCCAGTCTATTTTAGCCAAATCTTCTCTCATACCTGCAAAGTTGGCTTTGTTTAAATTTAAGACCCTTGCTTTGGATTCAACTATATCGCTTCACTTTTTAACACTTAATGTTAAATTCCATCATGTTATGGCCACTCTGCCTGAGAGGAGCCTTAACTTCCAGATTGCTGATTAGCCCTATTTCATTACCCAAAACAAGATCTAGGATAGCCTATTCCCTGGTTGGTTCCTCAGCATACTGATCTAGAAAACTATCTCTAATGCATTCTATAAACTCATCCTATAATTTACTTGTGGCAATTTGGTTTTCCCAGTCTATATGAAGATTGAAATCACCCACTATTAGTGTATTACCCTTGCTACCCTTGATTGATACCTTGCCCAATACTGTAACTGCTGTTTGGGAGTCTATAAACTACTCCCACTAGTGTTTTCTGCCCCTTGTTGTTTCTTACCTCCATCCATACTGACTCGACATCCTGATTTTCTGATTTAAAATCCTTCCTCTCTACTATTTTTATCTCATCCTTTATTAGCAGGGCTACCCCCCTCACCTCATTTTCCACATTGCCTATCTTTCCTATACGTCGAATACCCCAGAATGTTTAGCTCCCACCCTTGGTCTCCCTGTAACTGCGTCTCAGTAATAGCCACAAGATCGTACCCATTTATGTCTATTTGTGCACTTAATTCGTCTAGCTTGTTATGAATGCTTCGTGCATTCAGATATAACGCATTTAATTTTGACCTCTTACTATTTTTTCTACTCGTTAATGCCCTATTTCCTTTATTGAGTATTTTGTCCCTTCTTTACACACTCTGTTCTTTATCTCCCAAGTCACTATTCTGCTCTACAGCCATGGCTGTTCCTTGTAATGTCGGTTTACGTTTAACTGTAGCTGTAACCCTCCCTCTCCCCACCCCTTAATAGTTTAAAGCTCTGCCTATCTCCCTATTTAATCGTTTTGCCAGGACATTGTTCCCAGCCCGGTTAAGGTGGAGCCCATCTCGATGGATCAGCTCCCTTTTCCCCCAATACTGGTGCCAGGGTCCCATAAACGAAACCCCTGCCTCTCATACCACTCTTTCAGCCATGCAATTAACTCTTTAATTTGTTTGTCCCTGTAGCCGTTTGCGCATGGCTCAGGTAGTAATCCCAAGATTATCACCTTGGAAGTTTGTCTTTTTAATTTCATTCCCAGTTAATTGAACTCACTCCTCAGCTCGTCACTACTACTCCTACCTATATTGTTGGTTCCTACGTGGATCAACACAATTGGATCATCCCCTTCCTACTTCAAATTCTTCTCCAGCCCTGAAGAGACGTCCTCAACAGAGCCTTCGTGACACCTGGTTGTGGCTGCAGAGCAGAGTTTCTGTCAGCCTGACTGTCTCGTCCCCTATCACAACCACCGTTTCGCTCCCCCAACTTGTGGCCTCCTGTATAGAGGTGATGGGGTTAGTTTGCCCAGCCTCCTCCTTATAGACTTACTTGTCCACACAGGTTGCAAGTACCTTGTATCTGTTGGACGAGGTTAAAGCCTGAGGCTTCTCCACCACTCTCTGGGGTTGCCGTACCTGCCTGACTGTCAGTCACACTTTCCTGTCCCTGACTACTAGCAGGATCTATAAATTTACTGAGCCTCAGGGTAGTGATTGTCTCCTGGATGAAACTCCAGGAAGCTCTCACCTTCCCTAATGCTGCGCAATATCTGCACCTCAGATTCCAGCTCAGCTACTCTAAGCAGGAACTTCCTCAGTTGCAGACACTTGCTGCAGATTTAGTTGCCCGGGCTCAGGCTGCTTTCCATCAACTCCAACATACTGCAGTCATCGCACAACACCAGCCCTGCCATTCTCTCCTCTCTCTCTCACTCTATTATGGTTTTAATTTAAGTTTTCTTTTTAGTTTTTTGGAGACTAAGAGATTCTGTCGGTGGCAGACATCATGGCCTAGATGAGTGCAAAATTCTTGCAACTAAATGTTGACAAGACAGAAGCCATACATACTCCTTGACTCTAGTCAATGTCTTCTGGCCTGCGGTTCTGACGTCTTCAATCTCCCTGGCCTATCCCTGAAGCTCATTAAATTGGTGCACAACCTAGGCGCTCCTACCTCACATCCGATCCCTGCCCAGGAACCCTTCCCCCATCTTCGCCACATTGCTTGCCTCTGACCGTACCTTATCCCAGACACAGCCAAAACACTCATCCATGCGTCCAAGAAGGGCTGAAGATGGAGGCAGCGAGTCAAACGTGATTGGTGGTTTGTGCAACAAAGGAGGCTTTTTGATGGGCAAGGAATAGACTAGTACATCAGGAAAGTGTATTAACAAAGACAGCCGGTGGCGAAGAGTATAAAGGACTGCGCTTGAAGGGATACAGAAGATGGGTGAAGAAAAGGGGTTGTGAAGATTGGAGGTTGTTGCTGTGGAACAGATCTTTTTGTGAATTGGGTAATGGGTGGACAAGAAGGGAAGGCAGCGTTGATTTACTGAAGGGTATTGTAAGTGGGGTTTTTTTACTCGTTAAATTGCATATCTCGATGTAACAGACTCGTTCGGTTAGTTTATGAGGTTGGATTAAAGTTTGTGCAGCGACAAGAATATTTAATCTTGTTTTTCTGGAGCTGAAGTGGGGTGGTGTAGTTGAGAGGGGTTTTGTTTAGGTTGTAAAGTAAGTCAGTTTCACCTCCTTGTTTTGCTGTATCAGGAATTAAAGGTTAAATGGGATGTTTTATGATTGCATACGTGATGGTGAGACTAGCATAGAGATAGCAGTCATACTAACTCGATGGAGGGTATATTTTGCAGGTGGTCGGTTTGATGGATGATTTGGATTGTTATAATTCTGCACATATTTTAGGGGTATGTTTATGCTTTTGTACAGTTTTAACCAAATAAATCTTAACTCAATAACTAACTCAATAAACTACAATTGCCTCTGTCTCTATATATTGCAAAAGTATGCTGTTATTTGGCTTAATAATGAAACTAGTTATACCGATACTTGGTCCAATCAAACCTCAGCTTGTGATGATATTTAAATTATGTTTTAGATGCAGAGAGAATTACGTACAGCAGAGATTTCCTGATGAAAATTGCTAGACTGCCTATTTCAAAAGAGAAACCAGAATTTTTGCCATCTCTTCCTGTGGTATTAGAGAGGCCAGTAAGTTATTATTTTCACATGAATTTTTTTAAAATAGCAAATTGTATTTCTGTAATGGTCATCTAATGGTGATCATTTGTAAAAGACTTTTAGTTGATAAGATTATATGAGCAAGCCTTTTAAAACACTATGAACCATAGAAATGTACGGCACAGTAAAAGGCATTCAAATTAACTGCCTCAGTAAGCAGATGAATTGGGATGTTTAAAAAGGACATACTTAGGTACTTGAAGTAAGTGTATTAAGAGATTTGGAAGGATAGGCAAATGGGAATTAAAGATCTAATATCTGGTAAGTTATAGGACAGGTAGTCATTTTTGTGCACTACAGTAATATAGTTTGATTTTCAAATTAATATATTCTGTTAATCTTGTTTTTTCACTATTTCTGTTTTTTTAAACCAGAGAGAGAGGATGTATGAAAGTGGGTCTGTGCTTTACTTACCAAAAGATGGCTACCAATCATCATGAAATTGCAGGCTGATCGACAGATATAAGTCAAGTCCTGAACTCATCTGGAAGGTGCATATATTCTGTGTTTAATATTTTTAAGCGTAACTGCTGGACTTTTGGATCTTTATGGGAAGAACTCATCCAACCTTACTCAACAACCAGAAGATTTTCAGTGATGAGGTTCATGATTAATTTCTTTGATTCTAATTAATCAAGATGGTGAAGTACCATATTTGTAAAACAGCACTTTTGGTAGAGTTTGTGCACTTGAAATAAATTGAAAATGGGTAAAAAAGATTTTTCATGTAGCAAATGAACTGCATAGAAAGGACAAACTAATATTTGTTGTGTCTATTGAGGGGTATCTTGAACATTGGCATCTTGAACATTGACTGCAAAGACCCATTTTACATTTTGAAATGAGATATACAAGGACCATGCATGAAAAGCAAGTTGATGTAGTAAAGCCATACCACTTTAACCATTTCCATGAAGTCTTATCAAAGACTAGTGTTATGTGTATCCTTGCTTTTTATTTACAATGTTTTTTTAAACTAGGAGCGACAACATTGGTTTGAGTAATTCTGACAAAGTGAATTCCCATTTTTGGAATGATGTTATTCTTTAAAAACAAGATAGGATCATTTGATTAACCTTTGGGGAAACCACACATCCTTTGGGGTTGTAAAGGAGTCACTCTACTTCATCCTTCCTACATTATACAAATGCTGCTTCCTGGGTAACTTATTTATAGATGATGAATTTTAGAGGGAGCAGTTGGTAAGGTGAGTTTTAGATAATGTGGAATATTAGATGGAGCATGATGATTTAAACTATTTTTCGTAACCTATTTTCCATGGTGGGCGGGGTGGGGAGGGAGTGGGAGGCATGCGAGAAAAAGGCCAACTATTAGATCCTCATGCCTTCAAAACCATCTGTAATATCTAGTGGTCTTTGTTACCCAACACGTCAAATAATATTCTGCTGAGTTTCTGGATAAACAAGGTTGGATTTACAATGTTGTAGAACTCTTCATGCTGGGCTAGTGGGCAATTATTACAGCAAGAAGTTTAGACCACAAGAAGCCATTGATGGAAATTCTGCTAGATCCAGGTTTAGATCTCAAGATTCAGTGTTGAACAAGGCAATAAAGCTGTATGTAACAAGTTGATTGGTTGTTGGCTATAGTAGATACAGCCTTCTAGTTGAATAAGTAGGATAATCTTGTGTAGCAGAGTGAATAATGGTTCCTTAACTCAGATTAAAGATGTGACAATTAATGGGACTGATGAGATCCACTTGACTTTCTTTGGAAGGATCTGGATCTAATAATTTTCTGGTTCCATGTGTAAAAGATCTCTAGAGTCCTGGTTATAGAATTTAGTCAAAAAGGACCATCACTCCATTCCAAATACAAAAAGTTCTTGAAACATTAAATGTATTTTTCAAACTGGTATACTTTGTCTCTGGATATAAAATCCCCTTTTGTTGATCTTCTTGCATAATCCAGAGAGTATCCTTGAATGGAGTAGGTCTAGGTTATCTGCTGCCAGTCTTTCTCTCTCACCTCCCTCCCCACCCCCACCACCACTACAATTGAGCCACCAATTTTAAATACCATCATATTTAATAATATAAGAAAGCATTGAATGAGAAGAGACCATGTTTTTTCTAACATATGCATTCCTTCCACAATCCATTAACATCTTTCTGTCATGAATTTCTGTATCTGCTTTCCCTGCAAAGTTTTTGACATTCTTCTCCTTCAACCCACAAAGATATCTATCCAAATTTCATTTTGGCTGGTTGCTTTGTTTTACCCTGACAACTATACCCATAGGCTAAATTCCTTTCTCCAACAGATGTTTATCTAGGTCTTTTATACAGGTGCAAATTGACCTAGTAGACCACCTTCAACCTTTCTCTTAATAAATCTCTTGAATCTGTTCACAGCTTAGACGCCTAAGATCTGTAATAATTAACATAATTCTTCTTTGAAGACTTTCAGTGCATTTATGTCAAGAATAATTCTAACATACTTAAACATGTATAGATGTTTTGATGAGACAGTAAGTGGATATTTTCAGTGAATGATCAATCATATCCCTCAAATCCTTTCTCACCAATCGGCCACATAATGTTATGCCATCCATCAACAAATATTTTACTATAAATAACCTCATCTATATCATTCACAAACATTGTGAATAGTAAAGAACAAGTCCATGTGGAACTTCACTGGTTGAACCCCAGGTACAGGGTCTGTAAAACCACTGGCATAGTGTAAATTCAGCACACAATTGGCAGTACAACCTCTATAAATGATACAAATAAAACTGATTTATCAAGTCCAACACTATTAATGAATAAATTGTGGTGAAATTGAAGCTTGCAACTGTAGAAAAAGAACTGAGGAGATAAATGCCTATTTGTACTTAGTACAGACTAGATATGTGTATAATTTGTATTCACAGCAAGAGGAAGTTATGACAGATTTCAACATTTTAAAGGGCCCATATTCCTTTAATTTCTCCTATTTTGTCCCATTGGATGACTAGAATTTCCTGTTGTATTCAATGAAGATAAAGAAGAATGTTTCTTTTTCAGCAGCTCTTCACATTAATAAGTGCAAACAGAATTCATATATCACCTTTCTCCTCCTCTGTATAATTAATGGCAACCCACTACTCATAAAATAGACAATAAAAGACAACACAATGCACAATTGCAACATTATGGCAAGTAAGTTACTTCAAACGGAATCAACAGTTAGCAGTTTTGAGTGTATCTTAGAAATGCAGATCTTTAAATTAGAAGTTGTAATGCTTTAGCCACCCATGACAGACCAATCTCCAGTTTGTGTTGAGCCTTTTTTTTCCAATTTGCTATTAATATCTTTGAATTTAATCAATCCTCAAGTCTATTTTTGGATGAAAAGTAATGTGTTCAGGAATCTATGTAAATATTTGTAATGCTGCTTTAGAATCTGGTATTAAAAGGGACTTATAATATGGTTCTGATCTCTGGGCCTGTTGAATAACACCCATTGGATATAACTTTTCAAACAAGTATTTTACATCAAATATCAAAATCCTTTAACTCCAGTCAATGGCATTCATTCACATTTCCAGCACAATTTTATCAATTATCAATCCCGAACATTCTTCCAATGACATAGGCGGACAATATAGTTAGCTGAATTCAGCCAGAGTAGTAGAGTTATTATGTTTGACGTTAGCATTGCTGGGTTAGAGACAGGAAGAATAGCAGGTGTTCCCACTTTTCATTACTGCCAGTTTATGAAAATAGGAGTGGCCACAGCTTTGATGTCCTCTACTTGAGTAGCTCACTGATGCACATTACAACAGAGATTCAGGTTGGTGAATATTGAACTGTACATCAACATGTGTTAGAGGAAAGGGAGAAGTTTCTGCATCCATATGATTAATCTGCTGCTTCCAAAAGCCTTTTGAGTCTTTCTGTTCTCTCTCTGAGGGTAATTTCTTTTAATGAAAAGGTCATCTTCTTAACTCATTATCTGCTGCATCCAAACCTAAATGCACATCCAGAAATTCGATGACCGTATTGTGACATTACTGACAGTATTTCCACTCAGACAACATGACTTAACTTCACTAGACATCTCTTAGTACTGACCGCAGCAACCCAGTGACAACCCATACCATACAGTATTTATACCAGATATAATAATACTTGCATTTGATATAGTACTTTTCACGTCTTCTAGATGTCTCAAAGCGCTTCCAGAATATACTGTAAAGTGAATTGACTGTATATTTGTGGGTGAAACGTGGCAGCCAATTGCGCACAGCAGTGTCCCACAAACAGTCATGGATTGAAGTGACCCAATTTATTTTTTTTTTTCTTGAGGGATTATTATCAGGCGTGTGGAATAAGGAAACTTGCCCAAGGTTTTGCCCGGGAATCGAACCCAGGTTTCTCGCTTGCCAGGCGAGTGCTCTAATACACCTGACCAGTCTTGTCCATTTATATTAATGTATTACAATATTAAAGGAGAAGCAGAGTTCTAGGGAGAGTTTTCTTCTGTATAAAGTCATTCAGCATAGAAGCATAGAAATTTACAGTGGAGATGGAGGCCATTTGACTCATCGAGTCTGCGTCTCAGAGCAACCTGCCTGTATATTCAATCCCCCAGTCCTGCCCTATCCCCATACATCTTCAAGCCATTTCATAAACCTTTCATTAAACTTCTCATAATTTTGTACACCTCTATCAGATCTCCCTTCAACCTTCTCTGCTTTAATGAAAGCAGAGACTGCTTTTCCACAAAAGTAATCAAGAATCCAGAATATTCATTCATGACACAACAACACAACAGCGAATCAGGAAAAATAACCTGTAAATCAATTTACACATGAACAACTGGAGACGTGTGTCAGCCTGGCTCATTTGGGAGCACTCTTGCCTCTGTATCAGAAGGTTATGGGTTCAAGACCCATGTTTGGACTTTTATCTCATACAATTTATACTGACAGTCCAGTGCAGTTCCGGGGGTGTGCTGCAGTGTTGAAGATGCTGTCCTTCAGATGAGGCTTTAAATCAAGGTCCCATCCGCCTGTTCAATAATAATGTGCATTTCTGTAACGCTCTTCATGAAGGATAGTGAATCGGTGCACTACTCAGGTGGATGTTAAAGATCCCAGGGCACTATTCAGAAAAAGAAGGGATATTCTTAGGTGTCCTGGCCAATAATTGGCTAAATAAAACTTATGCCTCTTAACTCCATTGTGTCACTTCTAGAACATGTTCCGACATACCTGAGGAACGGCAACACCTTTTCAGTTTAGCTTCAGCCCTTTTTCATAATGGAGAAAGGCATCTCAGTATGGACAGATATACTGTTTGGCTGGTTTGACTCCCAAAGGGTCTATGGCCACTGCATTATAAATTGTCTGCAGAGACAAACAGGTGACCTAAAGCTGTTGGTTTGTGAGTCAGTCTGTTCACTGTTCAGTACAATGACTCAGCATGTGCGTGTAAATTAGATGATGGTCAGTTGCATACGTAGTACTTTGGATATAAATTGCACTGGGTGTTGTTGATCCTGTAACCTCAAAGACACTATCTTCAGATATGTACAGCATTTATGATGGCTCGGCATCACTATTAAGCGCTTCGAGACTTCAATAGTCAGTTCCTTCAGCCGGGGTTCTGCCACCACCAGTGCCATGTTTTGCACAGGAGAGGCCTGGATTATATCAATTGTTGTTTAAACTATCTTTCAGAGAGGCAGCACAGTCACGATGGCCTGAATAACCTGTGCTGTGAATTTCTTTAGAATATGAGTTGCTTTCTTTAGGTTGAACAACTGCATTGATTGTGGTGTTCCACAACACCATTACAGTAAAATTATGAAACCAGGAATTAATATATGTGTATTAAATATGCAAAATTGCACTTAGTACTGAGGCTGAGTACTTGGCATTTTATTCTCCTTGGTGTTATAGTAGGCCTCCAACCTTTAGGAATAGCTTGGGGGTAAAAATATCATTTGGAACATTATTTGCGAACAGAATTTGGTGTTGACGGCAGGTTTTCCCCCTTTTGCACAGCTGGGTGTCAGTTTAAATACAGGCTGCAGGCTAGTGCTGGGGTGATTTTCCTATCAAGCAAATATAAAATCATTATGTTTTTGCTGTCACAAACGTACCAGCAAACTCAACTGAGAATAGTGCACAGACGATCTGGTATTATTGGGTCAGTGTGAATCAGCACAAAACTGGCTCGAACAGACAATTAATCCCCTAGTGTCATAGACAGCAGGTCAAATTTGACATCTTTCACTTGACTGGTTTGCTATTGTAAGGGACAGGTACAGTTGTTACTCTGTAGTAGAAGGCTATTATGTCCTCAGGCAAAATCATCCACAAATAAAATGTGGAATAACATTTCCTGCTGTGTTTTGTAATTAGAGTACCTCAATCACCTTTCCTTACATTGAATAATCTCTTGAATTAGAAGATGACACCTTTGTTTTTTGGAATTGTCAGATTTTTAATAACTTAATGGAGATAGTGAAATAATATTTAATGTAATATGTTTATGTTAGTGTATCCATCCTTCGGATGAGGCATTAAACCGAGGCCTCATTAAAGATCCCATGGCACTATTTGGAAAGAGAAGGGAGTTTCTCCGGGTTCCTGGCCAGTAATCCCACAGACCAAATTTGTCATTCAATGGCTATTTATGGTAACATTGGCTGCCGCATTTACCTATAACATAAACATATCACATACAGTCACTCCACTTTACAGTATATCCTGTGAAGCACTTTGAGCTGTCTCAATGACGTGATAAGGCATTATATCCAATACAAGGATTATTGTATTACTGTAGTGTAAAGGACCAAGTAAAACTGCATTGAATTGTCAGACAAGCGGCCCACTACTTGTCCAACTAGGTTTAACTGGTCAAGGGTTTGCAATCCTGAAGATCAGGATTTCCTCAGACATTAAATTGGCAATGTGTAAACAAGTATTCTGGACATGCTGTTTGTGTTTCTTATTTGGGACAAAACATGTTTGATTTTATTTTTGAGTAGTTTTGCTTCACTTTTCATTGGTGAAAATAAAAGGAATAACATTTGAGGTCTGTGCGTATGAATTGCACAGTGAGGACTGAAGTAACTTATTTTTGAAATGAAACATCACAAATTCTTTTGTTGATACGGTCAGAGGTAGGTAGTCAACCTGGTAGGTATCTACAACCTGGTAGCAAAGCTGATTCGGACAATCCTTAACAAATCACAAGATCACATCAGAGGTTTGGATGAAGATGGATGTCGTTTTGGCCTATTTGATCTTATCCTTCCAGAATACCCATCCTACTATCTCCCATCATAGCATCAAGATATTTGAAAATGAATCCTGACCTCACTGTCGCCCTTTTCTAGAAATTAATTACCATCTGAGTAAAGAAATACTTCCTGGTGCCTGAAATTCCTCCTTATAACTTGAAACCTGTGTCCTCTTGTCTGGCTGTCCAACAATTTTGTTTACTTTTTCAATCCCATTTAAATGCTATTATACCTATTTAACATAAAAAGGTTGTTTCCACTGGTTGGGGAGTCCATAACCACAGAACAGAAAGACAGTGTCCACAAAGTCCTGTAACCCCCCTTTTGCAAAACAGTGCCTTGGGCCGTCCTCCCGATATGAACGGTGCTATACAAATATAATCTTGTTGTTTGCAAAACAGTGATATGAAACTACAGAGGAGCTGAAACAAGCTGTTAGAGATGCATTTCACCTTGTCACTCCATCCACGTTACAGAAAATGTCGCACTGAACATGGCAATAGATCGTTGTCTGCCATGAAAATTATGATGTTTCTGGATATCTAAATACAGTTAAGCACTTGTACTGAATACAGTTAAGTACTTCTAAATACAATTATTATCATTCTTCCATGTGTTTCAGTTGACGGTCAGTGCACTGTGGGAGTTGTTTTAATTGTTTTGAAATCACTTATCTCTTCATCTTAATGGGACACATTATTATTGATGCATGCAAAGAATATTTGTGGATATTGTTTGACTTTATTAATGCCTGTTCGGTTATATCTCTGGACATTGAATTCAGATCAATATCTATTGTGATCTGATTCCATTCCGTATCCTTTGAACATATTCCTTTTAGAGACAAAAACAGATATATTTGTTTCACTGTAGAACAATTTTAATAAACCAATCAACACTAAAGATAAAAAATGAGTATACATGTGGAAGAAATCAAATATATTTGATTTCTTGTGGCTTACATATTTTATTCGTATGAGAAGTAATTATTTATTTTCAATTACAGAATAGAACACACTGGTTTTAAAGTGCTTTCCACAGATACAATTAAATCAACTATCAATACATTAGTTCCCATTGTGTTTGATAAAGCTGAATATGTCTAAAACTGCTATGATTCATAATTTATACCACACAAGCACCCGCTCAAGCTGCTTTTCAATGGGGTTAGCTTAGAAAAAAAATCAAGTTTGAGTTAATTGTATGATACCCTGATCATTTTAGTTTAAAATACCTTGAATACTTGAAATTCCTCGAACACTATTTAAAATAATTTGCATCTAAAATATGATTTAATATTTTTCCTCTATCAATATTGAACTAAAGGATTAGATGCTGTCAGGTAGCAGCCAGCTGTGGTCTGAGTTGGTAACCTGATGACTTGATCTTAGCGTAAATGTGTTCTCTATTTAACAATTCATTGACAAACCACTAACTTTTTTAAAAAAGAATATTGAAGATACAATAAACAATAGTAACCAAACCACTGAAATATATCACAGAAACAAGAACTGAACAAAACTAAACAAACAGAAAGCTAACAGTAGCAGCAATATCAATTACATTGATACAACAAAAATGCAGTGTTTTAAAGTTACCAATAATATTCAGTTGTAATTGTCTGATCGAGGGGCTACAGTCTAATCACCATAGCAGACAGCGAGACATCATGGCCCTCATTCTCAGCAACAGCCTGAGAGGGTTAGGTGGCGGATATATTTTTGGGAGACAAACCCAGCTCAGCAATTTGAGCCTGGTATCTGCTTTTATCCTTGTACCCAGATTAGTCCCTCCGTGCCCTCCCCTTCCTACCCTGTAAATCCATCGCATAATCAGATCACAATATAGTCCCAATTGTGCACAAATAGAAAGGTACAACTTAATCCCCCCCCACCTCACTAATCCATCTCCCATTATTAAAGGTGTTACTTGCCTCTAACATGGACGTAGTGAAGTCAGTAACAAGGGAAGCTGCCCTTTACTTGTGGACTATTATTTCCAACCAAGTCCGTAAATATAGGTGAGGGTAATGCTCTGTCTTTGACAGAGTGTAAAAAAAAGCACAGTTGTGTGGTACAAGTTGGTGATACAAACAATACACACTTTTAAATATGAGCATTGCTACTTATGAATTATATATTGCTGTATGGTCAACAGTTTATTTACTATAACACATTAATTCCTGCCATATATTCATTATCATGTTGATTATACCTAGTATTTCTGAATGGATCACTTTTACGTGGTTGATTAGTTCCTAGCATTCCAATACAAGATCTGCCAGTTCAATACATGTTTTACGTAAAACTAGACATTGCACAAATTCTCTGCGACAGCTGAGCACAATTTTTCAGTTATTATTCAGAACCCACCAAGAGGCTGTGGAAAAAACAGAAAATATTTAGTCAGTTAGTGAAGGATTGGCAAATAATCCTCAAAATAAAATTGATCATTCTCTTCATGTTTCTTTGTGTGCAAATGAACTGCCACGCTCACCAACAAAATACATGGTCACTCGTGAAAGGTGCTATAAGAAATATAAGGATTATGATTATTATTTTATAGTGAAAGGATGAGGCATTTGAATTTGAAAAGATTGTCCAAAATCTAATAATCTGGTCAAACACACTCGATGGTCTGCATGGCACCCTCGCGTTTTCTATGTTCCTAATTTTTATTTTAACTTCTCTAGACGACATTAATTCCCTCAACCTGCTCCATCTGTTGCAATATAGTTCTAGAATCTGGAAAGCTCTGTATTGCCCTAGTAAATACCAACAACAACAACTTACATTTATATTGTGCCTTTCATGTGGGGTAGCGTCTCAGAGCACTTGAAACATCCTTTGTACTCTGTCCATGATCTGCTCGTTCCCTTCCCTTAAATCTTACCTCTTTATTTGTGATTTTGATCATCTTTCCCCTCCTCTCTCCTCTCAGCTCTGGTGCCCAGCCAGAATTGTTCTCCCAGCATGAAAGCTGCTTTATAAGTATAAACTATTATAACTTTCCTAAAGTAGGGGGCCCAGAATTGTTCATTATACTCCATCTGTGAGCTAACCAATGATTTCTACAAGTTTAACATTACCTGCTTGCTTTTGTATTCTATGGCCATATTTTTAAATCATGGGATCCCATTAGGTTTTTTCATAGCTTTGTAAATGCATCTTCCAATGTTTGAAAATTTGGGTATGTTAAACACCACATTTCTCTGTTTTTCTACTCAACAACAACAACAACAAGATTCCATTTATAGAGCGCCTTTCACGTCGGGAGGACGTCCCAAGGCGCTGTACAGTTGGGTCAGGACCCAAGCAGGGGGGAAATGGTCAGGGTGAGGGGAGGAAAGGGAGGGAGCCAGGAGGGGGTAGAGAGTCGAGAGGGGAGCTGAAGGCACGGTCAAAGAGAAAGGTCTTGAGACCGGCCTTGAAGGAGGAAAGGGAGGAAGCGGTGAAGGCACTGGGGGATGGAGTTCCAGAGCCTAGGGGCTGAGAGGCTGAAGACCCGACCACCGATGGTAGGGCGGTTGGGGTGGGGGATGTGGAGCAGACCGGAGCCAGAGGAACGGAGGGTACGGGCGGGTAGGTAGGGGGATAGTAGGTCAGAGAGGTAGGAGGGAGCAAGGTTGTGAATGGCCTTGTAGGTGAGGATGAGGATCTTGAATTCGATCCTCTGGGGGATGGGGAGCCAGTGGAGGCGAGCGAGGGTGGGAGTGATGTGATCCCGAAGCCTGGTGCGGGACAGTACACGAGCTGCAGAGTTCTGAATGACCTGCAGCTTTTGGAGGGAGGTGGCGGGAAGGCCGGCGAGGAGAGAGTTCCCATAGTCCAGCCTTGAGGTGATAAAGACGTGGACCAGAGTTTCAGCAGCGTGAGGGGTGAGGTAGTGCCGTAGTCTGGCGATGTTCCGGAGGTGATGGAAGGCGGTGTCAGTTATGGCGCGGATATGAGGGAGAAAGGACAGCTCAGGGTCGAACAGAACACCGAGGTTCCTGACTGACTTTGAGAGGTGGAGAGTGCAGCCTTGGATGCTGATGCTGTCTGCGCCAGAGGTGCGGAGACGCTGACGTGAGCCAATCAGGAGGGCCTCAGTTTTACGCACATTGAGCTGAAGAAAGTTGTCTCTCGTCCAGTACTCGATGTCGGACAGGCAGACTGTTAGAACATCGGTGGTCGTGGAGTTGAGGATAGAGGAGGAAAGATAGAGTTGGGTGTCATCCGCATACATGTGGAAGTTAACCCCATGTCTGCGGATGATGTCACCGAGGGGGAGCATATAGAGGGTGAAGAGGAGGGGACCGAGGACAGAGCCCTGAGGGACACCGCACAAGACAGTGCGGGGGCTGGAAGAAAAGCCGTTCGTGGAAACAAAGTGAAGACGGTGGGAGAGGTACGACCTAAACCACTCAAGGACAGGGCCTTGAAGGTTGAGGTGGACCTTGATGGTTGAGCCTTGAAAGTTTCACCCTTCAATGTATAATTTATTACATTATTCTTCTTACCAAAATATATCACATCAAAATGTTTCAAAGTGCTTGAGCTAGTGAGTTCCATTGAAGTGTAGTGACCATTTTTGCACGTGATGCAACTAAGATGCATCAGTCATGTTTAACTTAATCTGTCACATAGTTTGTGCAGAGTAAAATCCTTGACTTTTGTAATCATTTCTGTGGTTATATTACAAACAAAAAGTTGCTTTTTTACTATTATGTGAAATCTGATGACTTGCCCAAGGAACACCTTAGTCTACTTGTTTTTTCTTCAACAAACGACAAGGTGAGCTAGAGGCACAACCAGGTTCTGAGTGTTTAAATTGAATGTCAAGGTATTTTTCTTCAGTCATTCTGTCATTTGAGAGAACCAAGCAATTCTAAGAGATGTATCAGGTTATATCAGTTCAGATGTGTGATTTAACTAATTTCGTGCTCCTTTGAATGCAACTTGTTTGCTGTTTCTTATTACAGAAATAAGTAGTTCTATGATTTGGAATGCAGTTTCTCTAGAAAATCTGGACTACCCAGGACTTGATCAGATTTTCATAAGGTCAAACGAATTATTAGACCTAGATTCAGATAACATTGAGATCAGGCAAAATATCAACGGTGGTGCAGTTTTTTAAAAGTATAGTAATAATCATTGCATTTGATATAGCGCCTTATCATGTCTTCGAGACCTTTCAAAGCGCTTCACAAAATATACTGTAAAGTGAATTGACTGTATATAGTGGGTGAAACGCGGCAGACAGTTGCACACAGCAGTGTCCCAAAAAGTCGTGGATTGAGTGACCACATTATTATTATTTTTGAAGGGATTGTTGCCCCCAGAAAGCGATCCACCAATCGACTAACAAGTGGGTTCCTACTTACTGCTAGGTAAACGGCTGTGGAGTAAGGAAACTTGCCCAACGTTTCACCCTGCTGGGAATCAAACCCAGTCCTCTCGCTTGTGAGACGAGTTCGCTAATCACTGAGCTACAGGACTCCAATGGTCTTAATGTAAAGTGTAGTGACTGTATTTCTAAGATACATGGCAGCTAATTTCAGTACAGCAAAGATAATAAACAGCTTTAAAATGAATGACTAATTGGGAGATTATTAGTCAAAAGAAACTCCCTTCTCATTTGAATAGTGACATTGACATCATTATCAGGTTTAACATCTCATCTGACATATGGTACCTCTGACAATGCAATGGTCCCCCAATATAATACAACTTATATTTATATAGTACCTTTCATGTTGGGAGAACACCTCAAAGCACATTACACCGTTGGCTGGGCACCCAAACGACAGAGTAGTTGTTAAAAGAGAGTGGGGAGGGGAAAGATGACTAAATGTGTGGACAAAGGGGTAAGTCTTGTGATGGGCTTTGAATGTGGAGAGGGAGCAAATGAGTTTGAGAGGCTCCAAGATGGAGTTCCAGAGAGCAGGGGCAGAATATGTGAACACTTGCCTGTCAATAGTGGGCGGTTAGGTAAGGGACATGAACCAGGCCAATGTTTGCTAAGCAAAGGAAGCAGTGAGTTGCTAAGTGTTGAAGGAGGTCATAAAGGTAGGATGGAGCAAGGCCGTGGAGGGATTTGAAGGTGAGAACAAAGATTCACTCTGGAGAATGGGGAGCCAATGGAGCTGGGTGAAGATGGGGTAAATTGCTCACAGAGCCTGGTGTGGAAGAGGACGTGGGCTGCAGCGTTCTGGATAGTCTGCAGGTTGTGTAGGGATGAACTGGTTAGGGTGGCGAGCAGGGCGTTGGCATGTCAAGCCTGGATATTGTATAATAACTCAATTATGAAACTGAGATTTTAAATTATACGTTTTAGTCAATCAAAAAAGGTTCAGAAATTTGTCCCTGCTTACTGAGCAATTTGTAAAATGTGCCAAATGGAGGAGTTTAGCACTTTACCCATGTCGACTGCTACTACATCTATATACAGAGCAGAAGAGCTCTCAGAAGGTGCTTTTCTATGGGAAAGCAGAAAGGCTAAACAATGCACAAAGCCTTATTGTCACCTATAATTGTTTCATTTGCTGCTTCATGCCATAGCATAGCAACATTCATTTTTGTTTGTTTATTTTCAACACCATTCACAAAAGCTGAACAAATGAATGTTTACACATGAAAGAAAATAAATATAAATCCCATTGATAATGAACTATATAAGATTTTACAACTGCCAACTTACCGGGAACAAGCATTGTTGTCATTAGTTCTGGTGTCTCCAAGAAATCTACGTTGCTCCTTTGAAAGGTCTTGCTATAATTTGTCTGAAGATGGCTGTTTGTATTAATATACCATTCAGAAAAATATTAATAAACATTTATCCTACACTTCTAATTTCTGAAACATAAATTCCATTAATCAGCAAGAAGGCCAGAATAACCCCCCAAAAATGGATTTGTTACATCAACATTTGTGACATTTCAAAAATGTCAACTAAATGTCCTTTATATAAACTACTGGATTTCAAAGAAGGGAGAAATATACAATTTTTTCCTGTATTTTAAAATTTAATTTAAACAAAATATTTCCTACTCTGAGATATATTAGCTTACATTTGTTCCCTGGATTTGGGGACTCCACTTGCCCCAACAATTTACATTATGGAAAGCATTTGAAGCATCAATTCTTATGAGAAGTATTGATTTGAATCAGCCTGTTTTTATCCATCTAAAAGTACTAATTTCAGAAACAATTTAGATTTTTGAAAACAAGGGAACAAACAAAGGAAGCACATGGGAACTGGTTTGATTTTATGGGTTTTATAAATTAATAATAAAGTATTAAATTATCAAAGATTGTAATGTCTCAATGGATAATGGCTGATAACGTTTTATGTAACTAATTCTTACTATACCTTTACTACACAAAATATAGAGAATGAAACAAAGGGCCTCAACCATTCATGTGAAAATACTTCCTTACACTTTATTCTTTTTAAAGATACACTGTAAAAGTACCAAATTTCAAAACATATCATGAGATAAAAGCCTCAGATGGTACCTTCTAGAGATGTATGAAATGGTAAATTGGGTTGAAAAATAAAACCAGAATACTTTAGGTTGACCAAGTCAGTGGAAAATTAGGAGATAGGTTTAGGGTTGCAAAAGGCATTTTCAGGACAGATACCAGGGAGTTTTTATTTATCCAAAGATAATTAATGAAGGGACCAGAATACCAAGATGGGTGGTTGAGGACTGGCCACTGCATTCAGTTTAAAAAAAAGTGATACTGGCTGTGATGGAAAGATGGTAGGGTGAGTATTCTGGAAGGATGAGATTAAATGGCCCAAAGGACCTTCTTCATCCAAACCAATCTTGTGATCATAAGGTGGCTGAAGTTATGTATCGTATTAATATGATTTTCACTGATTAAACTTGGCCACTAATTTTAGTGAGTTGCTTACTATTATGCACCTCAATTGATAGACCTGTTCTAAACTTGTGATCAAGATAAAGTTTTATTTAAATTAGAATCATTTTATATGGATAAACACAATGAAGCACATTGTAAAGCAAAATTATCTCAATATAATTATATTTTCACACAATACTCAAAACAATTATAGGGCTTTATGCTGAGGTTTTCTTTAAGATGTCCATGTTGAAAATCTGCCATAACCTGTTGTTTGGTTGTCAATATTATTTAATTAACCGAAGAGACTTGTTGAAATTAGTACTTTGAATGGATCCTATTGTATTTAAAATATATCTTTCATTTACTTTTTAAATCTGATTTAGAATTAATACCATAAATGTGGTATGTGTATCAGTGTTTTATTTGCAGTGAATTATTTTCTGAAAAATGCACCTAAAGTAATGTATCATTGCAGAAGAAGCAGTTATCTATGTACCCAAGTACAGCAGGCTTTTAAACACTCACCTCTCACACAAATAGATTTTAACAGCGACAATTATTTAATCTGTGTTGCAATAACCATTTCTTGAAGATTACTCTTATAATAAAGTAATAATATAAAAATATATTATTGCAGCAAGGTTCACATCAGCAACTCTGAACTCCATTTTTTCAATACCAATAGAATAACATTCTGCTGTCTTAATCTTTTATAGAGATAATTTAGCTGAAGACATAAAATCAATCAACAAGATGTACAGTAGGCATTAATGATTCACAGAGTTGGACTTGCATTATTCACTTTTCCTAGCCAGAGTTATGCACCTAATATCAACTGATTGGTTTATTTTAAAGTGAACTATCAAGTTCTATTTTACAATCCTGTACATTTTAAACACAATTTTCCAATCACTTACTTTTTCCAGAGATTGCTGTTTTCCCAAAATTCATACAGTATAAAACGGGGTTCATTTGAAAGCTTCTGCACTGAAATGCTATAAAAATGAAATGAGTCATTCACAAAAAATTAACATTTTATAGAATAATAACTAGAACTAAATTAACGAGAATGAACTACAACAGTATAAATTTATAAAATCTATTACAACAACAAAATTACATTCGTATAGCACCTTTCACATCAGGAGGACGTCCCAAGATGCTGCACAGACAGAGTTGTGGATCCAAGCTGGGGGTCGGAGAGGGTGGAGGGCAGTGGGGGAAGCAGGGAGATCGAAAGCACAGTCAAATAGGAGGGTCTTGAGATGTGTCTTGAAGGTGGCAAGGGAGAGGATGAGGCGGAGGGACTGTGGAATGGAGTTCCAGAGGGTGGGGGCAGAGTAGCAGAAGGCCCGCCTGCCAATAATGGGGCGAGCGAAGCAGGGGGACGTGAAGCAAGCTGGAGCCCGCTGAGTGGAGGGAGCGAGCAGGATTGTAGGGGGTTAGGAGGACGCAGAAGTAGGGGGAGCAAGATCATAGAGGGCTTTGAAGGTGAGGACCAGGGTATTGAACTGTATCCTCTGTGTGATGGGAAGCCAGTGGAGTTGGGCAAGGATGGGGGTGATAGGGTCACGGAGCCCAGTGCAGGAGAGGACATGGGCTGCAGAGTTCTGCATGATCTGCAGCCTGGGGAGGGAGGAGTTGGGGAGGCCGACAAGCAGTGAGTTTGCATACTCGAGCCTCGTTGTAATGAAAGCATATAACAGAACATGTAGGAGCAGGAGTAGGCCATTCGGCCCTTTGAGCCTGCCCCGCCATTCAATCATGGCTGATCTTCTAATCTAACTCCAGCTAATAACCTAACCCTGCCTTATCCCCATATCCCTTAATCCCTTTTGCAATAAGAAATCTATCTATCTACCTCAGTCTTGAATATGTTCAAGGACTGAACGTCAACAGCCCTTTGGGGTAGTGAGTTCCATACATTCACTACCCTTTGAGTGAAGAAGTTCTTCCTCAACTCAGTGCGAAAGGGCTGGCCTCTGATTTTAAGGTTGTGACCCCTGGTTTTAGTTTCTCCAACCAGGAGAAACAATCTCCCACTATCTACTCTATCATGCCCTTTGATGATCTTATAGATTTCTATAAGATCCCCTCTAATTCTTCTATATTCTAGAGAATATAGGCCCAAATTGGTCAGCCTATCCTCGTAACTCATCCCCTTCATCCCTGGTACTAACCTAGTAAATCTACGCTGCACCCCCTCCAAGGCAAGTACATCCTTCCTTAAATAAGGAATATACACAGTATTCCAGGTGTGGTCTCACCAGGGCCCTATACAGTTGCAGCAAGACTTCCCTACTCTTATACTCTAATCCTTTCATAATGAATGCTAACATACCGTTCGCCTTCCTAATTGCTGCTGCACCTGCAGACTAACTTTCTGTGATTGGTGTACAAGGACACCCAAGTCCCTCTGGACGCTAACACATTCCAATCTCTCCCCTTTTAAAAAGTAACCCGCTCTACTGTTTTTGCTACCTAGGTGGATGACTTTGCACTTCCCTACATTATACTTCATCTGCCACCTACCTGCCCAATCATCTAACCTATCTATGTCTCGCTACATTTTTTTAATGTTGTCCTCTGTGTTGACACTTCCTCCTAGTTTTGTGTCATCTGCGAATTTAGATATATTAAATTTGATGTCCTCAACGATCATACATCAACGATCTAGATGGTAAATAGCTGAGGCCCAAGGATTGATCCTTGTGGCACTCCACTAGTCACATCCCGCCAATCTGAAAAGGACCCGTCTATCCCTACTCTTTGTTTCCTACCCGTTAACCATTCCCCAATCCACGTTAATATGCTCCCCCCAATTCCATGTGCCCTTATCTTTTCGACTAACCTTTTATGTGGCACCTTGTCGAATGCCTTCTGGAAGTCCAAACAGACCACATCCACTGATTCACCCTTAAATGGTTTACTCGAAATATCCTCAAAAAACTCTTTGAGATTTGTCAAACATGACTTCCCTTTTGTAAAGCCATGTTGACTTGGCCTAATTATATTGTGCTCCCCTAAATACCGCACTACCACATCCTTAATCAATGATTCTAAAATTTTTCCTATCACTGATGCGAGACTAACTGGTCTATAGTTCACTATCTTTTCCTTTCCACCTTTATTAAATAGTGGTGTGACATTTGCGATCTTCCAATTCATGGGGACTGTTCCAGAATCCAAGGAATTTTGGAAGATCAGACATAAGGCCTCCACTATCTCATCACCTACCTCTTTTAAATTATTTAAACAATAATTAAATTGGTCATTTTCAATCTACGACTGTTTGTGGGACATTGCTGTGCGCAATTGGCTGCCGCGTTCGCCCACAAATATACAGTCAATTCACTTTACAGTGTGTTCTGTGAAGCGCTTTGGGACGTCCTCCTGACGTGAAAAGCGCTATATCAAATGCAAGGATTATTATTAAAACCCTGGGATTCAAGCCATCCAGACCATATGTGAGGGTTTTGGCGGCCTGCAGTGTGAGACAGTGGCGGAGCCGGGCGACGTTGTGGAGGTGGGAAAAGGCAGAGTGGGTCATGGCATAGATGTGGGGTAGAAAGGATAGTTGAGGGTCAAACAAGACGCCAAGGTTCCGGACTGGCTCAGTGAAGTGGAGTGTGCAGTGCAGCCATAGATGGTGATGCTGTCAGCGCCTGAGGTGTGGAGATGCTGACGGGAGCCAATCAGGAGAGCTTTGGTCTTATTGACGTTCAACTAAAGAAAGTTAGCTCTCATCCAGGACTTGATGTCCGACAGACATTCTATCAGGACAGCAGTGATCCTGGAGTCAAGGGTCCAGGCAGAGAGATAGAATTGGGTGTCATCCGCGTACATGTTATTAGTGCATATTGAGTGTATAAATGAAACCGCACTTACAAGGGAATACAGTATAATGGGGCTGAACTGTATATGGTTATAAAAGTAATCTTTTCATTTAGTATAGCTCCTCTCACGCCAGGAAGATGTCCCAAAGCGCTTCACAGGCTATACCATAAAGTGGAGTGACTGTATGTTTTGCGCATGAACACAGTAGCCGCAAACAGCCAAGAAGTGAATGACCAAATTTATTTACGGGATTGTTGGCCAGGACACCGAAACTCTCTTTTCTTTATCAATAGTGCCAATGGGATCTTTAACATCAACCTGAATAGGCCTCAGTTTAACGTCTCATCTGAATGACGGCTCCAGGTTATATAATCCCTGCATTTAGTTTGCTTTTTTAATCGCATCACTACACTGGTATTGAAATTGATAGGCAACCATCACTATTATAGGTGGGATACATGGAATTCACAGTTTGGTTTGGATACTTTTAAGCATAATGATGGTTTTCCACAAGTGTCAGACATCCAGCTGAACACAAAAAGAATACTAACCCTTTCTAGATCTCCCTACACACCTCTTTTACCTTCCACACTTCTTTAATCTCCCACTGTTAAGACTATACAATGATATTTAGCAGCAGGTGGGCAACATTCTGAATTTACCGGAATGTGAATTAGTTTGTATGACTATAAGCCCTATAAGAACTCTTGGTGAACCACTACAAAGAATAGTTTCATAAAGGGATTTAATACTTTGCATATATATGCCTATCACTCCTGTTACCCATATATGCCTATCACTCCTGTTCGTGCAGGGCTCCACTGACTCCCAACGGATTGACATAAAGATTACTCACGCTCACACACCAACAAATCCCTATTCATCCCCATCCATGAATCACTAAAATAAAATAATAATAATGATTATTATTATTATCTCTGTTATCTTCATCAGTCTTCATGAGGGAGTTATTATTATTATCTCTGTTATCTTCATCAGTCTCACTCACCTGCTTGCCCCTTCCTGTCGGCAAACTCAGGCTTGCTGCACACTCGTCACTCACCCATCATTAGTGGCTGAGCTTTCAGACATTATGCCCTTACCCCCTGGAACTCCCTCCCCAAATCACTCCACCTCAACTCTATATATAAAACCCTGAAATCTCATCTCTTCCTCTGTGCTTACCTTCTCTCTCCCCTACCCGCCCTGCATGGTGTAAGGCACCATCTCTGTAAAGCATTTCAAGATGTTGCCCTATATGAATACTGCTATATAAAAACAAGTTGCTGTACTTACTGCAAAGCCCCCGTTTGTGGAGTAACAGACTCTACGTACTGCCTCAAAGCTAGACGAAATTCTTCCAACTCCTCTTCTAGCACAGATATCTGACGCTGAACAATCAGGATGTGCTGGTTAACAAAACAAATGCATAGTAAAAAAATATTGTTCAGTAATAACCTTACAGTTTTGTCAGGTATAAATCTAATCGGCATTGGCACATGACTTTTGATATTGCTGAATTATTTTGGCAGCTCATCCACAGCAGTGTCCCACAAACAGCCATGAAGTGAATGACTAATTTTATCTGGATGATTATTAGCCAGCTATTCAGAGAAGCTCCCTTCTCTTTCCAAAGAGTGCCGTGCGATCTTCAACATCCATCTGAAGAGGCAGACAGTTTAGGCTGCATTCTCAGAGAGCACACAGCATGCTAACATTTTACAAGCTGATGTGCAAAATAACCCATGTTGCCTGCAGTGATTTTATCAGGAAAGCAACTTACACAAAAACACTGTAATTTCCACATTCAAAATCATAGGTTTGGAAATGCAGATAATTCAATATGAAAGTATGGAAATTTTTACTTGTGGGAAACCTCCTTGAGGGGTATTGCCTTTTCAGAAAATAATCCAATTTGAAACTCGGCAAAGGTTGTAGGCAGATTTTTCTCCAATATAAATATGACATCTTCAACAAGGGAAACTACACTTCAAAAAACAGTGGAGCCTGACTTCAATAGCCTTTGGAATGCATAGCTCCAATTGGCTTAAACATTACTGATCCAAGCCTTCCAGTATGAAGCTGTTCGAATGAGGTTTGTCAGTAAATACTGGGGAATGTTTCAATGCACATCAAGATATTCATTGCTTTTTTTGGGGTGGAGTGGAGGAGTCGGTGGTAGATCCAGTTGTGACAATGTAGTTGGCACATCGCTGCAGAATCAATCTGTTCACTTTGTAGGTCTTGCTGGAAGTGTAGTCTTTAAACTGGAATATTTATGCATGAATGTTCATATCAAAATCATATGACTGATGGTAATCTGGTACAAATGTTCTTGTATAACAAGGATATCAATGGGATGGGATTGGCCTAATTTCTTCTCAATTAATAAATTTTGTAAAAATGCATAAATTCACCTTTGCAAATAGGTTTGTTTATTCCTTACATTTCTAGTGACACTAGAAACGTAATGTAATTCAAAATGATCTTACTGATTTGGTGTTTCCCTCCAATACTTCTTCTTCCAGTGGTTCAAGCTTCAGGTCCTGTGTAACAAATACAACATTAGAAAGAGATGGATTTATCCAAAAATGTGGTAGAAAACATTTCAAAACAGTACGTAAAATACCTGCTTCACGCTCAAAAGAGATCTCTGGAATCTTGTACTTGGTCTAGTCAATTCTAAACTCTAAAAAAATGTTTAGAGTGTAATATCATACATCATATTTGTATGACAAATTTAGCTACCGTGCCCCTAATCTTTGGATCTCCCTCTCTGTCCCCTTCTCTTGCTCCCTCTTTGTCGGTCTTCAAATCCCATCTAGAAAGCTATTTCTTCGGTCACACTTACTCATCTCCCCTTTCCCTCTCCCTCGCAAAGCATCCAATCCTGTTTCTATAAAATGTTCTGAGACATTATCCTACATGAAGGCAGCTATATGAATGTAAGTTGTACAACTCAGTGTTAAGCTGCTAATGTTGACAAAGAACCATATACAATGATTACTTATGGATGATCTAGGTGCTGTTTGGTGTACTACCAAATGCTACCATGTATTCTGGTCACCAAAGCAAAAGCGGGGTGCCAGGCTGTAAAGGCAGTGCAGAAGAGAGCAACAAGGATGATCCCTAGTGTTGGAGATATGTGTTATGAGCAATGATTAGACAAGCTAGGGCTCTTCAGTTTTGAGGGAAGATAATTTAGAGGTGGGATTTAAAAATGGGATTTAAAAATGTAAACCCAGATTAATACTTTAGGAATCAGTAAGTAAACAGAACAAGAGGACATAGATTTACATTTGTAAAGGGCCATTTCAGGACAGGTACCAGGAAGTTGTTCTTTATCCACAGTGTAGTCAATGACTGAAACAGGTTGTCAGGAAAGGTAGTTGAGGCAAGAACACTGGGCTCGTTTAAAAAGTGGCTTGATGCTATGATAGGAGGGCTGGTAATAATAATAATCCTTGCATTTGATATAACCACTTATCACATCTTCGAGATGTCTCAATTCGTTTTGAGGGACGGTAGGGTAAGTGTTCTGGAGGATGACACTAGATGGGCTGAAGGCCCTTTTTCATCCAAATCAATCTTATGATGTTGTCATTGCTGGATACTGTTTCATGCTACCAAAAAAAATCCTTAAATGTTGCACTTCAATTTTAAGAGTAACATGAATATATGTGTTGAGCGGGATTACTGCGAGCGTGTGGCATGTTAGGTAACAACAATATTTACTGTTTTGCCTGAGGCAGTTACCACACTTGTCTACACCAACTCCAAACAAGATGTTTGCACATCACACAGTAGGCAAACAATTCTTGATTGCTGTTTTATTTATTCTTACCTCATGAATGTTATGAAAGGAAACTTCAGCAAGCAGGCTCCTTGAGTAAGAGTGTGTTAATTATAGTAACAACAATAACTTGCATTTATATAACATTTATATTTTATTTGCATTTATACTTATATATATGTTTGCATTTATCTTTCATGTTAGAAGGAAGCATGAAAACGTTTCACACAATTGACTGGGAGTATCATTCAAGAGATAAATTTTAAGCCAAAGTTTTGAAGGCATAGAGGGAGAGAGCAAGGTGGAGGGACTGTGGGATGGATTTCCAGAGAACAGAAGCAGCAAAGGGTCAAAGGAAGTCGGATAGGTGGGCAAGGCAGAAGCCATGGAAGCATTTAAAAGCGATAACAAAAAGTATTTTAATTTTTTCCCCTCACTGGCAGATGGGGAGCCAGTGAAGCTAAGTGTGGATAATAATATAAAATAATAATAATCCTTGCATTTGATATAACGGAAGGGGTGAAGGCTCATAGCGCCTGTTGCGGAAGAGGTGGGATCAAAAGGAGATGATCGAGGATAGAGACCAGGGGAATGGCACACACGGTTATGTCGGTGCAGGAAGAGAAGCCATTAAACGGGACATAGTGAAGATGATGGGACAAGTTGGAATGCAGAGCCACGGAGATGTATTAGAGAGGATAGACATTGGAAAGGGATGGAGTGGTTGATAGTATCAAAGGCATAATGTGACGGTAGATAGAGGGTTTAGAAGGGTCCAGCATAGGTTTTTTTGAGAAGGGGGTAATGTTGGCAATTTTGAAAGGGAGTGGGTACTGTGCTGGTGGAGACATCACCTGGAAGAGAGGTGAGAAGAAGCAGCTGGGTGGCCACGTGGTGCACAGGAATAGGGTCAAGAGGACTGGATCTCATACAGGAGGAGAGGGTTGCGGGGAAGAGAGGATCATCATCAACAAGAACAACTTGCATTATATATAGTGCTCTTCAGGCCGGACAGGGTCTTGGAGCGTTTGAAAAGACAAAGGCAGCTGAGATGATCGTGTTAATTTTGGACACCAGGAAGTCCATGACCTTCTTGCATTTGGAGAACAAAATGACAAAGAAGGTGGTGTAGGAGGGTGGGCGGAAGAGGTGGTTAATGATGGAGAAGAGAAGCCTGGGGCTTTCTTCGCCTTTCAGGATGATCCTGGAACAGAAGGAGGATCTGTCTGAGGGGAAGAAACAAAGGTAAGTCTTTGGTGTGGTTCAGCCAGATCTGGCTGTCGAGCGTGAGACCAGATTTGAGGATCTGTGATCTGATGCCCAGGCTTTGGAGTTCAGAGCTGTGACTGTTGTTCCTGGGAATCTTACAAGGATAGGAGGCAGTTTGTACTACATCTATCATCTTACTGAAACAAAAATAAATACAATTGTCAAAACATAGACAGGTATAATAGATTTTTTCGTTCCATGAAAAGAATGTTATTTCTCTCTCCTGCAGTTACCAATATTTGTGTGAAGCAGTAAATCACAGTGAGAAATGTATATTAGTATTGCTTTAGGAAGTCTCAAAGTCCATACAATAATTACTAGAAAGCAAAATGACTCTGTATTTGTAGGCAAACTCTGCAGCCAATCTGCACACAGCGATGTCCCACAAACTGCCAAGCAATGAATGACCAATTTAGTTCAAGGATTGTTGTCCAGGCCATTGGGACAAACATCTTTCTCTTTTTGAACAGTGCCACAGGATCTCTGACGTCCACCCGAACAGGCAGATGGGACCTCCGTTTAACAACTTATCCAAAGGATGACAGCTCAAATCTTGCAGTGTTCCCGCAACACTGCAGGAATGTCAGCCTGGAACATGAGCTGAAAAGCATTTCAACGTGATAAAGCACTATATGAAATGCAATGATCATTAGTGGAAGTAATGATCTCAGTGTTCTCTTAGCCTCTTTATACAAAAAAGTCTACCTTCTTCTCCAGGCGGTCAATCAGCTTCTGCAGTCTATTTATCTGGGTCATCCACTGGTTGTCTTCCTCCATCTGGGGGCCTTTGGGAGTAGGCAGAAGGCAATAAATATACCATGAGTTTATAATTGCATGTATAAAATGTTTGATGGTAAGGCTTGATTTCTGAGAGACTTTTGCCACTGGAGTACACAGAAGGTGATTTTTCATCCATCGGTGTTGGAGAAAGTTACATTGAATTATTTTTAACAGTTAAATTGAACATCCATTTCTGGATGATCCTCAGATACTAAGAAACTTAAATAGGGAAGGCAGTTGTGCAGGTTAACTTGCAAGTCTATTCCTTGCACTTTGGGCATGATGTATATTTTACTGACGTGATTGCATGCTGAATAGTTATTGGAGGAGAGCAGTGAGACATGCACTGGCTCTGTTGTGTGGAATAAAAATTAAACACTACACACAACCCTATTATTTTGTGAACATCGTAACAGCATGTTAAAATTACTCTGTAACCACAGCACAGCTACCAAAACACAAATACGAGGCATGAAAATTATTCTGGCACCTTGCATCTTTTTGTCATTACAATACCTTCCCATAAGTTTTGAAAAAATGAGTGTCGTTGGAACCATCAGAACAACAAGATGCAATTTAAATTGCTTTAAATTCTGACAGCTCCAGGGTTTAAACTCAGAATTGAAGGATCTTTGGATTTAGCCTGGAAGATAATCAATCACTAAGACATGCTTTGTATTTGCAGTAATTTGAATCAGTAGTTGGGCTGATAATAATAATAATCCTTGCATTTGATATAGCGCTTTTCACATCTTCTAGACAGCTCAAAGAGCTTCACAGAATATACTGTAAAGTGAATTGGATGTAAATTTGTATATACATATATACACAATATATAATAATAATCCCTCAAAAAGTATTGATCATTTTCAATCCATGTTATATATATGCTGTATGATGTGTGTGTATATATATGTATATGTATATGATGGGAGGAGGAGGTGGGAAGAAATACCGAAAGGTGGGGTATTTATTGTATAATCTCACAACAGTGTAGATCTGCATGTTGTAAATAAAGATTGAGAGATACAATTGGAGAATCTTGTCGGTAAACAGAACCACTTCACATGGACCTTCATTGTATAGTTCTAGGCACCCCACAGTAGGATTCCCACAGGTCACAATAACAGATTTCTGGTTGTAGGTAGAACTCCCTGGTTGCAAACTAGAGTCTGCAATACACTTCTGTCACAAATCATAATCAAATATAATAATACTTGCATTTGATACAGCGCTTTTCACATCTTCTAGACATCTCAAAGCTCTTCACAGAATATACTGTAAAGTCAATTGACTGTATATTTGTGGGCGAAACGCAGCAGCCAATTATGCACAGCAATATCCAATGAACAGTCATGGATTGAGTAACCAAATTATTATTTTTTTTAGGGATCATTATCCCCGGAAAAGCGATCTGCCAATCATCTAACAATTGGGTTCCTACTTACTGCTAGGTAAAGAGCAGGGTGTGGAGTAAGGAAACTTGCCCAACATTTCGCTCTGCTGGGAATAGAACCAAGGTCTCTCACTTGCGAGGCGAGTGCTCTAACCATTGAGTTACAGATCTCCATGAATCAGTACAAATTAAGTCTTTCCACCTCTCTTTGTCCTTGGATTGTAGAGACAGTGGATTTTCAGGTGATTTTTAATTATTCACTTCAATGTATCCAGCTCTTAAGTAATAGTTAAATCTGTGACCTAGAAGTGTCCAGCAAACTAGCAATAAACATCAATAGTGATGGTTATTTATGATATTTTGAGAAGCTCCTAATGGAAATTATACAATACAATAAAAAATTACATTTGTAAAGCGCCTTTCATGTCTGGGGGATGTCCCATGGTGCTGGACAATCAGGGATCTGCACCCGAGCTGGTGGTTGGGATTGCAACAATGATGAAATCATCTATCCTGTAGAATACTAGTTGCGATAAAGTAATAACAGTGTCATAAAAATAATCCTTGGCCATACTCTCGATTCACAGCATTTCTACATTGTGAAAATCCAGTTCACAATTAGTAGCAATTTCATTGTATTCATGATAAGTTTTCAATATAGTAGTTTTATTATGGGTATTCTGTACCCAGAGTTGCAGGGTGGTACCCAATACATTCCAGTGATACAATGTCTCCACGGCATGTCCCATTTCCAAGAGATGAAATCACATGAATAGTTTACTGGGCAACAACAACCAACAAGATTCCATTTATAAAGCGCCTTTCACGTCAGGAGGACGTCCCAAGGCGCTGCACAGTTGGGTCATGACCCGAGCAGGGGGGAAATGGTCAGGGTGAGGGGGGAAGGGAGGGAGCGAGGAGGGGGGAAATGGTCAGGGTGAGGGGAGGGAAGGGAGAGAGCGAGGTGGGGGAAGAGAGTCGAGAGTGGAGCTGAAGGCACGGTCAAAGAGAAAGGTTTTGAGACCGGCCTTGAAGGAGGAAAGGGAGGAAGCGGCAAAGGCACTGGGGGATGGAGTTCCAGAGCCTCGGGGCTGAGAGGCTGAAGGCCCGACCACCGATGGTAGGGCGGTTGGGGCGGGGGACGTGGAGCAGACCAGAGCCAGAGGAACGGAGGGTACGGGCAGGTAGGTAGGGGGATAGTAGGTTGGAGAGGTAGGAGGGAGCAAGGCCGTGAATGGCCTTGTAGGTGAGGATGAGGATCTTGAAATCAATCCTCTGGGGATGGGGAGCCAGTGGAGGCGAGCGAGGGTGGGAGTGATGTGGTCCCGAAGCCTGGTGTGGGACAGTACACGAGCTGCAGAGTTCTGAATGACCTGCAGCTTGTGGAGGGAGGTGCCGGGAAGGCCGGCGAGGAGAGAGTTCCCATAGTCCAGCCTTGAGGTGACAAAGGCGTGGACCAGGGTTTCAGCAGCGTGAGGGGTGAGGTAATGCCGTAGTCTGGCGATGTTCCGAAGGTGATGGAAGGCGGTGCCAGTTGTGGTGCGGATGTGAGGGAGAAAGGACAGCTCAGGGTCGAACAAAACGCCGAGGTTCCTGACTGGCTTTGAGAGGGCAACATGTTTCTGAGATACTGCTGACTGTTTGTGGGACACTGCTGTTTGGAATTGGCTGTCGTGTTTTCACCCACAAAATATACAGTCAAATCCCTTTACAGTATGTTCTGTGGAGCACTTTGAGACGTCTCAAAGACGTGATAAGGCACTATATCAAATGCAAGGATTGTGGTTTTTTATTATTATTTGTATTATTGTTCTGTCCTTCCTGATCCACATATACCATACCTAGAACTATAGGGAATGGCCCCACAGAGGATGGAAGAACTGCCATCCTTCAATACTATGAATTGTCACCAACAAAATCTTATAAAACACCAATAAAACACTGAGGCAGCAAACATTGTAACATCTAGAGCACAGAAAACACCATTAGTACTGTCCTATGGCTATCATTGCTTATCTTTCAAAGCTCAAAACACTTGTGACACATATTTAATGATACCACTACATCCAATTGACAATGCAATCAAATGCAAAATTCTTTTATCTTACCTTAAAACGTGTGGTACATTAGACTGACCTGAGCTTAAGAAGCTGAAATTTGAATTGTTTGGAGACAGGCTGTTGTTTCTCTGAAGTCTCCGATTAGATCTTTTTCCCGACCACTGAATCGACAGAACTTCAGGTTTCACGGGACCCTGCCTGTAAGTAATAGCAGATACAATGTTAATCTACTTGATGACTTCATCCATTCTTAATACAGACTCAAAGGTAAGGAATGTCCCCAAGGACCATGAAGCTGTCGTTTCGCATTGTTTCGCTGTCCTGTCAATTGTTGCTGCTTTAATAGAAAGAGGTTTTGATAGTCTCTTATCACATATGATTAACCTCCAACAACAACAATCTTCTCCCTGTCCTGTGGCATCAAAGACTTGATGTTTCTCTTGGTTTAAGGCTTAGACCTCTATATAGGACTTCACAATAAATGAAGGATTTCATTACCCTTCACAAGAAATATTGTGAAGTGAAGTGACTTTTTTTCAAACAATTAACAGATTTTATGTTAGGCCTGCACTCTCCACAAAAGAATTCAATTGCAAAGCTGCAAGAGAACTGACGTGCAAAGTCCACCTACAATGGGATTTTACATTATAAGTGCACAGTACAAAGTACACTACAAAAACATTTTTCAGAGATAAACAGCAAACCAATGCACTTTTGCAACATAAAAATTCAAGTAAAGATGAAAGCTTTTTAGAGGAAATGAATTCATGTCAAAATCTTCTCATCGCTAAGTGGAGGCACATTGATTGTATTGTACAGTTTTAAAAAGACCTGTGGAAAACTGGCTTCCAATTTAAAACTGAATTTAAGATTTTTTCCCCCTGAATTTCTGCACAATTTTAATTTTTTAAGACAGTAATCTTAAACTATAGCCTAAGACTATCAGCAATTTTGAGTCTCTAATGCCTCAGCACAAGAATAAGATTATTGTTGATGGCCAATCATGCAATTGACAGGAAAATGCTCTTGGTGTTTGAACCCACTGCTTGCAGCTGAGGCAAGTGAGCAAGGGAGCAGACTAGTGTGGGCAGATGTTAAAATGAATGCATTCACTTGTAATATTAAATCTATCAAAGACAGTTATCCAATGAAGCATCACCAACATTTATCTAAGAACTCAGCTGTTTGTATATTTCAATGAATAGATTCTGTGAATAGGCATTTCGCCCACAAAGTACACAATCACCTCACAGAATATTCTGTGAAGCGCCTTGAGATGTCTCAATGATATGATATATCAAAATGCAAGGATTATTATCATTGATGTCCATGAAAATTGTCAATACAGCTTTGGAGTGAGCAATACAAAAAATGAGAGGGGGTGGGGGAAGATTTACAAGGTAGAGTTTAGAAGTGCTCATGAATTTCACAATGGAATCATTGGTTAAGGGCAGCAACCATTGGCATAGTTTGTTGGCTGCTCATTTCAGAGGCTTCAGGTGTATTGAAAAGGTACTTTGTTCAGCTGTTCATCTTTAAACTGCTACTGGAAAATGTTGGCTAATTGACCACTTAGTCTATTAACTTATTATTAACTACCAATAATACTACTATTAACTAGACTTGTTGACTAATCGATGAGCCACTCAAATCTGTGCAGCATGCTGGTGAACAGATTGGCCGGCAACAGCCTGTTCCTGCTCCCATCAGGAGCAAGCATTCACTTTATCACAAAAACTGAAATGGTTGTCGTTCGCCACAGGTTAAATAGATTGGTGTTGCTGGGACAGGTATTTTGCCAATTCAAATCCAGTATTCAATATATGCACTTTATATATGCGTATGGAGTGGTGTAATTAACAAACAATGAACACTTCGGAGTCTCACCATATTGTTGCTGAAATATTGTGGCAAACACAAAGTGAGCCATTGTGTCAATGAGAAATCTGTGTGTTTCTAAAGATCCGCTTAACATTTTGACCTGTGATGTGTTAATTATCACATAATTAATAAGTCTGTTATTACAGTCAGTTGATACCTGAAGATACCTACTGCTCTGAAGCTGTGACCTTCATCACAACTAGACTAACACTAATTGTTTTGCGAAACACCATTTCAAGAACAAGAGAACTTTTCGACCACTAGTTCAAATAAGGAAGGGGTTTAACTGAAATTTCAGTAAACTGATAATCATGATAAAAGCCCTGCACTAAAATTCTGCTCCGGCCCGAACAACAGTGCTTCAATATACCAGAAACATAGGAAACCAACTGAATAGTCAGTTTCTTCAACTCTGTTAACTAAAAACCTGCATGTTTAATGGCAGATTAGATCTCAGATCAGAGGGTCAAAGATGTAAGATGGGGTATTCAACCTTAGAAAGAGACCATTCAGCCTACTATTTTTGGATACTTGCCCCAGTTTACTTTATTTCTACCTTGGGACCTGCTTCATTTCACCTAAATTAATCAAAATCATTGGTATATATTATAGTACCTTAGCTGACGTGTGGAAATGCTCTATTAAAACATTTTAAATTAATAAAATTACATTTGAGTGCTAAGTACCATCCATTATGCATCTAGTGAAAATTACATTTGAATTAACTGTCTGCAACTTGCAGTTAATGAACAGCTACTAACCTCATTCCATTAGTACAATACCCTTTGCCCCGAGTCCGACAGGTTTCTGATTATTTCCTATGGGATGGAAGCTTTGACATCTTATGCTAATGGTTTACTGCTAGAACGTATCATTGCTGCTTCCAGCAGGAAACACGACTTGCATTGTTGGGGCTGAGGTGAAATCTGTGCACTTGCAATAACTTAAACAGGGAGATGGTTTGTTTTTCTAATGATTTTAAAGGGCCAAAAGTGCGACCTGCTCGCTAATATTATTTCCATATGTAATATAATAATACTTACATTCAATATTGCACCCTATCACATCACCAAGTCATCTCAAAGCGTGTCACAGGATATACCGTAAAGTGGTGTGAACGTGTATTTTGTAGGTGAACCTGGCGTTCAATTATCACACAGCAATGTCCCACAAATAGCCATGGAATGAATGACCAGACCTATTTGGACCAGTTCGAAATTTAAGAATGGTCTAATTGAAACCTTTCTTCACTTACCCCTGTATTTACCAGGGTGTATGTCACATCCTATTTGATTTATGCTTTGCACAGGTAGACAACACATGTGATTGAATTTCACCACCATGATTGGAAAGTGTTCTCTTTTAATATCTGGTCAAATGTCCAGTAAATTGTTTGGTCAGAGCTTCAAGACCACCTCAAATGAGACTTGATTTACCTGATTGATTCAACAATTTCAGACCATAACAGCTCACCCTGCTTCTGTGACCATTACCACATTATCTTGGTCCCAGACACACCTTTTCTCCCTCTGGTCTATCTGTATTGCTGCAATCTTTACCACCTCCCTTTGTTTTGCATTATTAACACCTCCTTTCTCCTGTTTTGTTGCAATCCCCCCTTTGTTTTGTATCATTAACACCTTTTTAACCCATCATCCTCTGTCCTCTACCCAATTTTCTCCTTTGTCTTCCTTGCCCTGCCTCCCCCTCTCTGTTAGCCCTTAAAAGCCTCTCCCTCCCAACATGCCCCAATTCTGATGAAGGATCGTGGCCCCTAAACATTGACTCACTTTCCCTTCTCAATAGATGCTGTCTGATCTGCTGAGTGTTCCCAGAGACTTCTGTTTTTGTTTCTTGATTTACTTCTCCTCAGCACGGTACCCGTTGCCTTTGTTCCTCCGGGTCTGGCCTCCTCCTTATCCACCGAGTCCTCCGCTCCACCCTCGGCGGCCGTGCCTTCAGCCACTGTGCCCCGAGGCTCTGTAACTGCCTTCCTCACTCCCTTCGTCTCACTCCCTCCCTTCCCATTTTCAAGTCTCTGCTGAAGACCTTTCTTTTCAATCGCGCCTTTGGTCACCTTCCCCCCCCTCCCCCTGGCTCGGCCCCAGGATCCGTTACTGTAAAGTGCTTTGAGTATGTCTGCGGATGACATCCCCAAGAGGGAGCATGTAGATCAGAAAGAGTAGGGGGTCAAGGATGGATCCTTGGGGTACCCCACAGGTGACCGGGTGAGAGCGGGTGGAGAAGCCGTTTGTGCAGATGTACTGCTGGCGGTTTGTGAGGTAGGACTCGAACCAGGCGAGTGCGGTCCCACTGAGAAGGAAAGGCAGTGGAGGAGGATGGCGTGATCGACTGTGTCGAACACGGCGGAGAGGTCCAGGAGAACAAGGAAGCAGAAGGAGCCCTGGTCACAGATAGAGAGGATGTCATTTGTGACTTTCACAGGCGCAGTCTCTGTCCTGTGTACAGGGCGGAAACCGGACTGGAGGGGTTCGAAGAGGGAGTGGGAGGAGAGGTGTGCGCGAAGTTGGTTGGCAACAACGCGTTCTACAACTTTTGAGAGGAAGGGCAGCACTGTTGTGAAAATCCTTTCATTGTATTAGTACTGTGACAAACTTTGCACCAGATTCTGTCATATTTTGCTTTAAAAAAACCATGCTTTGCTTGGCTGAAATAAATTAAATTAACTTCAGTCAAGCTTTAGTTGCAATTTGCGATCATCTACAAATTCAATCTCTACCCTTCACGTTAAAAATCCTGTGAAACGCTTTGAGCCATTTTGACAATGTGACAAGGAGCTATATCAAATGCAAGGATTTAATATTCATTATAATTTCACAGCAGCATCAGAGGAATTGTTTACATGACACAGCATCAATGTCCTGCATATGGGTAAAAGTAAAAGTGGATGCTTCTTTATTTGTCCTCTGTCATGAATGATGACACTCAGAAAGTCTTGGACTGTCAGAAATCAGAACTAAATCAACTGGAGAATCTGTAATGAGACAAAGGGATGGCAACGTGACATTCAATGTTATAATTACCGCTGGTAATAATTTTCACATTCTAGCATATTCTGCTCATGGCGATGTCCTAATGATAATCCTTGCATTTGATATAGGGCCTTATCATGTCTTCTAGGCATTTCAAAGAGTTTCACAGAAATATACTGTAAAGTGAATTGACTGAATATTTTGTGGGCAAAACAGTCCTAGTCCATAACTGGCCAAGAAAAAACATCCCCCATTCCCCCAGCTATGTGAGAATAGTTGATACAGTACTTGATGGCTTTACAATTCAAGTAAAACTGGCTTTCATTCCGTTGTGGGTTGGCTCAACAACAACTTGCAAACAGGGTAGCGTTCTGGAGCACTCAATGGCTTCTGCAAATGGCTTTGGTCTCAATGAATTTCACAAAGTTGTGGTGAGGATGTTTCTCTTAGGAGCAGAGAATCATACCATATGATAATATTACCAGTGTTAATTATCACACCAATTGGAAGAATTTATATTAAATGCAAAATGTTTTTTAAAGCTGGTATATTCACTTTAAAAATAAGCTTTTGTAAGATTACTGGAGCTGAAAAGCTTTAGATAAATCAACAACATGACCGTAAACCATTTTGACTGTTTTGACTATTAGGCAACAGGATCAAAGATTGAAGATCTGGCTTCATTAATTTTGACAGCTTGGTGCAGAGTTCACTGCTGCTGTATGTGAAAGTGCCATGGCTCCACATCTTGTCACTTTGAGCTTACACAATATTTTTCTCAGTTCTAAAGTAACCTTTGGTTCTGAGGAAGATGGGAGAAATTTCACCAGAGTCTAGATTTACTCTGGACTCTGGATGAGAGCTAAGTTTCTTCAGTTTAACGCCAACAAGACTGAGGCTCTCTCTCCGCACTTAGGTGCTGATGGCATCACCATCCATGGATGCACACTCTACCTTACTAAGTCAGTCTGGAACCTTGGCATCTTGTATGACCCTCAACTATCCTTTCTACCCCATATCCATACCATGACCCGCTCTGCCCTCCACCCTTCCCAATCCCGACCCCCAGCTCGGGTCCGAAACACTGACTGTCCAGTGCCTTGGGACGTCCTCCCGACATGAAAGGCACTATACAAATGTAATTTTGGTGTTGTCGTCATTGTTGTTGTACTTATTTTTGTTAATATTTTGGAATGTCCCAGAATTTGGTAAATTGCTGAATTCAATCTTAACTTTGAAGTTTGTTTTCTGTAGTTCTTAAAAGAACTTACAGAAAACCAGCTTCAAAATGTGCTAAATCCTGGGTGCTCTAAACTGCTACATAAATAGAGAAATCAAGACCCAGTTGGTATTTCTCACCAATGGTGCCTATGCAAACATTAGCTTCAATAAATAAGAGGGCATGGATCATGGCAGAAATATACTGTGTAGGTTGTATTTGCTAGCATGACCACTTTGTAATAAAGCAAGAAGAACCATCGTTTGTACTCTCCAAGATAAATTCCAATGTTGTCTGTATGCTCTTGCAATGTCTTGACATCACTGCAACATTTAGTGATGACAACAAGATGCGTGAGCATGTATGTCATTTACAGCATGTGGTCCCTGGAGATCATAGAAAAGCACAGCCTTTTCTTCTCACTGTAGACTCCAGGACTTTCCCATCTCACCCTCCTTCCATTTGGCCTGTGGCCTAAAAACACTGAATAGCAGCAGGCAGACCAGAAAACTGCTAAATTCAATTGGCTTCCTCCACTTTACTGAAACTCTGTCTCCATAACAGCAGCTTAGACTTGAGATTGGCGGGTCAAAAATCAAAATGGAAGCAGTGGTTCCCGTAGAAGCTGTAAGCAACATCTGAACTCAGCCTGGTGATAGTTAAAGGAAAGGGAAGAAATTTGAAAAGTTTTCTAAAAGACATTCCTTATGACAGTTCATATCATAAATTTCACAGCCTTTGAATTTTAGACCCCAATAATAATCTGGTCCCTGCTCTACACAAGCTACCTTAAATTGAACATCACAAAAATACGTGGTGAAGTGTTGCCGACAGCATTGCTTGACTGTTTTTGCTGACCTACTTTACTCTTGCTTATTCACTACACCATGCATAGAAGATACAGAAACAGATACAATGCTCAATGACTGAAATCTCAAGTGATGCTGCCCTGAAGCTATTAACATCCTGTCACACTGTATTACGTCTCCATTCCCTTTCGTGTTCTATGCAGAATTCCAGGGTGAGATATTTGAGAGAGGTTCCAATGAACCCCATTAAGTTTGTACAGCAGTTATTTGGCAATAAATTCATTTACAATGTTTCACACATCTCGCTCGGTTGCACGTTGAGAATTGTTAAGGGGCATTTACTGCAGTGAGGAGATTTGAGGGAAACTGAATTCCTGGGACAACCTGCTCAACCATTCCTGAAAAAAATCCTTGTATTTGTTTTGCACCTTTCACACTAGGAGGAGGTTTCAAAGTCCATGATATGCTGCAAAGTGCAGTGACTGTATGTTTGATAGATAAAACAAAATGTCTGTCAAAATTCCTGTCAAACATACACATTTTGATTGCTCCACCAATCACTATGAGGCTGATTTTATATCAACACAAAAATATGTAATGTGCCTTTTTAAACGTTTTTTTTAACAAATAAAATATTTTGAAGGGGTAACCCTCCTTCTCGTCTCCATCTCCCTGGTTTGTAATAAATATGTGGATAAAATGCATCAGGAACACTCTCCAAATTGAACAAGTTAATACATAGACTGTGAGTAGAGATAGGGAAAGACTAAGAGGTACGGGAGGGGGGAAGGAGAGGTAAGCGGGGCCTCTTTGGAATTAAACTGGATGCTTGACAACGGAATGTCAAAATCGAGTCAACCTTCTATGATAGACTTGGTACTCCATTAGTCCTGTTGATAACAGACCAAACCGCCTGGAGACCAGGATTCTGAGCACTTGATTCCTGTGAATCCTGCAATAACCCTCCAAAACCCCAATTGGTAGTCTGGTCCTGGCTGGACAAACAGCAGGAAGCTTGTCAGAAAGTGCTCTCAGAAAGCTAAGTAATTTTAGCTGGTTAAACTCCAGCAGGGCACCAATGCTCACTCTGGCTTCTCCAAGCCTTGGCTCTTCCCAATCTGTACATACATTTTCCAGGAGGAGGTAAAACGGGTGCATCGGTCCTGAGAGAGATGTGCATTCTATTACAGACAAAGGGAAATTGCCAAACGCAGTATATATTGGAACTGTCTTGAAACTCCTTCCTCCACAAGCTGCAGATCATCCAGAACTCTGCAACCTGTGCTCTCTCCCACACCAGGCTCTGTGATCCTATCACCCCATCCTCACCCAACCGGCATCCCATCACTCAGAGGAAACAGTTGAAGATCCTAGTCCTCACCTTCAAGGAGCTCCATGGCCTTGCAACCCCTACCTCTGCGACCTCCTAACCCCCTACCACCCTGCCCGCTCCCTTCGCTCAGCGGGCTCTGGCCTGCTTCATGTCCCTGCTTTGCCCGCCCCACCATTAGGGGATGCCCCCGCCCTACAGAACTCCATCACACAGTCCTTCCACCTCGCCTGCTTTCTTGCGTCTTTCAAGACCCATCTCAAGACCCTCCTCTTCGACCTTGCCTTCGGTCAACGTCTTACCCCTACCCTCCCTGCCCTCCGCCCCTCCTGATCCCAACCACCATCTCGGATGTGGATCCCTGACTGTCCATGCCTTGGGACATGCTCCTGATATGAAAGGCGCTGTACAAATTTAAATTGTTGCTGCTGTTGTTGTTGTCTGGTTTGGACACCTTTAATCATAGTGATGAATTTCCATGTATGTCCGGCTGACCAAAATAAATTACCTGCCTGAATGCCTGCAGAGGGTACAAGAAACATCAAATCATACATTCCTGATCCCTGGACAAGACTCTGTACCAAAGAAAGAGCTAATCTCTGCCAACAAATAACACCTGTTAAATATAACAATCTATTTGTAAGGCCCCCATTGTTCTTGTCTAAGTTCCTAATACTTGAATTGCTCATGTAACCAGTAGTACAGTACTTGCAACTTGAAGCATGTAAATATTCTACAACACTGTTTAAATAACACATTTTATATGTCAAAAAGCAATTACTGGAAAAATACAACTAATATGTAATGTCATCTTCAATAGTCAGGCTCTTAAGATTAACCTTGCTCCTTGTCAAGTGGAAAACACTTTACATGGATGATACACAAATGAGTGCTCAATAATGCATTCAGAGAGTCTATAGTTTGAAAGTAAAACTGGTGGAATTATGATATTGGGTTCATTTGTCCCAAACCTTCTGCATTGCATCACTAAACACAGCTGAACTGTCTTCTGTGGATTGCCCCTGTAAAATTAAAGAACAGCTTCAAAAATAAAGTTATGAGCAAACACCAAAGGCTTAAAGTCAGGTTCCACCACTGTTAAGTGCTCTGAGATGCTACCCTGTGTGGAGGCTGCTATGTAAGTGCAAATTGTTTTTGTTGTTGCTGTTGCAATAGCTTCAGGGTTGGAAAGAGGACAAGAAATCCCCAAAATGAAGAAATAGGTGTTACATGATGGGAACAGGAGGGCGTGTCATTCAGCCCATCGAGTCTGGTTGTCAGTTTATTAGATCATGGAGGATCTTTTAATCGCATTTTCCCACCTTTTCTCCATGCCAGTAAATATCCTTATTTCTGTAATTTCTCACTTCCTTTTAAACATTCCAAAAGATTTTAGGGCCTTTTAGAGAAGTGCTTTTCACATGTGTGAGCACTGTATGAAGAATTGGTTTCATATCTAGTTTCTAAGCATCCTAGCTCTGATTTTAAGACAGTTGTTGAAGTTGAAACATTTAAAATGCAACTGGAAAAATAATATTAATGGATGTACAGTACAATATATATTAATTTAGTGTCTTTCATGATGGGAGGACATCTCAAAGTGCTTGACTCTCCTGGCTAGGGACCCGAGCTGGGATTGGGGGCAGTGGGATTTGAAGAAGGTCAGTGAAGAAAGATGACCAAAGCATGGTCAAAGAGGTACGTCTTGAGGTGGGCTTTGAACATGGAGTGGGATGAAGCGAGTCGGAAGGATGGATGGAGTTCCAGAGAGCGGGGCAAAATGGCTGAAATCTTAGCTGCCAATGGTGGGACTGATAATGTGGGGGACCTGAAGCATGTTGATTTGAATGTGATGAATGGAAAGGGATTAGAATGCGAAGCTCCAACAAGGGGAGCTAGCAGCAGCACAAACTTAATGGCCCTACTTCTGTGCTATACATATTCTGCGATCCCAAAGAAAATACTCAGAAAAAATTATTAAACGCTATCTCACAGGGTAATTATTGTGAGATAAAGGTAATTTTTTACTGGATAATGATATTGACAATTAGAAAATACCCCCCATAAAGTTACTTATTGGAGATTAAAATTTCCTTGCAATTGATTTCAGATGATTTTTCTGAAAACGTGGTGCAATTATATCAGCAGTGCCATTCATAATCTTTTGTATACATCACACTGCTAAACACAGTCATCCATAAAGAACAAAAAGATCTCTTTGGAAAAGGGTTACATCACTAAAGAAATGATTTGCTCAGTACATTCCACTTTTTTTTAAACATTGCTGTTGATGAAGAGCAAGCTATTGTTTACCAGTCATCACAAAAACTGCACCATGGCTGAAAAACAAAACTCACTGATCTCGTCTGCTAACATGACCTCACCCAGCTTCTGTGCACAGCAGCACAGCCAGGAATAAAAAAGATCATTAAACCTGACTTGCACAAATATGTACAAATAGAAATGCAGCGATTTTGAGGCTGTAAATTAATCCAATTCTGAAGCGCTATTTACAAAACCACTCTGTGTGCCTAGTCATTAATTATTGCATCCAAAGATTGCTTTGGATCAAGAAGTCACTTCAACGCAATTGGTTTAATTCTTCTAGAATTCTAACCTACCATCTTCGCGTTATAAACATCAAACTGGTTTGCAAATTAATCCAATGCCTCCATCAGCCTCCCTAGTAACCTACTCCAGCTAAAGCACATCAATGGTCAGAAATTCCGGGCAGTGTTGTGTAACACCTTTGTTCATTGATGGGATATTCTCCATTATAATTGCACATCACCAAAGGTGTAACATTTGCAAAACTGAGTAGAATTTCAACCCACATAATAATCCTTGCATTTGAAATACTTGCATTGAAATACTTCACAAAGTTTTCCATACAGTGCAGTGACTGTATTTGTAGTCGAATCCAGCAGTCAATGTTAACACAGGAATATCCCACAACTGGGGTATTGTTGGACAGGATACCATGAGGAATGTACTTCTCTCTTTGAGTAGTGCTACGGGATCTTTAATGCTCACCCGAATAGACACATAGAACCTCAGTTAAAAGCCTCATTCGAAGATTGGCATCTTTGGGAATCTAATGCTTTCCCAGCTCTGCACTGAAATGTTAGCCTACTCTTGGGAGGGTGGGGGGGTCGATAGAAGAGGAAGAACACTAACAAATGTGTCAGGCTGAAGGCTGATTTATAATCACTGCCTATAATCTCATTATTATTTCTGTAGACTATACGGAGCACGCTATCTGATATATTCAAAGTGATTGCTATCATCGGTGAGAATTATCATCCTCACATACAGAGGTTTATAAGGATAGAGTTCTTAAAAAGCAGCATCAACAACAAAAAGCAGTGAGGTAAATGCCAGGGCCTACTTTTCCTGAAGGGTTTGCTCCTCGGTGGTTTCCATGGCACATTCCAAGGAATTCTGCAGGGACTGAAGCTGGTTCACTGTTTCCTTCAGAAGAAACCGAGTCACAAACTGTTCCAGATTACAGGAATCCTCATAATCCTGCACAAGAACAAAGTAGATAAAATAAAGAACACGATTTATCCTGGAGTCTGGGCCAATAATCCCCCCAAATAAAGCTGTTCATTCGCTTTGTGGTTGTTTTTAAGCGCTCTGAGATGCTGCACTGCGTGGAGTGCGCTATATAAGTGCAAGTTGTTGTTATTTTTTGGATACGAGCTGCCACATTTGTCCACAAAATATCACCACACTTCTGTGAAACATTTTGATATGTCTGTACAACTAAAGGTCCTTTTTTTATTATAACACAATTAGAGTGATATGACACCAGTCTACAGCCTGGTCAATTTGTATCATTTGAAGCAACTGAGACCCTAAATTTCAGCCTGTAAGATTGTGTTATCTTAAAATTTAAGATGCAGAATTGCAGAAAATTCCTAAATTCAGATTTACTTGGGAAACTGGAGCATTTTTATACTTCTCAAAGAGAGAGGAAGGAACAAGTAATTACAGGTCTGTGACTTTAACACGAGTGGTAGGAAAATTACTTGAATCTGTTATTAGGGAGAGATTCGCTGAGCATCTGGATAAATATGCACAGATCAGAGAGAGTCAACAATGGTTTGTGAAGAGTAGATCATGTCTCACAAATCTAGTGGAGTTCTTTGACAGAGTTGCAGAAGTGATAGATGAAGATGGAATTGATGGATATAATCTATATTAATTTTTTTTAAGAAGATATTTGATAAAATACCATAAAATAGATTATAAGACAATATTAAGGCATAGAAAGCTGAAGGCAGGAAATTAGTTGGACAAATTTGTGGAGTCCTGTAACTCAGTGGTTAGAGACCTGAGTTTGATTCCCGGTAGGGCGAAATGTTGGGTAAGTTTCCTTACTCTGCAAGCCTCTGTTTACCTAGCAGAAAGTAGGAACCTGGTTGTTAGTCGATTGGTGGAACGCTTTTCTGGGGGTAATAATTCCTTCAAAAAAAATTATAAATTACTCACTTCAATCCACGACTGTTTGTGGGACACTGCTGTGTGCAATTGGCTGCTGTGATTTGCCCATAAAATATACAGTCAATTCACTTTACAGTGTATTCTGTGAAGCACTTTGAAACATTTTGAAGACATAATAATAATAATCCTTGCATTTGATATAGCGCTTTTCACGTCTTCTAGACGTCTCAAAGCGCTTCACAGAATATACTGTAAAGTGAATTGACTGTATATTTGTGGGCGAACGCGGCAGACAATTGCGCACAGCAGTGCCCCACAAACAGTCGTAGATTGAAAATGACCAATTTATTATTGTTTTTGGTTTTGGAGGGATTATTATTAGGCTCTGTGTGGAGTAAGGAAACTTGCCCAAGGTTTCGCCCTGCCTGGAATTGAACTCAGGTCTCTCGCTTGCAAAGCGAGTGCTCTAACCACTGAGCTACAGGACTCCACAAATGATAAGGCACTATATCAAATGCAAGGAATATTACAGAATTTTCTAAAAGGGCTGTTCTCTCCTTGACAGGCAGTGATAACTGGTGTAACAACAACAACTACTACTTGCATTTATACAGCACCCTTCACGCGGGGTAGCGTCCCAGAGCGCTTTCTGATGTACACCAATAATCAATGCTCTTTACCCTGTATATGAATAATTTGGACACAAGACACTTTTACACTTTTTAAAATGTTGGTGTTCTTATCATTTGTGTGTATAGGAATCTACAGCACAATGGAAGTGATGTCAGTGGTGTTTCCCTTACACAGCGCATATGTGCAACATGCAGTCAGTAATGTTGATAGTGACCTGATGATCTGGAGGCCAATGGACTGGCAGCCAGTCTTAATGTGCCCCATGATAATACAGAGTTTTCACTTTTGATATAGTGGCTTTCACATTAGTATGACCTCTCAAATAATACACTGTAAAGTGTCTGAGGTGTTTTTGCAGGCAAACACGGCAGCCAATTTTTCTAATTCTCCTACTCTCCTTTGATGGAGCACCATAGGCTGTGTGGCTGTTGAATGCTTGCCTTGCCCTTTGATATAGGCAGACTTCCTGCAAAGCTCTAGACATTCAATTCAGCAAAAACCTTGAAAAGCTTTGTGAGCTGCTAGGATGAAGATCCTTTGGGTAATGCCTCAGGCTCAATGGCTTGTGTAACATTACTTTGTCTGTTGCAAATGCATTCATCTTGGCAGCTTCTTTGGCTACACTGAGCCAAATACTTGATCTTTGAGTCTTTTAAATTGTTTATTACTTGATTTTTTGTTCTATTTCACAATATATTATTGGTTTCCCAGAGAATTTTATTTACTCAAACATATATTATGTGGATTCCTTAAATATACCAATATTTTATTTAAAAAAGAAAACATGATTTTGGGTTCATTTAATAAATAATCTGAAACAAAATCAAAGTCATTCCATTCAGCAGTATGTGGAAGGCAATACTTTATCCTGAATCAAAATCTATCTGGAATGCGAGATCTCTGACCTATACTTAACACAATAGTGTTATCTGTCAAAGTCTGGATCAATTACACACTGTCTGGCCCATTTCCTGATTTTTTTAAATAAGTGAATTAGAAATCAAAGACTGAGATTAACAGTTGTATTTATCTCTTGAGGGCTCACTTACTGCAATTATGTGCAGCAAACCACTATTGTTTAACCCTATTTAGTGCTGAAGTATTTTGCAGAACAATTTATGTCTGGAAATCCACAAAAGGATAGCTTCAAAAATACAGACTTTCATAATGTTAGATGCTGAAAATTGCAGCTCTTCTGCAGTCGAGAAGCCTGCTTTGAACACAATTGCTCTCATTTATCACAATGAAAGCTTCTGCCAGCATATTTGACTCAAGGCAGAGAAATTAAAGTGTTAGATTATCTAAGGAACACAGTGATTCAGGACACTGTACATAATAATAATAATAATAATAATAATAATAATAATCCTTGCATTTGATATAGCGCTTTTCACGTCGGGAGGATGTCCCAAAGCGCTTCACAGAACACACTGTAAAGTGAATTGACTGTATATTTGGGGGCGAACGCGGCAGCCAATTGCGCACAGCAATGTCCCACAAACAGTCACAGATTGAAAATGACCAATTTATTATTGTTTTTGGTTTTGGAGGGATTATTATTTAAAGTCTTGGTCAGGAATATGAATACATGAAGCTAATGCAAGGTTTCATCACCCTCTTTTATCTTTTTATTAACAATAAACATTTGTGTAATTAATGAACACATTGCATATTACAAGAATGCAAAGGATCATAACCCCGCTCATAGCCCTTCAGACCTCAACAATATACCATATGCATATTGATTCTGATTACTAATGTACACCAGAAACAGATGCTGGTCATGCCCAACTTAGTTGGTCGCACACTCGCCTCTGAGTCAGGAGTTTCTAGATTCAAGCCCCACTTAGGGACTTTGAGCTAATAATTTACGATGACACTCCAATGCAATGCTGAGGAATTGTTGGAGGTATATTCCTTTCGAACGCCAATTGAGAGAGATGTACAGATATAGTAGTAGAGATATTAGATATGACAAAAGAGGCATTGGGAATAAAGATCTATGAAGAGTTAATAAATTTGAGATTGAATGTTTTCCCAGATCCCTCTCAATCTTATATTTTAAGACATGGTTTTAAGACTAAGAATATAAAAAAGTGGATCTCCTAATTGCTGTTCTGAACTTTTAAGTAATTTAAATTGAATTAAAAGTGCATCTTTAAACTTGATGTGAAATGTTTTATTCAAAAATGTAATTTTATTAAAGTAAAGTAAATGTTGGTAATAGAGTTTAACCAATTTTCAGTTACCATCCTCTGAACATTAAGAGTAGCTTAAAGTTTCTTCAAAACCAGCCATACTCACTTAGGATTAATAATACTCTGCAATAGAAAGCATGGAAACAGACCATTTAGCTGAACTGGTTTGTGTCATGTTTATACTCCGTATGAGCTTCCACCTCTCCTATTCTCTTATCCTATATCCCGCTATTTCCTTCTTCCTCATTTTCAACAAGTTTTGTTTTAAATAAATTGAAATGATTCAGTAGGTTTATATTATTTCTGACTACTTTGACTGAAATGGTCTGCTTGTTTCCCATTCTGTTCTGATTATCATCCTCAGTCACTTTATGTTTTGCTTTGAGACAATCCTCTGTTCAGGCACTGACATTACCATTACATTATCATTATCAATTCAGTGGATTAGCAAAATCATCGTCTCCCTGGCTGGTAATACTTTGCCATAAATAATGGTAAGCATGAATGATTTATCTATTGGCACAAACTACCAATGTTATATCCCCTTTACACATGACTGCATTTTGTCAAAACTATGAATCATAAAGTTCTTAGTTCTTTTGTGTTTATTTTCAGATGTATAATTTAAAACCCAGTATGCAGTGTCTATAATAATCTTTGCATTTGGTATAATATTTGTCAAAACATCTCAAAGTACTTTCACAGTAAAGTGTAGTGACTGTATATTTGCGGACAAACATGGCAGCCAATTTGCACTCAGTAATATAATAATAATCCTTGCATTTGATATAGCGCTATATCTTCAAAACGTCTCAAAGCGCTTTACAGAATATACTGTAAAGTGAATTGACTGTATTTTATAGGCGAGTATTCCACAATCCCAATATTCCACAAACTGCCATAAAGAGAATAGACAATTTTATCAAGAGGATTGGATAAACTCCCTTCTTTTTTTGAATAGCGCCACGGGAACTTTAATGTCCATCTCAACAGATGGAAATGATTTTGGTTCAACAAATCCTCCAACATGCATTGGAGTATAGCCTACTACAGCCTACAAAGTCCCCAAATGAGGTTTGAACCCACCGCCTTCTGACTCAGAAACAAGAGTGCTACCAACTGAGACTGGCTAGCACCTAGTATTCTCTTACAAAATAGTCATTAAACTTTATAGTAATGCATGTGAAGTTCTTTGAGCTGTCCTTATATCCAGTGGAGTCCTGTAGCTCAGTGGTTAGAGCACTCGCTTTGCAAGCGAGAGACCTGGGTTCAATTCCAGGCAGGGCGAAACCTTGGGCAAGTTTCCTTACTCCACACGCCTAATAATAATCCCTCCAAAAACAATAATAAATTGGTCATTATTAATCTACGACTGTTTGTGGGACATTCCTGTGCGCAATTGGCTGCCGCGTTCGCCCACAAATATACAGTCAATTCACTTTACAGTGTGTTCTGTGAAGCGCTTTGGGACGTCCTCCTGACGTGAAAAGCGCTATATCAAATGCAAGGATTATTATTATTATTATTATTATCCAATCCCCAGGTAAGGTGCAAACCCCTGACCGTCGGCCACCTTGGAACATCTTAATGACGTTAAAGGAACTATGTAATTACAATTTGTTGTTGTTGTTGAAAGGCAAATATTTTTTCCTCTCTGTGGCTAGCAGAAAATAAGGAATGGAGTAAGAGCAATAAAACACACTGCATGGATTGGAATTTAGAGATTCATTCCCATGACCCTGAATAAAATATAATGCTTAGTTCTGTAGTGCCACTATCATCTATTAATGATTAATCACTTGCCTTTGATCCCATCCATCTACTTTAATAGAAAACTAGTAATCATTTTTCTGTACATGGTCAGGGTCAACAGTGGCTACGTTAACAGTATCTGAAGTTTATGACTATTATTTTCTTGCATCTGTGCTTTGTAAAAGTGGTGATAATTTGACATTTTACATCAAAGTGGCACACAAGACTTCTAAAGCTCGAAAAACGTGCAATCTTGACAAGCAGGCAGTCATTGATCAATAACAATGATTACATCTCTTTGGTGTCTGAGTCAAGAGTGCTCGGTGCTGCTGCCTTCTGAAAAGGAAGTTGAAACTCTTCCCTTCTCCCCTTTCCCAAACCACTCAATATTCAGAAGCAGTTCATAATGATTGGTAATTAGTGTCTTCTTGTGTGTTGTTAGTCATGAAATGGTGAAAAGTGCAACTTGTGATGTTGACACTGCTGATAATGAACACATTGAAAAATGGTCAGTCTGTCACTAAAGACATGGACTAGTCTATGGCCTTGCCTCCCCCACCCCACCCCACCTACACACTGGTTGGAACAAAGGCAGTCTACAGTGTGCAGGATTGTACTTGCTGACACTGGAGTCAAGTTGGCAGCATACAATACAAAATTACATTTGTACAGTGCCTTTCACGTCAGGAAGACATCCCAAGGCACTGGACAGTCAGGGATTTGCATACTCTCTTACCTCAATACAAACAATCAAGATACGGCTGGTATCCCGCAATATGACAATTGTGAGTTGGCTTTAAGGCCCAACCATTCTGTTGGTTAATAATTAATTAATTTTGAACGGATTATTGTTCCTGTAAAGCGATTCGACAATCGACTAACAACCGGCTTTCTACTTACTTCTAGGTAAACAGAGGCATGTGGAGTTAGGAGACTTCCCCAACATTTCGCCCTGTCCGAGAATTGAACCCAATTCTTCTTGCTTGCGAGTGAGCGCACTAACCACTGAGCTACAGCACTGGACTTTTAGATCCCCTAGTCACTATCTTATATTTGTGTCCCTCGGTTACAGACTCCTAGACAAATGGGAATAGCTTATTAATGCTAACCTTATCAAATCTTTTTTGCAATTTGGGACTGTCCATGAGCTTGAGCACATTTTGCAACATTGTTAAAGCACGGGGTTGCAGTTTTCTACCACCATGATTCAGAAACAGGGAGGTATATGCCAAAGTGACTTTTAAATGTTAACTGTTCACATGAACAGTTGGAAAGAAATAATTAACAAGGGTTTTTAAATAGTGCACTTCTGTTTGAAAACTAATGTTACAGACTCTTTCGGGTATCACATTATATAAAAAAAACACTGAATATTAAGCAGCCTCTACATACCAGTACAATAGATATTATAACAATACTCCTTGCATTTGATATCAGAAGGACATCTCAATAAATTTGGATTCAGTAAAGTGTAGGTTTATTCGGATGATATCAGGACTGGCAGATTACCCCTATCAGTGTAGATTGGATAGGTTCGGTATTTTTGCCAGAGAAGAGACATTTAAGAGGGAATCTAATAGAGATGTATAAAATTGCAAAAAGGATTTGATAAGGTTAGCATTAATAAGCTATTCCCATTTGTCTAGGAATCTGTAACCGAGGGTCACAAGTATAAGATAGTGACTAGGGGATCTAAAAGAGAATTTAGGAGTATATACTTCACTCAGAGAGTAGTGAGATTGTGGAACTTGCTGCATAAAGTGATAGTTGAAGCAAATAGTGTTTATGCATTTAAGAGAAGCTAGATATACCATGAGGGAGAGGAGGAATAGAAGAGTATAGGAGGGAGTAATGAGTAGGTGGAGACTCAAATGGCGTATAAACACCACCACTAATTGGTGGGGCTGTTTTGACCCCATACAGTCTATGTAAATGTAAGGGCTACTTTTCAGAATGAAGTCTCATAAAAAGAATAATATTAAGTACCAAAGCAGATGGTGCCATAGGGTGAAACATGTCTTTCAGAATTTCATCACAAGAGTTGCCATTATATGAAGCCATTCATTTTGCCCTTTATATAAGGTATGATTTGAGTCTGTGGCCTTTTTAATTTTTTGATCTATGAATTGCCTTATCATGGTAATTGCTTTTGTGTAAGTTATTACAACTTTAAAAAAATTGGAATTTTAAATTTCATAACAACAACAAATGACAGTTGTATAGAGCCTTTCATATCAGGAGGTTGTCCCAATGATATAGTGGTGAGCATCTGGATAAACTCTGATTCTCTGAACGTGAATTGGATTTGAGGATTGAAATCTCCAAAGTTGTGCATGAGTTTTAGGAACCTCTACTGAACCACAGAATTACAAGGAATTGCATAGAATGTAAGGCATGGAAACAGATCATTCAACTTAACTAATCATTGCCAGTGTTGGTATTCCACATGATCCTTGACCCCTCCTATTCCCCTTCCCAATACCCTCTATTCCCTTCTCCTTCACTTATGCATCAAGTTCATCTTAAATACACTAAATACTTTTGGTGTTAAGCATAGCTTTCAGCATTGAGCTTTACATTTTCACCACCCTCTGTGTGAAGAAGTTCCTCCCAAATTCCCCATTTATTTCTAAACCATCTTCTATCTTGAAAACTAAAGGCTCTCAACCTAACAAGACATTGGAATTTGTTTCTCTCCCTGTTGTCTAAAATATTTCAATCTCAACTGATCTGAACTAAGACCATCTTAACTACCCCTGAAGCAATGTGACTTGGCATGACTCAGATACCCAGATTGGTACGGTATTTGTGATTCAGCTCTCATACCTGTATATTTTGAGCTTAAGACCTGCTATATATACATACATAGAGAGGTAGTACAGCCTATACATACAGCATGTCACATTTAGATGTGTAGTAAGGGAATGTGCAATGCCAAGTATTATCACCCTTTGGTTGAAGCTCCAACTGTGCATAATAAGTGGGTTGGGATATTTAAAAGAAATAATCGCGCACACAAAAACTAAACAAAAAAAATCCATCTCCAGTTTTTATGTGATTTTTTTTATCTAACATTGGAGGAGATAAGGCTATGGTAATGTTTTCACATTTCTAGTAGTTTAATTTGGCAGGAAATTTAAACAAACTGTTTTGGAAATGAATTCACTCAGTCTCATAAAAATATATATTTTTTTCCATGAAATAAGGTGTTAATTTCCATGAAATAAGGTGTTTCCATGAAATAAGGTGCCTGTTGAAAAATAACAGAAAATAAATGGTACTATAGTTTGGGGCTTTTGTACAGTTATTATTTTAGAAGACCATCTGTTATAGTCCTTGAATGTTAAACTGCTAGCATTTGATATAACAATAATTTGATATGGAGCCAATAACATTGAGAACTTCACGTTGTTGTAAAGTGTAGTGACTATATATTTGTAGATCAATGTGGCAGCTAAATTGTTCTCAGCAATGTTCCACAAACAGCCATGAAGTGAATGAACAATTATACCAAAAACACAGTCAATCCACTTTACAGTATATCATCTGAAGCTCTTTGAGATGTCTCAATGACATGATAAGGCTCTATAGCAAATGCAAGGGGATTGTTGGCCAGGATACTGGAAGAAACTCCCTTATCTCTTTGAATAATACCATAGGATGATTAATGTCCACTTGAACACACTGAAGGAACATCAATTATTGTGTCATCCAAGTATTTCTGACAACACAGCATTTCCCCAGCACTGTAATGGAACATCATTCGAGACTGTCAGTTCAAAGTTGCATGGAAGGGAGGGAAAATAAATTAAAAGATAAATAAAAACAAATTCCAAAAGTGCTGATGAATTCTCCCATTTCATAATTCCTTGCTGGAAGGAATTGCTTCCAGAGACATTCTCCTAACTCTGCGTGTGCTCTTATGAGCTGAAAGGTCACTTGATATTGTGACTTTTGTTTATGTCTGGCTGAATCCGATTCTTCATGTTACCCGGAGACAATCTTTAAAATGTCAAATATATATATATATATAGAGAGAGAGAGAGCAATAAATAAATAATGAAAGTTAGTATAACTATTTTTTTTTGGTCTGACACATGCAGAAACCCAAAATCATGCTTAAGAGTATCCAAACCAAGCTGAGCTTTCCATGCACCCCATCTAAACATGGAAATCCCAGAGATAGATTGTTGGAATTGAATGCACACTCTCTCCCTAGACGGACACATCCTGCTTACCTAATTCCAGAAAGTATTAGGCACAGGTTGGCAAGAGCCAAGGTTTGGGGACCCCAGAGTGTGTGATGGGGTACTGCTGGAGTCTAACCAGCTAAAATGCATAGCTTGCTATCAATATTGCTGTCTGGAAAGCTTTCCTGCTACTCGTCCAGCTAGGACCACCCTGTGCGTTAAGGCTTTGGCTTGCAAGGTTAACAAGAGCTGAATGGGATGATTCCCTGATCCCAGTGACTGGTTTGCCCCACCAGTTCCTGCCGATGAGACAGGCTGGATGTGCTTTTATCAGCAATGCCCCGAAATACTGCAGACCCACCTTGGCCCAGTTCAGCTCCAAAGAGACCCTGTTTACCTCCCCCTCAAAGTGCTTCACAGGGCTGTATGGATACCCGAGCTGAGGTGGGAGTTGGGGGGAGGGGAAAGATGTATGTTTAAGGCGGTCAAAAATGTATGTTTTGAGATGTTCCTTGAAAGCGGGAAAGGAGAGAGTCAGAGACTTTGGGATGGAACAAGCAGAATGGCTGAAAGCTCACCCATCATTTTGTTATCTACTCCTGCACCATATCTTTTTACCTTTTGATAGCATGCTATCTCTTGCTTGAGGTCTCGGCAGACTTCCTGCAAGTCAGTATGATGCATTTCTAGTTTCTGAAAGAGGTTGTTATTGCATATCCAGATAATGAATACTGAACCATGTTTTCGACCCCCACACCTGGTTCCATGGTTACACAGAGTTACATATAGCGCATGGAAACAGGCCATTCGGTACAACCAGTCTGTGCCAGTGTTTGTATTCCACACAAGCCCCCACCCCTCCTATATCCCTCACCTATACACCTCTGTTCCCTTTTCGATCATGTTTCACTGTTTTCTCTTTCTAACTAGTGGTCAACAGTATCACAGTCAGGTCTCTGTGGTAAAACATGTGCGTTTTTTAAGTGTTCAATGTGATAAGTAACAGTGGTGAAAACTATTGTTAGTCTTAATTTACACTACATCAGGGGTAATTAAAACAAATTTAACGCTAAAGAGCCACTAGGTGGCAGAACACCCCTCCTGCAAAAAGATCTCTCCCAGAGTTCACACATCCATTGACCGCTATCTTGAAATTTTAAATGGTAGCATCTGGGGATGGTTTTAAGTTATTTATTATTAATATTATTGTCAGTTATGATCTGCTGAGGAGGGGGTGAAGTTTGCCCTCTCCCTTGAGCACAAAGATTTTATTACCATTAGAGGCTGAGTACTGATGGAGCTCATCATTGTAAGAGATGCCATCCTTTGGATGAGACGTCAAGCCAAAGTCCTGTCTATTAATCTGGATCTCATTAAAGACAATTCGGATATTAAAGATCTCAGAACACAATTCAAAAGGAGAAAGCACTGACATTTTCACTACAGTCAATCTTCACATTGAATATTTAAAAAATCCCACATGTTTTATCCTACTGTCTGGCCAGGATACAGTCAGCAATAATATTGTGACTGCAGAGCAATTAGCGAAAATGACCAACAAGGTCTGAACCCTGAAAAAACCTTAAATACCACTGGTTCTCTTCTGTAAAAATAAATACATGTTTTGCAATACATTGCTTCTTAAATAGTGATTCGTAGCACAGAGTTAATATTACAGTGGTTGAGCAACATCTTCCATTTGAACAGCTGTGTTCCTGCAAAATTAGCTTTTGTGTCAGCATCACAATATGTAAGATATTAAAAACAATGATAATCCTTGTATGATGTACAGGTGTCAGCCTGGCACAGTGGTAGCACGCTTGCCTCTGATTCAGAAGGTTGTGGGTTCAAGTCCCAGATCAGGACTTGGAATCACATAATCTAACCTGACATTGAAATGCAGTGCTGAGAGGATATTGCACTGTTGGAGATGTATCCTTCAGATGAGTCTTTAAACCGAAGTCCTGTCTGCCTGTTCAAGTAGATGTTAAAGATCCCATGGCACTATTCTAATAGAGAGGGGAGTTTCTCCAGTGTCCTGGCCAACAATCCCCCAAATAAAATTTGTCTCTCACTCCATGGCTGTTTGTGGGACATTGCTGTATGGAATTGTCTGCCGTGTTTCACCCACAAAATACACAATCAATCCACTTTACAGTTAACCCTAACCCTTTCCAGCTGTTACTGTTTTATAATAAATTTCCAATTCTGCCAAAGTGCTCTGACTCTATTGATCACAAACCATTTAGAAACCATTTTGATTTATTTAGTGTGAAAGGCATAAATTACCAATTTGAACTTTGTGTAGTCCTCCACTGGAAAACATTTTAGCATTCTATTAATGTTTTAAGCTCAGAAGTGTTCTGTAATATCCATGAGAGGCTTTTAAAAAAAACATTGTTTTCAAGTACATGTCAATGGTATGCTCTTGGCTGTGTGATTTTACAGAGCTGCCTGAATAAATCAAATATGCTTCAAGGATCAAAATATAGATAGAAGATTTGGAGTGTTGATATAAAATAAAACTGCAATTTATCTATTGGCTGAAAGGTCCAAATGCAACAACTGTTGATTTGCTGCATTTGGACCTTGAGTGGGCATCAGTTCATATATATATATATATATATATAAATAGAATGAAATATTCATCCTGTGGTTGTGTTATATTAAACCCATGTAAGCAGCATAGTATTGCATGCTGAAGCGCTCATGTAACGTAATAATAATCCTTGCATTTTGATATAGTGCTTTTCACATCTTCTAGATGTTTCAAAGCGCTTCACAGAATATACTGTAAAGTGAATTGACTGTATATTTGTGGACGAAACACGGCAGGCAACTGCGCGCAGCAGTGTCCCACAAACAGTTGTGTATTGAAATGACCAATTTATTATTGTTTTTTTTTCTTGAGGGATTATTATCAGGTATGTGGAGTTAGGAAACTTGCCCAAGGTTTTGCCCTGCTGGGAATCGAACCTAGGCCTCTCGCTTGCGAGGCGAGTGCTCTAACCACTGAGCTATGGGACTCCACCTGTACAGGACTGTGATAATTAATTAACGGGTATAAGATGCACTTATCTTTTATGGATGCCAACAATTAAAATGCAATAACAACAACAACAACTTGCATTTATTTAACACCCTTCATGCAGATAGCATCTCGCGGTACTTAACAGCGACGTGGCTGGATGCCAAGTCTTAAAGCTACTGTGAAGGACTTTACAGTAAAATCCTGTGAAGTGCTTTGGGATGTCCTCCTAACTAACAATTGCAATGATTATTACTATTAAACTGTGAGCTCAAAGTCCCAACAAGGGAGTTAAATCTTGTTTCTTATACACATTAATGATCTGGATTCACGGATCCAGTGTAAGGTAGTTAGATAAAAGTGGTTTACAAATCTAATTTGCAGATGACACCACTTTGAGTGGACCTGTGGAGGTCTTACAGAGAGAGCTTGATAGGGTATGTACATGGACTGAGAATGGCACATATGAAGTTGAATACAGATAAATGCAAGGTGCTGAATATAACATCTTCTGAACCTACTGTCAAGAGAGCTATGAACTAATCCAGGATGACACCTGATATCTTCAGCAAACTACCTATATTTTCACAAGATTTGGAGCAGGCATTATTTGGAATAATTTTGCTTGAATAATTACCATAACTATAACTTCAAAACTACCCATAATATGTTGCCATCTCAAGAAACATACATGTATCAATTAAACAGACTAAATAAAATAGTTTTTCTTATTTACAATGATCTCCTGGGAGTACATTATATTGTCAAATGATTTATTCCTCAGGCATTGTACATTGAGAATATATTAAGCATATATTCTTAATTTTGGCACTACATGTAGTATATGTCACAGATGTACCAGATTGTGGGTATGAATTGTTTTGTTTAATTTCTAATTTAAAAATGCATTTTACATTTTTCGTGTCTGCAATTCTCTTCTACTCACAGCAGCAGCTTGGATGTGAAACTAAGAGACAGGCTGTGAAACAGAGAGTTTATTGTTTCTCATTTAAGTCTCTTTCTTATTTTTCCACTTGGTAATTCTTTCCCCTCTCAAAAAAAATACATATTCTTATCAGCCTCGCTCAGTTAGTGCGCTCTTGCCTTTGAATCAAAAGGTTCTAGGTTCAAGCTTCACATCATGTCTTTGAGCTCATAATCTAGGCTGACACAGATGCTGGGGGAGTGCTGCATTATCAGAGGTGTGGTCCTTTGGATGAGATGATCCTATTTGCCTGTTCAGTTGGAAAAAAAAAATCCCATGGCACTATTCAAAAAGTGAAAGGAGTTTCTAGTGGTATCCTGGCCAAGAATCCTCCACATAAAATTGTTCACTCACTTTTTGGTTGTTTGTGGGCAAAAGTATTTGAGAAGTTTTTACTGATGATTGTGACATTGCTTCTAAGTTCTTTTGAGGGTAAAATTTTCCATGTGGTATTATCATCAGCGATAGTATAACACTAACCAAAAATACAGTGAAGGGCAATCAATGAAAAACACTGGTCTTGGATGTGAACTCAGCCCAGCAGTTTTATAATGTGGGGAATGGCTGCGAAAGAGGTTTAATCTTTGCTAGTGACAAATGCTTGTGAGTCTAGGTTTGCCCAGTTCTATTACTGTATTTAGATATATAGATATACTGTAATTCAAGACATATTTTCTTTTTGGTCAGCTGGGTGTCTGACACATGTGGAAAACCTATTGTAATGCTGTTTCTTAAAGAATGCAATGTGTTTGGGATTTCTGCAATTTTGACCCCAATTTAACCCAAGTTGTGAAGATTTTTAACTTATGTAAGACTATCCTTTATACTGCTCCTCATTTTTTGCAACATTTCTATACTCGATTCCTTGACAAGAAACCATTGAATTTAGAGTTAAGAATTTGATTACAAACCATTTGGAGTCGTGCAAAAGTGAGTGTAGAATTTCTCCTGGTAACCAAAAGGACATCACACATCTAGGAATGGAATTCTCCAAGGTCACTGGAAATTCTAATGGGTTTTCCAATAAGAAATCTCAATAATAAATACTGCAAATTAAACTCCGTAAGTTTTTTTGGTCACATGCATCACAAGTCTGACACATGTGGAAACCGATCACCATGCTTACGAGTGTCTAAACTAAACTGAGAATTCCATAGGCTCAGCACTACATGTTCAGATCAATTTCGGAAAACGCAGGAAATGTTGTAAACTTTTCAAACTTTATGATTTTTGGGTAGCTTTATTTTCTAAACCACCTTACAGACAATGTATGTGCAGAGCTGAAAAGCTGCAGAGTTTTCTTCAGTCATGACACACCAGCCACAGTGACACCTTAGGATATTTGATATCTGAGCTGCAGGGAGTAATAATCCTTGCATCAAAATGCAAATGTAAGGATTATTATTCTCTGATCTCAAGGGAGGTCTGGCTGACTGCATCTCGAAGATGAATGGAGAGGGAAGCTAGATAAAGATGAGTGGAGAGGGAAACCTAATGTGTCAACCAGTTTAACCATTTGTCCCCAACTTATTTGTACAACTTATTTTCAGCATGTTTGCGCAGGACCACATCCTTATGAATTGGAAATTATTGGAGCTGGGGAATTCAGCAGTCAGGGTACTTCATAGTATTCAAAAGGTAAAATACTGCAGATGCTGGAAATCTGAAATAAAAACAGAAATCGCTCATTTTCCTCTCTCCATAGATGCTGCCTGACCTGCTGCGTGTTCCCAGTGACTCCTGTTTTTATTTTACTTCATAGTAGTGATGAGCCCACGTTGGATGAACACCTCATAAAGATTTACCAGATACTTTTTTCTGTAGAAAGCGGAGACACACATGCAAATATTGTTCTGAAGGAGGGAACATTGCATTCCATTGTATGTGGTTGTGTCAGCTTCTGTGCTCCCAACCACTTGCTGACATCCACAGGTTCACCACAAATCACCTCCTGCCATTTTGCAGTGAATCCTGATGGGATTCCTTAATAAGGAATCTGAATGAATCCGATTCCCTTCAATAATCAGAGGTGAGTCACATTGACAGACTGGTCCAAAGTTTAAAATAAAAACCTACACCATTTTATCTATAGGAGGAGGGATTTCATCTCCAAGGCCAATTATGACAATTGGTAGCTTTTGACCACATTTTTGTTCGATACGATAATTATCTCCTGTGATAATATCATGTGCTGCAAATCTGATCCCATCTTCTCAATATATTATTTTTCTACAAATACACAGTCATTGTATGTTATATCAAATCCTGTGAAGTGCTTTGGGATGGTCCAATGATGTGTTAGGGTACTATATCAAATGAAAGGCTTATTATTCTAGTAACATTTGCTTTTTCTCAGAGTTGTTACCATATTACTTATAATTTTATATAAGGGGCACACTTCGGAGATTGGGGGAATGAAGATCGTCACAAAGGGCATATGGTACCAACATGAGCAGTTAGCTAAGGGACACCACATGAAGCGGGGCAGGAACCAGTGATCAAAGTGTGCGAAGGAATACAATGAAAGCCATTGCAATCTAATTCAAGATGAAAATAATTTTTTTCTGAATGTTTCTTCAGTGATCTTTATCCAACAGGTGTATGTATGAATGAGCTGTGGGTGTATTGAAAAAGCAACATGACCCATCCCAAACATAAAGGGGATAAGCTGTAATGTGTTTCATTACACTATTTAAAAGGTATCTATAGCTAATAATCTTTCAAATACAGTAATGCAGAACCTTGACAATAGCATTCCATCTTTTTTGATTTCAGGACAAAATCTTTGATGGTGCCATGCCATCCTAGTCTTATTTGCCTGTACATATGCTGTGATACCTATATTTCAGTGAAAGGATAAAATCCTGCCAAAATAATATAATCCGTGATGTTGAATGATGTCAATAGAGTCCTTGAAAGGTGACTCCCCTCTTTCAAAATGTTATACCTTTTTAACAACTAGTTTTAAAGTTACAAAAATTCCTACGCTCCAATTATTTTTGCCATACTTTGGCACAATGGAAAACAAAATAAGAGCTTATCACAAGAGATCCAAAATTACCCAAATGGATATTTGACAACATGTCAATAATGATAATAATCCTTGCATTTGATATAGTGCTTTTTCACATCTTCTAGACGTCTCAAAGCGCTTCACAGAATACACTGTAAAGTATATTGAAATATACAGTGTATATTTGTGGGCAAAACGCGGCAGCCAATTGCGCACAGCAGTATCCCACAAACAGTCGTGGATTGAGTGACCAAATTATTATTATTTTTTTTCTTGAGGGATTATTGTTAGGCATGTGCATAAGAAAACTTGCCCAACATTTCATCCTGTCGGGAATTGAACCAAGATCTCTCGCTTGCGAATCGAGTGCTCTAACCACTGAGCTACAGGACTCCACAACATTTCAAGAACATGTTGCTGCCCTCACACATGCTAGCTGGATAATCAGTGTAAATGCAATGCACTAAAGACAATTATACATAAACTCCCACACTTCAATTAAATTTTCCAGAAAGCAGTAGTTTTGAGCATTTGTTACCCATAAAAAAAACTCCAAGGATAACTGAAGGGTATTAATTCTATGGCAATGGCACTTGAGTCAAGTTGGCATGCAGGGAAGGTTTATGCACCACCCTGCCCTCCCACGCAGAAATTTTTTCCCATGTTCCGATTATTTGTGCCATCCTTTGGCACAATGGAAAACAAAATAAGTGCTCATCACAAGAGATCCACTCAGACTGGAGGATAAGAAAATTTAGAATCATCAACAAATCTGCCAAAGGAACAAAATGTTACCTACCAATTAGTTATCTTCAATTATATTACTTCCATCTTTGACAAAGGAAATGAACTGTGTGGGTGGCTGGAGACAGCAGGACAGATTTTTTTTATAAATAGACACTATGTTAGTTGTTATTATGCAATATTGAAAATCACACTGAGATGCATTTTGGACACATCAGTGAATAATTAACATTCAATACCAACTGGAAACATCTTTTATACTTTCACATTACATTTTTCTCAGCTAATGAAAAATGTTTGACTTTCCTAATTTGTGAATTAATGTTGCATTTCTACGAAGTCATCCCTTTATTTTTACGTCAGGGAGCATTTCTCATAACATACAATTCATGTACGTTGCTTCTCCATTAGGTAACATTTGCTTCCCCTTGCTCCTCAAAATATAAGTATTCTTGCCAGCCTGGCTTTGTTGGTAGCACTCTCCCTCTGAGGTAGAACGGTGAAGGTTCAAGTCCACATCAGGACTTTGAAATGCGCTACATTATTGGAAGTGGTCCTGGCCAACAGTCCTCCAGATAAGATTGGTCATTCATTTCATGGCTATTTATGGGACATTATTGTACCCAAATTGGCTGCTGCATTCAATACTGCAAATACACAGTCAATTTACAGTAAACCATGTGATGTATTTCACTTTTCAATTACGTGATAAGATGCTGTATAATAATGCAATGATTATTATAATCTTCTGCAATTGCGTGCAATCTTATTGCACTACAGGTGCCAGGCTCCTCATTTAAAATGTGGAGGCAAAGTCTATGAATGTGAAGTCAGTGAACGTAGGAAAAATGTTGAAGCGCTGTAAGAGCCTGTGCTTCGATGTCACAGTCCTAGCTCCAGGAGATGCAGATGTCTATCCTATGATGTTTATTAAAATGGTAATCATTTTAATGTGACTTTCTAATAGAAAATTCTATTTATAACTCTATTGTGTAGATGGAACAAGAAAAGCAAATTTTTTAGCGAATGGTGAGCAATAGGCCCCACTCTTTCTTTATCAAGTCATTTTTATATATCAATCATTGCAAAACGCACATTGACTTGAAGGATGCCTGAGTGCATTTTTCCCGAGCCAAATAGACAGAGCCTGGATCAGTTGGTATCACTCTTCTGTGTCAGAAAGTTGTGGGTTCAAGCCCCTTGTCGGAAGTTGGAACTCATACAGTGCATGCTGAGACTTCATTGCAGGGCTGGAGGTGTTCTCCCTACCAACCTGCCCGCTCCCTCCATTCATCAGGCTCCGGTCTGCTCCATGTCTCCCGCCCGACCCGCCCTATCATCGGTGGCCGGGCTTTCAGCTTCTCTGTCCCCACACTCTGGAACTCCATCCCATGGTCCCTTTGCCTCGCTTCCTCCCTTGCATCCTTCAAGGCCAGTCTCAAGACCCTTCTCTTCGACCGTGCCTTTGGTCTCCCTCCCACCTCTCTGCCTTCCCTCACCCCTACACCACCCCTCCCCCATGCTCGGGCCTCGACACCTGACTGTTCAGCTCTTTGGGACATCTTCCCGACGTGAAAGGAGCTCTATAAATGTAAATTTGTTGTTGTTCTCTATTGTTTTCGGATGAGATATTAAACTGAGGTCCTGTCTTCCTGTTTAGGTGGGTATTAAAGATCTCATGGCAATATTTGAAAAGAGAAGGGAGTTTCTCCCAGTTTTGGCTAACAATCCCCCAAATAAAATTGGTCATTCAATTTGTGGGAAATTGGTTGCCGCCTTCGCACATAAAATACACAATCAATCCAACAACAAATTACAGTTGTATAGCATCTTTCATGTCAGGAGGACTTCTCAAGACGCTGGACAGTCAGGGATTTGGACCCGAGCAGGGGGTTGAGATCAGGAGGGGTGAAGATTAGGGGTAGGCGGGTGAGTGGCTGAAGGTGTGGTCGAAGAGGAGGGTCTTGTGACGTGCCTTGAAGGAAGCACGGGAAGGAGCAAAACAAAGCGACTGTGGGATGGAGTTCCAAAGGGTGGGGCAGAGCGGCTGAAGGCCCGACAGTCGATGATGGGATGAGCCTGGGGGTGTGTGGAGCAGACCGGAGCCCACTGAGTGGAGGGAGCGGACAAGTTGATATGGCGTCAGCAGGTCACAGCGGTAGGATGGAGCAAGGCTGTGGAGGTCTTGCTCCTTTATAGAATATCCTGTATATAGTATATACTCCACTTTATAGTAATCCTGTGCAGGGTTTTGAGATGTTCTCCCAACATGAAAAGTGTTATAAATGTAAGAATATTATTATTATTCCGTTTTTAAGAATTCTAATTCATTTAAATGGGTTATTTCAAACATCTGCTTGAATGCAGCAATTAACAATGTATCTTGAATGCATATATATTAAGAGTTTTAGTACACAAAATGTAGAAGCTAATCAATTTTTTTTTGAAACCTTTATATTAATGAGCAAGGCATAAACCAAATGAGCAATATGTGTCAGATCAAGGGTTGTGGGGCTGATTGTTATTGCCTGATGCAGGAAGACAGTGCTGAATAGAATATAAGTATATGTAAAGGATATGTAAAAGTCAAACCGAAAATGAATAACTATTGTACCTAACATCTGCTAGGAGCTGACAACTCCAGACTAGGAGCACGGCAGCAATGTCAGGGCTCATAATCAGTTATGCAATTTTGCTGCTGGGAGCTTGAATTCTATTAAAATATGAAAATTGGAGTATTGACGCACACTAACAATAGAGGGAGGGGGAGTACGCGGAGTGCTTATACGATTTCTGTAAGCATCAGCTATTTCCATTCTCTCTAGTGTGATAAGCTAGGGTTCATGGATGCTTTTAGATTGATTTGAAAGAAAATGTATATCTTTATGCTGGATTTTGTAGTTGGAAAAGTTTGGAAAGCTTGTGTTTGTGATGTACTTCCTCCATTCTACCTGACCAGACAAATGGCTTTTTCCTGGCTTCTTTTTAAAACCCATATAAGCGCACTATATAAAATAAATGAAAAAGAAACTAAAAATAATAATGCTTGCATTTGATATAATGGCTTTCACGTGGAAAGCCGTTTCAAAGCGCTTGAACTTTTTTTTCTTGTAAAGTGTGGTGACTGTGCTTTTTGTAGGTCAATCCAGCAGCCAAACTGCGCACAACAATGTTCTGCAAACAGCCGCTGAGGGATTAGTGCTGCCAACCGAGCCAAGCTATGAAAATTATTCAATTGACAACTTTGTGAACAGCTTAGCACACCGGAATTTGTGAACAGCTTAGCACAGCGAATTTCTCTTCCCGGCTTTGTGTAAATTCCTCCAAACACATTTATGAAACATTTGTGTTGCTTTCACAGAGCATGTAAAGTACAAGTCAAAGTAGTGGTCTTTGCTTCTCATGTTCTAAACCTAACTGCTCATTAGATCCTGATGGCCACGTTTATCTTCATTGACTTTGCACTCCGAAAACACTACTGCTGCCAATTTTAAAACCTTTCACCCTTGAGACATGCTGCAGCATTTGGAAATGCGAGAACCACACTTAATTCATGATTAAACAGCAATTCTTATGTGGATTCATCAAAATCTTGCACTCTGTTAATTAAATAACCAATAGATCTAATAGCCACATTTCTTAACCCAATCACTTCAAAATAAGGTATGATACAAAGGCATTTTTAAGCCCATGTGTCTAGTAGTCAAATCATTCAATTTCATTTGGGAGCTCAGCTTGCTTTGCCTTTTGGCAGCATGACTCATCTGACAAGCATTCATTTTACATCAAATCAAACTGTACGTGATCAAAATGTCCACTCCAAATGTTCTGAAGTCAGGCAATTGAGCAGTGCTGAGCAGCCTTTAAACAATGATGCCGATCACCACCTGATGTAAGCAATGTTATGTGAAGCTGCTTGGTGGCACTGACTGTCAGAGTTTTGTTACATTGTGCCTGGCAAGTTGTTGGCCTGTGGAAGCTATTAGACAGGAAAAGCCAGTGAATCCGTTCATCAACAATGCACTCACTTTATCATCAAACGCAAACCCAGCGGTAGACATTCTCTGTTGAGACATTCGGTTTTGTTTTTCTTTGTTACTGTTCTTTCATTGTGTTGGATTATTCATGATGTACTCCACAGTTAGCCGGCATCGTCAAGCAACATTCTTTTTGCAATTACTTATTTAGGACAACAAACTGATCCCCATCATTTATATTTCAGCCTGAGTTTGCAGCCCTAGTCCTTTATCTTACTGCTACGAAAATGTTCACTGACAGGTATTTGAAGCAGAACAGAAAATATTTAAAATAATATATGCAGAAAAGAATAGCAGGTCACTGTCAGACTGGACTGTAACATCTTCTTACCTAAGTCTCTATATTATAATGTCCAAATCTTAAAAGATGCAGATTCAAATTAGATCTTCAGTTAGATACTACAAGAAAACCTTATTATACAATACGACAATAAGGACTTGCATTTATATAGCGCCATTCACCTGGGATAGTGTCTCAGAGTGCTTGAGTGTCTCTGAATCTGTTTGCTCAGAAGCCATGTTATTAGCGAATTGTATCAGATTGCCGCTGATGTCAAGTGTCGTGTTGAATGCACAGAAAGTGCTACCGATGTCACATCCTGCGTATTGCACATGACTACTAGTGCCATGGATGTGAGCTGAGACTGGCTAACTCAGCACAGGATTTACAGCTTGGGGTCTGTATTGTACTAAACACTTTAGACACTAGACTGTCGGGGAGCTACACGTTCTGTACAGGTGAAGAACAAGTGTGTGCAGAGATGTAGCTGGTAAGCAGCAATTGTTGGCTTGCTTTGGTAGTTTTGAGTCCAGTATTTGAAATTCCGTGTGGGCGCTGATGCAGTTTGCATATGCTTAAATGTTAATGCATGCAATGTTAGGATATCTTGAATATCAACATATGTGTGCATGTTGACAATGAGATCAACATGTGCAGCACAGTATACTGTGGAGTGAAAATCATCAGGGATTAGCAGAGTTAGTTACTTTAGTAGGGAATGAACTGTTCCCGTGATGTGATACCACTGTTCGACAACTCATTTCTGTGCCGCTTTCAAAATCAAGGTGGATATCAGCAGCATTTCACTGTAAATTTCGGTACTGTGGTAAAACTATAAGGCAAAAGGTCTGAGATTATTTTACCTGAAAATGTACTATTTTTTCATTGGTAAGACATTCCGACTTGATACATAGATTTAAAGAACATTTTGAACCTATTATGTCAAACGTCGAACTGATACAGGTAAGAAATTGATATAGCTATACTCACTTTCTTTGTTTTGTCCATTGCCTTCAGGATTGAGATATTCAAATCTTCCAGTGCTGACAGTACATTCTCATACTCTCCCAAGTGTTGCGAAAAGTACTCTGGAAAAAAGTTTATTCAGATGGATCATGAACCATTTGCCGGCACTGCAATCAACAAATTTCTGCGCTTCTACCTACGTAAAAATTACCATATGTCTCAGCTCTGTTCCTAGTGTAAATGGGAACACTTCAACCCAAGAATCCCACTTCCATCCAACAACAACAACTTGGATTTATATAGGCGCCCTCCACGCTGGACGGCGTCTCAGAGCACTTTACAGTAATGGATCCCGGGACCGAGCTAGGGGGAGGGGGGGGAAGGTGACCAAAGGCGCGGTCGAAAAGAAAGGTCTTCAGCAGAGACCTGAAAATGGGAAGGGAGTGAGCGAGACGAAGGGAGTGAGGAAGGGAGTTCCAGAGCCTCGGGGCATAGTGGCTGAGGGTGGAGCGGAGGGCTCGGGGGACGAGGAGGAGGCCAGACCCGGAGGAACGAAGGCAACGGGTACTGTTTTGAGGAGAGAGGAGATCAGAGAGGTAGGGGGGTTGCAGAGGAGTGCAGGGACTTGAATACAAGGGTGAGGATCTTGAAGTCGATCCTCTCTGGGATAGGCAGCCAGTGCAGTCTGGCAAGGACTGGGGTGATCGGGGAGCGGAGTTTGGTGCGCGTGAGAATGCAGGCGGCAGAGTTTTGAATGATTTGGATTTTATGGATGGTAGTGGATGGGAAACCGGCAAGGACGGTGTTAGAATAGTCCAGCCGAGAGGTGACAAAGGCATGGACCAGGGTTTCAGCGGCTTTTGGAGAGAGGTATTTGCAGAGGCGGGTGATGTGTCAGAGGTGGAAGAAAGCGGTGCTGGTGAGGGACCGGATATGGGGGAGGAAGGATAATTGGGGGTCGAACCTGACGCCTAAGTTGCGTACGGGACCCACTTCCAAGATCCACTTCCAAGATCCGGGATCCAATTCCAAGAGTCCCGCTCAATCAATTTATAAAGGCGCTGCATTAGAAATGCCCACCCTTGAATTTCTTTTTGCCACTCGTTAAATTATTTATATAGATGAGAAGATGAAGAGAGAAACTTGTGTTGTTTGAGTCTGAGTTCTTACGTTTTTTTAAAATCTGGCCTGCGCTAGCATCGACGGGAATATTTTAAAGGAGGCGGGATGCATGATATCTTTTAGTTGTTGCTGAATATCAGATCAATACATTGTAACCTTTTGCTTCTAGCAGAGAAATTGGGGATAATTCTCGTCTACAGTTCACAACTTGTTGACTTTTTTTTAACAATTTAAGAAAGGATGTTTGGCCCATTACTGCTTAAAGGTCATGTTCAATCCAATGATTTATAATCTCTTCCTACTCATTCTATCTCATGAGGAAAGGTTCTGCATAATATTTTCTCAGCCCTCTAAATGGTAAATCAAACCCTTCTCAAGATCTATCTCAGCTTGAATCGCACATTTAACACCCTCGACCCTTTGCTTTCCTCACAGGCTCCAGCAACTCAGGAACCATCATGTTCAACTTAGCATTTGATCATCTTTGTCTTGACTTATCTGTGAAACCCTCAATCACAACCCTAAAACAACAACAATAGTAGATTGCATTTACATACCGCCTTTCACGCCAGAAGGATGTCCCAAGGTGCTGGACAGTCGAGGAGTTGCACCCGAGCTGGGGTTTGGATTTGGTGGTATGGGGGTGGGAAAATGACTGAAGGGGCAGTCAAAGTAGAAGGTCTTGAATCGGACCTTGAATGAGGCAAGGGAAGGGGCGAGGCAAAGGGACTCTGGAATGGAGTTCCAGAGAGTGGTAGCAGAAAGGCAGAAGTCTTGACCACTAATGGTGGGGCAGGCAGGGCAGAATAAGGGGTGAGCAGAGCAAGGCGCGTGCAAGGTGGGATATGAATTGAGTTCTTCTTGAAGATTTTAATTGAAACAATACCATACACTTGTATACCATACAACTCTGTGTGAGGGCAATATCCTGTAATCTCAAACTGTGATGATTTTTCTTCAGTCTTTTAGTGGTCAGAAAATACTTTATATCGACTCGAGAGGCTGGTACACAGATAATGTGAGTTAAGGTATTCTATTTTCCTTGTATCCTAATTTTAGGCACACAAGAACACCCATTTTCCATGATCAGAAATTAGCAGATAGTGGCACAGCAGGAGCTGTTGTTGTGGCTGAAGAAGCTCAGGTAGAGGCACTGCACACCAATGGAGAAGAGATGGCAGTGGTGGAGCATGAAGAGAAGATAGCTGGCAGCTGACAGATAGAGGACCGTGTGTTAAAAGTGAATTGTAAGGAAATGCAATTCACTTTAGACACGCAAATGAAATGCAATGCATAGTGGTTGTGCTTTCAACAGCAGCTATTAACGTATTAGGCCATGTTGCAAATCACTTGTCTTTATTAAGATGATATTGGAAGGTGTTTTGGCTAATCTAGAGGGGTGTGATCCTTAATATATAATGACATCTCTCAAAAGACTGATGAAATGGAGCATCATTTGCAATTTGTGAATGTGGCAGCATCAATGGAATCTGCCATGAAGACCACACTTCCAGAGGCTTTAGACACAGTTGGAGCATCTATCATATCTATTCCCACTGTGGGTTAAACCTACAACATTCATCATATGATATGCAGAGTAACACCACTTTCCTGTGTGTCCTGTGAAGCACTTTCAGATATCTCAACAATTTGACTATTTCAAATGCAAGAATTATAACATTTGCCTAAAAAAAGTCACTGGTATATGCTGTGAAGTGCTTTGAGTCCTCCTCCCAACATGAAAGGCATTATATCAAATGTAAAGATTGTTATTGTTATTATAGTTATTCAAACTGGATGAACTAGTCCATTCTCTGTTGGTTGTGGCAGGAGAGCTGTATGAAGGAGATTGGCTGACAGTGCTTCAATAACCTCTTTAAGGCAGAAGTAGATAACAAGCTGGTTGACTGCAGCCATTTCCCCCAAAGTGGCTTTGAAGATCCCTATGACATAATAAATTGAGGGCAGTAGTCACCATCGGCCTGGATCAGATGGCACACCTGGTGAAACTAAACGTCCTGTTGCACTACTCCTCTGCTGTGCCCACTCTCCTGAGATGTACCTGATGCACTTCATGCAGCTCCATAGCTCTCTGCACTGTGGGCCTGCACTCTCCTCCTTTACTGCAATATACCCAACACCAGCCACTACATCTGTCATGTCCAAGAGACTCCTCGTTCAAGTCACATAAGCAGATCTCTAATGAACTAAAACTGCTTTTTTGCTTAACGTCTGTCTTTTTACAGCACAATCCTTCATAACAGACAAATTCCACCTGAGCTTAGATTTACTTTATCTATGAAACATTTTAGAGCATCCAGAATTTGTCATGCTTAAATGCAACCTTAATTTTGAAGCTGGTTTTCTATACGTTTCTTTTAAAAACTCCCCAAAACTCACTTCAAAGCTATGATTGAATTCAATAATGAAGATAAAATGTTAAATAGTTCTGGCCTCAGGAGTGAGATCATTCCTTTTTCATTCTGTCCTTGCAGCTATGTTATACTGAAAGAATTACTACTAAAGAATACCTATTAAATGATCTTCAAGATGCCTTTAACAACCTTAGGTTGCCTTTTAGCAGAAATCTTATCTCAAGTTTCTGAGGAGTAGGAGTGTTGAGACCACGGACAATATAAATACGGACAATTCATCTGTTGGTGTGATCTCCTAACATTCTGCTGTATTTGTGCACATCTAGGTTGTCACTAAATCTTAATATACATAGCAAAAACAAGACCCATCATTTCTGACTGCAGCCCTTAGCACTGTGATCTGTGGCTATAGGATTGTGATAATGGGTTCTGCATTCACTGGAGGGCTTGTTTGCTTCAAGGCCTCCTGGACTTGCTTAAGAACTTCACACCTGAGTCTATGGGGCTGTACAGTGAGAAGTAGATTGACCATAGGGAAAAGCATATTGCAAACTGTAAAGAGACTGAGATGCTGTATAGTGCTATTGCAAATTCTATTTTAGTTCAGTACCGAGCCCAATGCTGAAATTAAGAGCACCGACACTCAGCGTCCACCTTGCCACCTCAACACCCACTCTATGTCCCATTGATACCTTGCTCCCAGCTCTATGACCTTCAACATCTAGAAGAAAAGAAGCAGCAGTATCATGGGAAAACATCCAAGTTTCGCTCTCAGTCACTCATATCCTGATTTGGAGTGTATAGGTCAAAATCCTGGAATTCTTTACCAGATTACATTATGGGAGCTCTATCTCCACAAGGACTGCAGTAGTTTAAAGAGAAGATCCATCATCACCTTCTCAGAGCATCTTGGGAACAGCAATAAATGTTAGCCTCACTCATATTGTGAGGCAGAACAAAAAACATACTCTAATAACAAGCATCAGTTCAATGAGCACCATGATCCATATACATCAGATAGTCATTTGTGAACACTAAGATCCATGTATATTGGAGACAAATTGCCCCAACAATGTGCCTCAATGGTTAAGCTGAACAAACAGCTTGAGGTTTGCATTTTATTAAACTATTTAATTGATGTTATGAAACATAAACTAAATCAACTCAAATGCGTTTGAATTGAATAAACTTTACTAGAGTAAGATTCAAAACAGCTTTCCTTGGAGTATTCCCTTAACTCAAGCATAAATAAGTAATGCAAAACCAAACATCAAAGAGACATGGAGAAGACACGGTGGGAGTTGAAAAATAATATATCAAGTGAGGAGGATCATGTAACATTTCAGTGTCAGTTCACTTTAAAAGTTAAGTTAAACTGATGTTTCACGTACCAGCAATTGTTGAAAATTGTGGTCTAACTTCACAAATATCAATTGGTGTGATCAACCCCCAATAACAACATGACAGGTTGGCCCAAATCTGGCTGAACCCTCTGGCTGCAGTGCTTGTTGTCACCCACAAAGCACAATGTTTCAGTGCCATTTCAAGTTGATGTGTCTTAACTAAGATAATTTCACTGCCAGTTCACAGAATACCAGTGAAAATCAACTTTTAAAGTTAATTGTTATTGGAATGCATTCATGAGGCAGAAGGGAAATAAAGGGGTATGAGAGAGGTGTTTAGGAGGGGTGGACGCTCGTGTGAAATATAAACACCAGTATGGTCTGGTTGGGTTGAGTGGCCTGTTTCTGTGCTATGTAATTCTATGGAAATGCCTCCCTCCAAGTCCAGTGTTTGATGTCTGTGTAAATGGCTTCAAGACCATGTTGTGCAGACTGGATTGGAGGTGGTCACGACAGCAGTGGAGTTTCCAGTGACATGATCATATCACCAGTGATAGTTCAATGTTTTGCTTTTCACCCTGATATGTGCTGCAAATGTACGACCAGAAAGATACCTGTCAGAAACCTTGAGGCAATTATACACCAAGAAAATAGTAAGACAGGACTCACTGGAACAGGCACATGAATACTTCATGGCTCCTGTCACTTTGAGCTCTCCTGTGAGTTTTGTGTTTCTAGTTATAAGCCATGCGGGACTGAAGGAGGGCCTAACTACACAGGGTAAGATAGAGTGATGGAGAGGAAGCTCAGAAAGGTCGGACTTTTTAATGAAATGCTTCCTTGTTAAGAAAACTACAGTTTAAATCCCAGATTGCTATCCTCTCAGGTACGGCATCTATTAACATGCAATTCCTATTTATCGTTTTAGAAAAATGACAGAAAGGAAGTGCAGTAGCTTCAAAGGTGAACGTCCTCTCCTTTTCTACATTGCGCGGGACTGAACAACATCAAAAATGGTAAAGCATAATGTACTTACCACATACTTCCTCAATATTTATGTTACTGAAATGAAAACAAAATAAATAGCTTTAGTATTATTTTATACGCAAGTCATCATTGGTATGAAACAAAATATTAAATATTTATAGTTTGGTGGAGTAAGCCATACATTATTGCTACAATTCCATTTAAAATGTCTTCTGCAATATGTATTTTCCAATTGCTAAAACAAGTGACAGTAATAATTCAATGACCTCCAAATATCAAAGTCATTTTGCCATTAGAAAACTACTTGCAATTTTTTTTAAAAAATCGTAAATTGTATTAAAATCAATCATTTTTTGTTTCAAATGACAATAAGTGAATTACTCTTTTTAATTCACAAATGAGAAATGAATAAAGGAGGCCCTTTGGTGGATTTGATCTCATTATGGTACAAAAAAATATAAAATATTTATAGATTGGTGGAGTATGCCAACATTATTGTTACAGTTCCATTTAATGTTACAGTTCTACTTCGGTTGTTAGTTGATTGGAGGATTGCTTTTCCGGGTGTAATAATTCCTTCAAAATAATAATAATAAATTGGTCACTTCAATCCATGACTGTTTGTGGGACATTGCTGTGTGCAATTGGCTGCGCATTTTGCTCACAAAATATAGTCAATTCACTTTACAGTGTATTCTGTGAAGCACTTTAAGATGTCTCGAAGACGTGATAAGGCACGATCAAATGCAAGGATTATTATTATTATTATAAAATACCTTCCCTACGGGCTTCTCATTAAAACATCGAGATATTTCTTAAATAATTTCAGTGTCCTGGCCTGGACCATCCTTTCTGGTCTGTTCCATCTGTTCATCATTCTTTGTGTAAAGAAACAATTCCTGGTGTCTGTCTTAAAATTGCTCACAACAACCCCAAACCTGAGATCTTTTGTCCTTCTGCTTTGGCATATCTTAAAGTATTGTTCAGATTTCTTATCTCTGTCCTGTCAAATATACGGAAATATATGGACTAAAAAAAGGCATAATCTGATGATTATTACATCCTTTTCTTTTCTTTTGGTCAGTAGTCATCATGATAGCCATATGACAGTTCACAGAGTGGGCTGTTTCTGAGCCTTCTACAAAGTGGCAGTCTTTAATTGAGTGTACTACAGAACAGGCTGTCTCTAACTGAGCCTATTACAGTAATCTCTCTTATTCAAGAATGCTACATAATACAGTAAAAATCATATTTTGTCCACAAAATACAGTCACTCCACTTTACAGTACATCCTGTGTAGCACTTTGAGATGTCTTGATGATGTGATAAGGCACCATTACAAATTCAAGGATTATTATAATGAATAACCCTTTTTATTCTTGTGCTCTTTTACAATAAAACCCAAGAAATATTTCTAGTCATCAACAGGAGCTTGTGTGCTTTTGTTCAAGAAACTGATTTGAGCTGATGCTTCTCTTTGTAAGATCTTTGTTGCTTCTTTTGATTCTGGTTCCTATTAGCGAGAGTGCTATCCAGTGAGCCAAGCTGACCCTGGCTGGTAAGGACAGAAAACAAACTATCATTTGTGGTGGTGTGTGTGTATATAAAAAAAAGGTTCTGATCCCTATGTTTATCAATTAAATAACAAAATAGAAAGAGAAGAACAGGGAAGGCCTTGTGAGTAAACCTCATAGGAATAATACAGCCGCACAGAAAAGCAATCTCAATGCAGGAGCACTAAACCTGGGCTATGTTATTGCATTTTTGAATAGTGCTGATCCACTTTGGTCCACTAGGGTTTCTATCACAAAAATATAATTTTGAAGAACCATAGGGACCTTTAAAATGGAATAGCTTTGTGCTGAATTGCAATGCCAGTGCTTGATAGAAATTCTATTGACTGAAAATTAGTTATTGCAAAAATGTCACTGACTGCAGCTGATTGATGGTGACAAGAATAAAGTGGACCGATTGTGATGGAACCAGCACAAGTCCATGTCTCAGTGGCTGACACACTTAAAATTTTTATTTGATTACATCATAGAATTATACAGCACAGAAGGAGGCCATTTGGCCCATTGTGTCCATGTCGGCTCTATGAAAGAACTGTCCAAATTAATCCCGCCATGGCTCTGCAAACTTGTCCTCCCTAAATAATTATTTACTTCTCTCTTGAAAGTTGTAGTTCCTGGGTTTATCCTTCTCTCTCTTTTTGTAAAGGGGAGTAACATTTGCAACCCTCCAGTCCTCTGGCACCACTCCAGTGTCCAAGGAGGATTGAAAGATTGTGGTTAGCGCCTCCGCTATTTCCACCCTTACTTTCTTCAGTCACCTAGGATGCATCCAGTCTGGACCGGGTGGCTTATCTACTTTGAGCATCAACCTTTTAAGTACCTCCTCTTGGTTTATTCGTATCCTATCCAATTTCTCTACCTTCTCCTCCGATACTGTGGCATTGGCTGTATCCTCTTCTTTTGTGAAGACAGATCGAAAGTACTCATTCAGTACGTCAGCCATGCCCTCTGCCTCCACAGGAAGATTTCCTCTTCGGAAATCACACATCTCTTTTTCTCTCCAATGAGTTTGAACATGTTTTTGTCTACTTTGGGTACATGCATTGATATCTAGCCTGGACTGCTAGGAGAAGGATACTGACAAAAGTGTTCTGAGTATGCAAATTTTCAATTCAGTCTCTAATGAGTGCTTGTCCACATCACACAACTGCATACCATTTGACACGAAGAGCAAAATTAACAAACTGCTTCTTAATGTTAGCGACTATTGCATTCCTTGCTTACAACAGATGTCAGCCTGATTCAATTAATGGCATTCATGCCAGAAGGTTGCGGTTCCAGCCTCTCATTTGTACTTCAAACTCACAGTCTAATTGGAAGTGTGCTGCATTGTTAGAGGTGCTGTTCTTTGGATGACAGGTTAATCCAAGGTAGTTTTTTGTTTATTCAGTTGGACATCAAAGATCCCACAGCACAATTCAAATATAAAAGGAAGTTTATCTGAGTGTCCTGTCCAACATCCCCCAAATAAAATTCGTCATCCACTTAATGTCTATTAAATTGTGTCAATTTGTACACATTGTTGTGTGCAAATTGGCTGCTGCATTCATCTACAAATATGCAGTCAGTATAGCTGCATTTATTTGACAGTAAAATCCTGTGAAGTACTTTCAGACGTCTTGATGATGTGATGTCTCAATGATACTTGATCAAACGCAAAGATTATTATTATTCCAATAGTTATAGATATGAACTGTGGGAGTGATGTGCAACACATTATTTTCCCTAATTAGCATCCAATTGGTGTTTTTGAGGTAACTAGTGTGAAATTGGAAGATTCACACTTGTGCATTAGGAGATAATGCTGTGAGGTTAGGCTTGGGAGAGAGTAAAGGGAACTGCATTATATATCTAGCTGTGCTATCACTGAACCTGGGTATATTTGACGCTTACACTGGATGCAATATATGAAAAGGTGGTGGCGTTGTCAATACAATTTACATTAAGATAGCTTCTTTCACATCAGGTAGACTTCTCAAAGTGCATACACTTCTAAATTTCTAATCTTCGTGAGTAAAATATTTTGCTCATGGAGCGATCTTATCATAGAGTTTGACTTTTAAACAATGAATTGCTTTAACTTGTGGTTCCTTCTGCTGCTGGTTTTAAACACTGTGAAACCACTCAAAAAGATTTCTTGCTGTTTTTTTCCTATTAACATACTTCCTAACTCACCATGGTGCTTTATGATTCTTCCTGCGTTTATTTTATTTGCATCTGTTTAACAACTGTGACATCGGAGGAATGTTACTGCAGCTCATTGTGCTCTGCAGACAATTGAAAGTGTGCACTGTGCAGCGATGTGCAGAGACAAAATCTAACTTCTGGGAGCAAGGTTGAGTGATCAAGGTTAATTTCTGTTGTGTGTTCTACTAAAGGTCACCAATAAAATATATATCATATATAATATATAATAAATAATCATCCTTGCATTTCATGCAGCATCTATCACATCTTCGAGACGCCTCAAAGCGCTTCACAGAATATACGGTAAAGTGAATTGACTGTAAATTTGTGGGTGAAACACGGCAGCCAATTGCGCACAGCAGTGTCTCACAAACAGTCATGGATTGAAGTGACCAATTTGGTTTGAGAGCAGGATAACACAGAGCTGGGATGTGGAGGTGTGGTAAAGTTAGAAGGTGGATATTTAAGCCAATCCACAGGGGAATAGGGAGCTAATAGAGCTTGGCGAGGATGAGGTGTTGGACTTGTGGAGTATGGTATGGGAAAGCCTAGGATTGGCCAGCATATAGTGTATGGGTTTGTGTTTGCGTGGTTTCCAGGCGTTTGTTTGGGTAAACATGTGAGCGAACGGTGCACATCGGGGCACCATCCAAAAGCGGCAAGTGCACCTTATTAGGGTGTGTGTGGATGCGCACATGGATGTAGTGCACACAGGGGCGATTCCCGACCGTCTTAAAGGGAGCGTCCCCCAAAAATATGTGCACGTTCTGTGTGCTGTAAATCTGTCCACGCTCTCCATGAAGAGGGGAGGGATAGGGACGTGAGGGGTACAAGACCCTGTTTCTAACTGCGCCCGGCAAATGGCGGCAGAACCACGAGGCGGGGAAGCCTTGATCGCTCCACCAAAGTGGAATGCACAGAGGCCATCCCACTCGCCACAGGGGGCCGGGTCTGTTGAGTTCTGTAACAGGATGATAACATATTGTACCTTTTTTTCTGTAACAGGTTTGATACTGTTTGAGACAAGTGTAAATATATATCGACAAATACAAATATATATTTTGTTTAAAAAAAGTATGGCAAAGGATAGAGGCTATGGATAATCTGGACTGACAACATGACTGGTTAATAAACAATCTGGTAAGGAGAACAGAAGAATCATAAATAGATAACATAGTCAAAAATAACCACAATATTTATAGCAGTTGTGTGCATCATTCATTTACTTGCTGTTAATTCCTAATTAGTGTCGCTACCTTCCATATGAAATGAAGGCTGCTGAGTAGCCAGTAAACATTCACACTGCACAAGTGTGTTGTAGAGAAAACTAAAAAAATGAGACTAGCCAGTTTATGGATTGCACCCAATGGCACAGTTGTGATATCCAGAATCTTCTGAAGCTGCGTTTTATAATAATACTTACATTTAGTAAAGCATATCAGGATGACATCTCAAAGGGTGTCACAGGATATATACTGTAAAGTATAGTGACTTTGGTTTATTTTGTATATTCTTATCACAGAGGACTATGTTGCAGAAGAAGTGCTTTCAGTGACTGTGGGGTTTAATTTTAAATTATCCTTTTGATTCAATAAAAATGAATCCAAAATGGGGATGCCATCTAAACATCTTTGTCACAGAGCTGACTTCCTGCGGGGTCAACGAGAATTCTATCATGATTTCACAGGAGATAATTCCTTTTTATTGAATCCTATTAAGAGATATCACAAACTAGCAGACTAGTTATTTCTAAAGGTAAGTATTGTGCCACGGGCTCTGTCAGGGCTGTAGTCCACACTGAAATACATTTTAGAAACTAGTGTTGCCAATGGCAGCAGATCGATGGCTGACTACAGGCAAGTCTCCTCAAAGGGTTTTGCAGCATTGGTTACGTCAGTCACAGAGAGGGTGCCACAATCCTGCAGCGGCAAATCAAGCAGAAGAGGCACAGAACAGGATCAATACTCTGCCTCCCTTCTGAGCAGTCTCTGAATAGAAATGTGTTTGCCAAAAGGTCTTAACATTACAGTTCTTACTATAACAATAACACTGGTTAGAAATCAATTTAAATGATTTAAATACTCAATTTGCTACTCATTTTTATATGGATGGAGAGCATTATAAGCTCAGAATACCTTTTACTAGTTTTATATAAAACAAATTTGAACCCTACAATTTGGCGTCACATCATGTTTTTGCAATGCTGGAAGCAAATCACTTTGAAGACTCCTCCTGACAGATAAACAAAGCTTAATTTTATATTGCTGTAGATGCTGGCTTCAGTTCTGACATGAGCCCGCATGGCTTACTCCAAACTATCTGACTAATGCCTCACTCCAGTAAACCCAAATGCTCAGGATATTAAGCAGACAGTATCTAATTAAGCCAGTTTCCATTCCATTTAAACGCGGTGTAAACAACAGAAGCTCCAACCCACATGTTGGCTTCAGAATTTGCAATTACAAAATAAAAATGTCAATGATTTGGGATTTTACCAAACTCTGTGCATGTTGAAGCTGTATATTATGCTATTGATGTTCTTTAACTTCAAAGTCAAATTTATGTAATTAAGGTAGATATTCAATGGCTTCCTAAAGTTCCTAATCCCTTTATTATGGCACTGATTCATTTGTGTAATATAGAGTGGGATAAAATTCTCATTTTTGCATGGTTCAAATATGTAAGGACCATTAAAATATGTTTTAACCTCTTTTCACTGATACATTTTGGGTGAAAAGGTGTCAGTAGAAAAATTACTTACATGTATTTCATTTTTCAAAAAATGGATTTGCAGATTTATTCCACTGTCTGTGTGAGTCAAGTGCTCCAAGGCATTACCCTGTGGGAAGGTTGCTATATCAATGCAAGTTGTTGTTGGTGCTGACTTTATGTGTCATCCTGAAACTTACCTTTCTGGACTGCTGTTTCAGGGAATGTGTGCACAATGAAATGGACACACAGGCGAGGCGATTCGTGGAGTGCAATGTCATATCACATTGAATGGTTTATGTAGCAGATGTTCCAAAATAAATTCTGATTTTCCAAATTTATTTATTTTGGGATCATTTTCTCCCTGACTTTCAGCTGTTTATATAACAGAAAAATGCAGACTCCAAAATCCCTGTTAAAATAGGCAGGATTTTATTTCGCGAATTAAAATTTGACTTTTGCAAATAAATTGTATTCAAACCTAATCAAACCTAAACTTGCTCACTCTTTGGGTCTGACTGAGAGAACTGAATGAGTCCTGCCCCATCAGCAGCCTCAGTGGTAAAGGTATAATGGGCACCAAAACAGTACCAAGTGGTTTGACTAAAAGTGACTCAGAGTTATAAATAGGATGTCCTGCCAGTAACCAGCAGTGGGTCAATGGTGGGGCGATTCCAACTCTGAAACCTGCAGTAGATTCTTGGAGGGCAGCAGGTGTGATGTAGTTCCAGTTTCCGTCAAGAATCCCTGTTAGTTGCTGATAGTGAATCATGTTAAGCACCAGCACATTTTCATGTCCTATTGTATTTTTACCTCTGTATAAATGCAACTTGTAGTAACAGACTCCCATATTTCTGAGACACAAAACTGCCACTGAAATTGGATAACAATGAATTATTTTTGTATTCCCATTTCATTTAATCTAAGAGCACTTAGAACTTGTTCCTATAAAAAGAATAGCACAAATATAAAGTGCGCTACATTCATTACAAACTGATCCCAGTGATGCCTGAGCCGCTTAATGCACCGACCATGAATTATTCATGACATCATCCGAACTCTACACTGAAACTCTGCTTTCCCTTGTTAGTTAATTTCTCCAGTTAGGTGCTGACAGACACTTGTACCTCTATGATATAATGCTGACATTCACTTCCTTCTAAATATGTATTGCTCCCACTCAGTCCTGATACTTCATTCTTTTAAAATGATTTGATCTAGAAACAGTTGGCCCAAAACCGAGCTTTTCAGTGAGAAAAGGGTTAAGCCAAACCTTACGGGGTGAAAGTGTGGTATTGTTCTCAGTTGGAGAGGACAATGTTTTGAGTGCCACTTCATGGAATATTCCCTTTGTCAATCTGAGCTGCATTGGTAACCCATGAATAACAGAAATGACAACAGAAATCACTGGGAACGTGCAGCAGGTCAGGCAGCATATATATAGAGAAGAAAATGACTTAATGTTTCAGGTGTATGACCTTCCTTCTCCGTAGTTGCATGTTCCCAGCGACTTGTTTTTATTTCAGATTTCCAGTGCAGTATTTTGCTTTTTGTTTATTGTTTTATAACAGATTTGACATGAAAATGATTACAACAATTTATTACTTTGTATCTGGTAAGAAACATTGTAATTACCTACTGTTGTTTCGGGGTGAGCACTCCAGCACAATGGTTGAGCCTGAAGCTGCCCAAAGCAATTTTTGTTTCAGCTGCCAAAGGTGTTTTCAATTCAAGTCTAGCTTCGCTGAAACCAATTGAAACGAACACCATTCTTCATCATCCAAAACAACAATGGCATCGACTGAAAACGTCTGTGTGTGTTTGTTGGGTGAGGGTGTATATACTGAGGTCGGTATGTGTGTGGGTGTGTGTATATGTGCTGGGATGTGGGCTGTTCAAACCAGAAATTGTGATGTTTCTTAATGAATTCAGTGTGATAATTATCACAAGAAATCCGCTCAAGAAACATTGCATTTTTTCACCCCTGCAAGTGACTACCAAGCAGTGGAAATTTACCCCTCTGCTCTTCACAGACTAGAGGGAGGGGAATGGAGCATTTCCACAGATTTGATATAATAATTACCATTGTTTGAATGCAGCTAAAAATAGGATGCTAATTTAATTTGTTTGCCGATAACATACACAGTCACTAAACTTTACAGTGAATCCTGTGAAATACCTTGAGATGTCCTCTGACATGAACAGATCTTTATCAAATGTAAGATTTATTATTAAAAATAATCGGTATCTGTGAAGCCTTACTCAAACATGGCTTGCAGCTGGATTGAAATAAAACAAATTGGGTTAGTTAAGTATCAGGCAAGACTGCAACCAAAGTATTTTCAAATCAATTGGAAAACTGAGACATTTCATAACTATAAAAAAAATCATTTTTCACTACAATATTTCTTACCATTTGGAATAGAAAGCCACCTGTAATAACTAGCTGAGCTGAAACATTCAATGGGGAACTGGTTATATTCCTGATTAGAGGGATTGGGGGAATAAGGATAAGAAAACAAATGAAAAATTAAATCTGTCTTCATTTCTTGCCTTCTTTCTTATTCAGCGCAATGTTGCAAGAGAATGTTGTCTTATTCCTATATTTTATATATTTGTCTTACATTTTTGAATGAAATATGAGGCTCAAAATTCCAAGTATTCTTAGCCTATGGACTATATTGTCTCAATATTTAAGATTGTGCATAATTGTGTAAAATTCTCAAATTCATTCTTATTTTACTGGATGTTACCATTCTTCAGATGAGAGATTACAACAGTTTTTTTCCTGCTATGGGGTGGCCAATGGCATGGTCGAAGAGGAGGGTCTTGAGGCGGGACTTAAAGGAGGCTAAGGATATAAGGATATAAGTGCCCCTCATACACGGTAGGGTCCCAGAGCATTTGACAGTGGTGCAGCACGATGCCGAGCTGGAGGGAGGGGGAGGTAACCAAAGTCAAAGAGCAAGGTCTTCAGGCGCAACCTGAAGATGGGGAAGGAAGGGGCAAGGTGGAGGGATAGAGGAAGAGTGTTCCAGAGTTTCGGGGCATAGTGGCTGAAAATGCAGCCATCAATGGTGGAACATGCAGAAGGCCGAGTCAATCAAGTGGAGGCAGCAGGTTGTGGGTTGGGGGTAAGCAGGTCTGAGAGGTAGGGATGTGTCAGGGCATGAAGGGATTTGAAAATGAGTGTGAGGATCTTGAAATTGATGGGTTTGGCGATAAGTAGCCGCTGGAGCCCGGCTAGAACTGGTGTAATGGGGGTGGAGTTTTGTGCATGGTGAAGCTGGGGAGACCAGTGAAGAGGGTATTTGAAAAGTTGAGTTGGGAGGTGACGAATGCATGGATGAGTGTTTTGGCTGCGGTTGGGGTAATATACAGTTGGAGGCGGGCAATGTGGCAGAGGTGGAGGAAGTTGGTCCTGGTCAGGGACCGGATGTATGGAAGGAGGAAAGCTGAGGGTCGAACCTGACGCTGAGGTTGCTCAGTAAGTCTGAGGGATAGGCGAGGTTGAGGAGGTCAGAGGCATGGGATAGAAGACGTTAACGGGAGCCAATGAGAATGGGTTCCGTCTTGTCAACAGTTAGTTGTAGGAAGTTTTCGCTCATCCAGGCCCTGATGTCTACCAGGCAAACCGAGAGAACATCGGCGGGAACCAGACTGGAGGGGCTTGCGGAGCAAGTGGAGGGAGAGGTGAGAGCAAAGCTAGTTAGCCACAACATGTTCCAGAACTTTTGCAAGGAAGGACAAGTTGGAAATGGGATGGTAATTTGTGAGATTGGAGGGTCAAGGGTGGGATTTTTGAGGAGGGGAGTGATCACAGCAGTTTTAAGAAGGAGAAGAACAGAATCTGAGGAGAGCCACTGGTTGATTGTGTCGGCCAGCAGCGGTCAGAGGGGTGGGAGTTGGGTGACCAGCAATTGGGTGGGGAGAGGGTCGAGGCAGCAGGAGGATGGGCTTCCTCTGGAAGGTGGTGGTTGAAAGGGAGGGGAGAGTGGTAGGGGACGTAGTGAAAGGAGGGGGTGGTGTAGACGGTCTGGGGGTGAGGAAGGGGGTGTGGGGGAAGAGGATGCAACCAAGTAGATATTGGGATTTAAGAATTTTTCGTAATTCTGCAGAATCTTAAAATTTTCTGAAGACAATCTTGAAAGAGGCTAAGACCAAATGGAATTCTGGCTCTCTGTTGCTTGCTAAAAATGTTTCTAGCAAACTAAATGCTGAAGCCCATTTACTTCTCAAATCGGGCTCAATAGCAAACCAACTTTGTTTTAATCAAATATTTATCAAAGCTGCCCTATTTTAAAATCTATTTCTCAGTAAGATTTTTTGGGGGCGAATGTTACTTGCTCAGAGAGCTCCATTGAAGTTATTTTTTAGTTGCACATGAAAGGTTATGCTTTCATTTCTTTACAAGGAGCTCTTTGTTGGAGACTTCACAGACAAAGGGAGAAATTTAAGGCAAGGCTTTTATCCAGGGTTTGCTGTCAGCAATTACTCAGGAAGCATTGTAGGGAGGCTGTGGATTCATAGGAGATCATCTGAAGGCAAATTTCTGCAATGTTATGTTTTGTAATTTTTTGTGTCTTGTAGCATTTCTTGAACACTTGTTCAAACAACAAACATGCCAACAAAAGATATCTCAAACTGATCCCAAATAAGGACGTTGAGCCACTCCCGGAAACAAATAACCAGGCACTTTCTTGCATGCTGAATATTTTCATTTGACCTCAAAAGACCACCTTGTGAGTTAGAAATAATTTTTGATGTCAGCTCGTTTGATTGACACGAAAGCAGTGGTCTAATGCACAATATGCTAAAGTTTGTAGAGATACTGTGGTCTGTAAAATATCTGTTCAGGCTTCCCACTGACATCCTCATATTGAAGCTTAATATTATATATGGAAACCATGTCATTTGTTATACTATGTGTCTCTAGCTTGTGATCACATAAAAGAAATATCGGAAGGGATCACAAGAATGATAATGGCAATAGGCAATTTTAAAATTCCCTCTTGGCAAGTTCTATTTTGTCCATGGAATGTTATTTTACTTCCTGTATGCATCTGTCAGTCTGGCTCAGTTGGTAGCACTCTTGCTGCTGAGTCAGATGGTTCTGGGTTCATGCCCCGTGTCGGGATTTTGAGCTCAGAATCTAGGATGACATTCCAATAGTTAAACCGAGGTACTGTCTGCTTGTTCAGGTGGATGTTAAAGAACACATGGCAACATTTAAAAAGGGAAGGAAATTTTGTCTTGGTCAACAAACTCCCAGATTAAAATCAATCATTAATTTCAAGGCTGCTTGTGGGACATTGCTGTGTGAAAATTGGCTGTTGCACTTGCTGACAAAATACACAATCACTACGGTTTACAATAAATCCTATGAAGCGCTTTGAGACATTTTGACAATATGTAAAGTGCTTTATCAAATGCAGGGATTATTATTTGCTCTTATTGAACTTCATATTCCAGTGACTAGGTAGACACTGTCAAACTCCTAGATCACTTCTTGGCAACTTGGTTTTATTTAACTTGGAATCAGTCTGACAATCTGTTACTCCATGTCACAGGAACAGGAGAGGTCTCAACACAGATTCCAATTGCACCAAACTTAATAGCTCTTCTCATTTTGATATATTTACCTTTACAACCACCATCTGCCTCCTCCCTTTACTCATCCATGACCAAGTTTTCCCCTTGATACCCACTGAGACTAGTTTAGAAAAAAACTGGTTGACCAAAATATTAGTTGCAAGTATGAACAAAGCTAATTTATGGTGTGATCCAAGGACACCATCTGAAGATGTTTACAAAAAAATATTTTGGCTAGAGAAAATATTTTGACAGATTCCAATGGCACCAAACTTAAAAATAAAAAAATAGAGAAAATGTGATGACAATTAGCCAGCCAAAGGGAAGACAAATTTAAACAAATTAAATTAATCAAAAACAAATTGATTTCTAAATTTATATGACAAGCATGATGAGTTTCTAAGATCTCTATGGGGTATGTTAGAATTCTAGAAGATAATATTTTGAAAGAAAAGAAGTATGCCCATAAAAAAACGGAACACCCACTGAATTAATATTTAAATTTTTGAGGTAATACAATTTAAGTATGACCTTGTTAGTTTATTTTTATTTATATGATTATTAATAATGATTTACTGTAATTGTTGTATTATGCATCAGATAAAAAAATTGAATTAAAATGTTTTTTTTATGAACAATTAAGAATCATAAAATTGTTAAAATAGGTTGGAGATCAAATGTGGTGAAAGAGATAGAGGAGAATGGTACCAATTTTATATTAGCTACAGTAATAAAAGTGGGTTTATGTTTGTAACCATAACCCACTTCAGGGCGGACTGTAGGATTCTGTATTCAATGTGTTAAATAATATCTCAAATTATATTTGCAATGTTTATATATATATTTGAAACATATGATCAATCTCATATGAGGGAGCTGGTTGTGACTGGCTTCGAAGAAGATCCTTGCTCAAGGAGGAGAAACAAAAGACTGTTTATAAACAACAAACTGTTTTTGTTCCTTATCAGTTATTTTCTCATGGAAAAATGGTCTGTAGGTGGAGAGAGCTGTGCTGCATTTGTTTTTACAAAGGAACCATCTTGCAAAAGTCAATAGGTGAAAGGTCACCTAACAAGCTGTATAAACGGAGATCAATTCGGAAGAGAATCGGAAGAAAGAATTGAAGGAGAGGGATCAAATTGGACGTGCCATAATAGAATTGGACGTGCCATGATTCCTGGATACATTTGAGTGATCGAATTGAATAAACAAAAATACCTGTATACTTTTGGGTGATATCAAACTGGGAACCATACAACAATACTTGGATACTTTCTGAGGATTTATATTTGGATTAAAATGGACATTAAATTGAACATTGCTATTTTATCTCTTCTGCAGCATTTGATTAGGTCAACTTAAATCGTTTTGAACAATGCATCGATACATAAGAATTATTGTGATGTAGTCTTTTAATTACTTATAACTATTGCTAACCTGAATTAATATACATTTATAATTTTGTACAATGTTTGTGTCAGTCCTTACTTCACCGCAGGGTCGTCAAACTCTTTGAAATAAAGGTATTTAAAACAGAAAAGAGTTTAGCATAAATGCTCTTACCCAGTTTGGTTGGTGTCAATGGTTAGATACAGTTCATGCATCTCATCTGTATTGAGAACTCCATCTACAAAGTAAGCCTTGAATTCATCAAACGATAACTTGCCATCATCTGGAAGCAAAGAATAATGAGATTATCAGTCAGTATCCTAAAAGCTGCTTTTTTCTCCAAGTGTATGGAAAACTCCATACAAAACTCCTTCACAGCAACTCTGTGTTGGAGGATGAAGGCGGCTGAATCTCTTTAGGATGTTATTCAGTTCTTAAAGCACTTCTTACATCAATTTAAGGTTCCATTATAAATCTATTTTATAGTTAATGAATAAAACCAGGCTGGAATGTGCTTTTCCAGCATTTTCCCAATGGGATGAAAATTGCGATGTGTGATGTCTTAATTATCCCATCATAATTTTCGCCTCATTAGTCTACTCATGCCTTGTCATGTGCAAAAAAGAAAAATTATTTTAAATAAATCGTACAAAAAAGCAACATTTTTATATCAATCAATGTGCCTTTGAAGTGAAACATTTAATCTTGTACTTGTGTCTGTAAAAGTAATAATGATTAAGGCATCATAAACTATTGTTTGGGTGCCTAGCAACACACCTCTTCAATGATAAAGAAACAAGCTGGCAATACTATAATTTTATGATTTAGAGAGGAGGGAGGATGGTATGGTGAAGGCTATTGCCTACTTTTCAAGTTATCGCCAGTAAACACAAATAATAGGATCACTACTAAACTGTAACAAAAAATGGAAGGTTTCATGTAATTCTGCTTATACTATCAAAGCTAATCTCCTGGCTCTTGCCAACCTGCGCCTAATACTTTCCGGAATTAGGTAAGCAGAATGCGTTACTGCAGGGAGAGAGTGTGCATTCCAACAATCTATCTCTGGAATTCACATGTATTTTTTTGAGGGATTATTATCCCCGGAAAAGCAACCTGAAAACAATAATCTTCCCAATACAGCATCAACCTATTCTGGCCTCAATCACCCTTCCTGGCAACCTATCCAGTTATTAATTTCCTTCTAGGTAAAGAAATATTTCCTAGTGTCTGTCCTGAAATTGCCCTTTGCATTCCTAAACCTGTGGCATATTGTTCTAATGACTTGGTGCATTCAAAAGTGTTGAGCTGGGATTACCTTTTCAATTTGAAATTTGATATATGTGCATGTGCATGAGATTATTATAATAATATTACATTTTATGTAGGACCGTTCATGTCTGGTGGACATCTCAAAGTCCTTCACAGAGTATATTGTAAAGTGGAGTGACTTGTTTTATGGCATCTAAAAGCCAATTTACGAAGAACTACTTCACGTGGAGGGTAGTGAGATTGTGAAACTCCTTGCCTGAAACAGTGGTTGAATTAGGTAGTATAGATGCATTCAAGAGGAAGCATGAGGGAGAGGGGATTAGAAGGGTATGGGAGAGAGTAAGATGTGGGTGAATATTATGTGGATTATAAACATCAGCATGGACTGGTTGGCCAAGTGGTTGTTACTATTCTGTACATTCTTTGTAAAACATACATATGAAGTGTCTTTGTTCAAGGTTCAAATGACTGGCTCATCTAATCACTTCTCAAAGATCATCTCTAACACTGTGGATCATTCTAATTGCTCTTCTCTCTATGGTCTACGGGTTCTGGACAGCTCCTTATATTATGACGACCAGAATTATACATAGTTTTCCAGGTGCCACCTCTCCACCTTTACTTCTCTGAATCTGATTTGGCAATAACGTTCACCTTCCTATTGGCTTTAGTTATTGATGTCTCAGACTGTTTCAATATGATGAGCAAGCCCTGGAGTGGAGGTGCCTCTGATTTTTACTTCGGATAAGCAGTGCATTATTATGTGATACAATAACTGAATCAGAGCCTTTTCATCAAAACGTTAATCAAATGCAAGGATTATTACTATTATATTATTGTTACATCCTATATTTTGCCCACAGAATATACAGTCAATCAACAACAACAAAAACAAGATTTCATTTATAGAGCACCTTTCACATCAGGAGGACGTCCCAAGGCGCTGGACAGTTGGGTCGGGACCCGAGCAGGGGGGAAATGGTCAGGGTGAGGGGAGGGAAGGGAGGGAGCGAGGAGGGGGGAGAGAGTCGAGAGGGGAGCTGAAGGCACGGCTGAAGAGAACTTTACAATATATTCTGTGAAGCGCTTTAAGATGTCTCAACAACGTGATAAGGCGCTAGATCAAATGCAAGGATTATTATTATTATATTCTAAACTCCAAAGGAAAACAAATTACAATGGTCTGAGCAACGTCTTTAACTAATACATTTTAGAAATTGGGAAAACCATAAACAAACAGCTTGTTATGAGTAGATCAAAGATATTTGCAGTCTCCTGATGCTACATATTTGACAATATTAGAAATGAAGTATAAAACAAGTCTTCAAAGCATATTGCTGCTGATTGAACCATCAAACAAACTGTGCTTTGGTTTACTTTAATCCCATTAATATAAACTCCTCAGAACATCTATTACTTGTTAGATGGAGGTGACTACAGCTGTGGTTATCTGTTTATTATTTGGGGCTCACAATGGAGAGCAGAACTGTGAAAGCTTTAAACATGGCCCACTTGGTGGTGATACAGTAATTACTAACTCTCCCACATGTTTATGAGAATAGTAGTTGGTACAGATCGCTAAAATCCCCTTTGTAATTCTATAAACAAATTGCCATTGAATCAGAGCCTTCTCATGAAAACACTGAGGCAGTATTGGGGTGAAATCTGCAGTGCTTCATAATGTGTTTGATGTGATCATTATCACATTGGATGAATTATGAAACCCCACAAATGTTATCCCATTAATCTTCACATAATTATTCCTCTTACGATGATTTTGTTGCATGATTCCGTTGTATGGGGAAAAGTACTTAGATATATTTTAAAATTCAGTATATTTAAAATGCTTTTAAGTCTAGTTAAAATATTTGGAGGACAACAAATGTTTAAACCTTAGTTTTCTGAGAGTTGCTATTGATAAAACCCTTCTTCTTAGTGAGAAATTATTTTCCATTTTTCTTCCATTATCCTCTTCTGAGTTCCCCCACACCACACTCTGATTGACCGTTTTAATGTACTCTCTATCCCCAGAGGGAAGCGTTTGGTTTTCACTCAGCACCTTCTCATGGTCACATGCAAGAGATTAGTGACATGTAGGGCACAGCAAGTGTTACAGCAAGGTGAAGGCCTAGTCCCTGTTGTACCACTTCCTTTGATGGATACTCTATGTCTCCTGATGGTCTGGAACAAGTCGTCAAGAAAACTAGAGTTTGCTCATAACCAGCTCATATGTTTACAAAACAGAAATGATCTTTGCAATTTCAATTTAATGATCAATCTCAGATGGCTCCATTCACAAATAGGTACAAAATATCCCGCAGCACCTCTAAGCACATTAAACCTATTTATATTTCCATCTTCATTACTTTCCTAACATAGCTTCAAGTGCAGTTTGCAATGCATCATCGGACAAATATTCTTTATCTTATTTCACCCAGGAGATGGAAGACTGTCTATATTTGTTTCTGAGGATTTGTAATTCTAATATTTCTAATATAATTCTAGTTCCTATTGATAAATAATGCACAAAAGTGAATATGATTATTATAGTTTTGTATTTTTAGTCATAAAGGAAAACATTTTAACATTAATTTCTGTTTATTTCTGCACTTTATTTTAACCTGACGATTTACTCTCTTACTGCAATTTAATTCCTTTTTCCTTCAGAGTGAACAAGTTCTAGCAGGTTATTTGAACATAGGCTGGGGATTCTATCCAAGCCCCAAATATGCAGTAAGACCTGTTAAATTGAAAGCACCCTCTCCTCTTAGTCAGTTCAAACCCTATGCCAGGAGTTCAAGTTCAAATTTGAGGCTGACACACCAGTGTGGTTGCTGTGGGAACACTGCATTATCAGAGGTGCCGTCCTTTGGATAACACTTTAAACCAATTTTTTGTTCAGGTGAACATTAAAGATCCCAAGGCACGATTTGAAAAGTGAAGGTAGTTTTTACTGGTATTCTGATAAAAGATAACATTGATCATTCACTCATTTGTGGAGTCCTGTAGCTCAGTGGTTAGAGCACTCGCTTTGCAAGCGAGAGACCTGAGTTCAATTCCAGGCAGGGCGAAACCTTGGGCAAGTTTCCTTACTCCACACGCCTAATAATAATCCCTCCAAAACCAAAAACAATAATAAATTGGTCATTTTCAATCTACGACTGTTTGTGGGACATTGCTGTGCGCAATTGGCTACTGCGTTCGCCCACAAATGTACAGTCAATTCACTTTACAGTGTGTTCTGTGAAGCGCTTTGGGACGTCCTCCTGACGTGAAAAGCGCTATATCAAATGCAAGGATTATTATTATTATTATTATTACTTCAGGGCTGTTTGTGGGATATTTCTATGTGCCAGCTGCCTACCACATTTGTTTAACTACACTTTGCACAAAATTCTATGAAGCACTATCAAATGTTTTGATGACATGATAAGACCTATATTAAATGCTAGAATTATTATTATCATTATCCTGTCATCCATGCAAAAGGATCTCAATTAACCATTAGGAGTGGGAAATAAAACTTCCCAAACCCAGGCGTACTGAGGTCAATTGTCAAGTAGCTCAGCACAGACCAGGATTAAAATGTTCTATTTTTTGGTCTGAATATAGAAATTTACAGCACAGAAGAAGGCCTTTGTTCCATCATGTATGTGCTGTATGTGCTCTCTCTTTTAAAGAGGAACCTTTCACTCCCATTTACCTGCCTTTTCCCCATACCACCATATGACTTAGTTTAGTTTTTACTCACTAGACTATTTTGTGAATTGATTCAGAAGTTGTATCAAATATTAATTCAGATTTGGTCAGTTATTTTGCTGTCTTCCAATGTTTTTGTTGCATAATGTACTATTTGAAGCAAAGAATATCACACAATCCATTAAAAAGCCAGGATATAAATAGTGCTCTTCGGTGCACACTTACATAACAAACATTTTTTCATTCTGCCCTTGAGACTTTGTGTGGAAAATATGCCTTTCTAAACATCTGGGAATCTGGAGATTGATCGAGGAGATTGCTTGTGCTAACATAGTAGCATGGTGCATCAATGAGGTAACCCTGCTGAGCCAGAAAACCACTGTGTTTTCAATTCTTCAACTTCCTTCACTATATTTTGCCCCATGGTTCGGATCTTCACCTACTGAATTACCTCTGATACTTGCAGATAAAATGAATACCAGTAAGAGTTCTCATTACCTTCCAAAGTAAAGGGAGCTTCCACACACAGTACAGTTGTTTCTCTTCTCTCTAGTAATTTCCTTTGCTCAATTCCTATCTTCTGTTTCATTGTTTGGATCACTGAATAGTTTCATAATCTTTTCTGCAATTTATCTTTCAGATAAAAATAACAACTGAGAAATATAGTGCTTTTTTCCCACTACGATGTGATGAAGGCATCAGCACTCAGCCAAAATTTGACAGTTTTGACTCTCAATTACAGGAGTGAAAATGGCCATAATTTAGAAAGAAAATAGGAAATAGCTTACCTATAATAAAAGTTGGTAAATTGTATCCACTAATTTCTTGCAGGGTCGATGCACAGATGACACTTAACCACTTATATAAAACGTGCCTGGTTTGTGAACATTTGTACATTGGAAATAGCCTACAGAATACTGAAGTCAGTTGTAACCCTTATTCCCATACAGAATAACAACAACAACAACAACAAGATTCCATTTATGGAGCACCTTGCACGTCGGGAGGACGTCCCAAGGCGTTGTACAGTTGGGTCAGGACCCGAGCAGGGGGGAAATGGTCAGGGTGAGGGGAGGGAAGGGAGGGAGCGAGGAGGGGGTAGAGAGTCGAGAGGGGAGCTGAAGGCACGGTCAAAGAGAAAGGTCTTGAGACCGGCCTTGAAGGAGGAAAGGGAGGAAGCGGCGAAGGCACTGGGGGATAGAGTTCCAGAGCCTCGGGGCTGAGAGGCTGAAGGCCCGGCCACTGATGGTAGGGCGGTTGGGGCGGGGGATGTGGAGCAGACCGGAGCCAGAGGAACGGAGGGTATGGGCAGGTAGGTAGGGGGATAGTAGGTCGGAGAGGTAGGAGGGAGCAAGGCCATGAATGATGATGGAAGGCGGTGCCAGTTATGGCGCGGATATGAGGGAGAAAGGACAGCTCAGGGTCGAACAGAACCCCGAGGTTCCTGACCGGCTTTGAGAGGTGGAGAGTGCAGCCTTGGATGCTGATGCTGTCAGTGCCTGAGGTGCGGAGGCGCTGACGCGAGCCAATCAGGAGGGCCTCAGTTTTACGCACATTGAGCTGAAGAAAGTTGTCTCTCGTCCAGGACTCGATGTCGGACAGGCAGCTGTCAGGACATCGGTGGTCGTGGAGTTGAGAGTAGAGGAGGAAAGGTAGAGTTGGGTGTCATCCGCATACATGTGGAAGTTAACCCCATGTCTGCGGATGATGTCACCGAGGGGGAGCATATAGAGGGTGAAGAGGAGGAGACCGAGGACAGAGCCCTGAGGGACACCACACGAGACAGTGCGGGGGCTGGAGGAAACAAAGTGAATATCAAAGGGAATACAAATGAAACATAAGCTGTTTTACATATCTTTGTCTTACAAGTTGTCTTAATTTATGAACTGGTTCAAACGTGTCCCCCCCCTCCACCGCCATACCACCCCCCTGCACACTCTGTCACAATGACTGGACCTGAAGCCTGACACACTGCTCGTGGTTTAGCGGAATACAAGATGAACTCAAATGTATCAAAGTATCCTGGGCTACAATGTCCCAGATAAAATTGATCATTCACTTCATGGCTGTTTGTGGAACATCGCAGTGTGTAAATTGGATTCTGCTTTAAATACATAGTCACTGCACTTTACAGTAAATTCTGTGAAGCTCTTTAAGACATCCTTCCAAAGTGAAAAGCTCTGTTTCAAATAAAATTGATTCTTATTATTATCTATTATTATTATTACTATAATATTTTCTTATATTAGTGTAGTTGCCTCTGCTCAGTACATATATGCAATTGGAAAATATTTCTGCAGCAGGAGATGATACTTCTGTTTCTGGCATTTACATCTCAGAGATGTAATGTTTTTATTCTTAAATGCAGATAAATTAAGAGTGGTCTGGTGAGCCCAATGGCACAACATGGAGCTTCAAATCCCTGTGAGTTGCATATTGAACTGCAGCACTAAATGGCACTTGGTTTTGTCTGGGCTCTGAGATGAGATGCTATGTGTTAATGAGTACTCCATGTCTAGGAGTGGCATTCCACCATTACACCGGAGCCCCAGAAAATGGGTTGTTTGATAATACTCTCTGCCTTGGTGAATCATTTTTGCTATTTGGTTGAGCTTCGGAGCAGGCATTCTCATCGGTGCTACTCTTTCTGTTAAGAAACAATCCTTAATTATATTTCTAGAAGATGTTGACATTTTCAAATTGTATGGAAACGTCTCTCTTCACCATTCTGCACTCCCACACTGCTATTCAGGCTTATACGTCAAGCCAACATGTGATAAATAATTACTCGGCTAAGGAAGAAGACATGAATTCTAAAGCTGCAGCATTCAGGTAGTGGTTTATAAGGAATATATATCATTATTATGGTAGCTTTCTCTGTCATTTATTATATAACAATACAAGTTTGAATGTAGGAATGAGATACACTGTGGTATGTTGTTTTCAGCTAGCTGTAATCCTTTAGGTGTTGATTCTCACTCTAATTTTCAATATTGGCATAGTTACCAAACATTCGCTTTGATTCTCCAGAAAGCCCTGCTGTTTAGGAGTATGAGGCAATAAGGGTTTGCTGGAAAGGATGTAGCTCAACTGAGAGTCGAAAGTACAATTTTTCTTAAACAGTGACATTTCATCCCAGTCACGTCTTGAAGTGCATCTTCCACTGAATATTCACAGCAGGCAACTTTTCACTGCTTTGTGAAGAATATCAGTTCTTTAATCCTTTATAGGTTGTTTTGAAATACTGCTTCTGTTTTGCTCTTTTCCTGCTTGAAAAGGGAAGCAAATGTTGAAAATATCTTTAATGTGTAAAATGCAAGTAGCTCTGCAAATATTCACTCCTGAGCATCTGTTTTTATTGTTTTCATGCCTGAAATATAACACTCAATCCTCTTGCTGCTTCTTATTGGGCTAAACTATAATGTATTTCAAGATGCATCCATTCCTCAAAGGATGAAGACAGTTGGCTGTTCAGTATTGTAAGAATAATGAATTCTGGCAGTCTTAGTTGACTTTTGTCTATTTAACAAAACTGCCTTTAATATGGCTTTTGAACACGTCAAAGATGATTTTGTCACAAGATTTTGCCCAAGTATCTCTCTTCATTGGTAAGATGTATGCTAAAGCATCAGGACAATATTTAAAATATGCCTTCTTGTCAAATCGGATATGAAAATGCCCAATGACTAAAGGAAGTTTACCTTAGAATAAAACTGGAGAGGCTGCTGTCTGAGAAAAGCCATAGATCTCTCCAGTTATCTTTATACCTTTGCACTTTAGACTCTGGTGAATGAAGATCAGAGGAAGGATAACAACAACAACAACAACAAAATTACATTTATATAGTGGCTTTCACTTTGGGAGGATGTACGAAAGCGCTGAACAGTCAGGTGTTGGAACCCGAGCATCAGGGAGGGGTGGTGTAGGGGTGAGGGAAGGCAGAGAGTTGGGAGGGCGACCGAAGGGTCTTGAGACTGGCCTTGAAGGAGGCAAGGGAGGAAGCAAGGCAAAGGGACTGTGGGATGGAGTTCCAGAGTGTGGGGGCAGAGAGGCTGAAAGCCCGGCCACCAATGGTAGGGCGGGTTGGGCGGGAGACATGGAGCAGACCAGAGCCCGCTGAATGGAGGGAGCGGGCAGCTTGGTAGGGAGTCAGCGAGTCAAAGAGTTAGGAGGGGGCAAGACCATGGATGGCCTTGAAAGTGAGGACGAGGATCTTGAACTTGATCCTCTGGGGGATGAGGAGCCAGTGAAGTCGGGCGAGGGTGGAAGTGATGGGATCACGGAGCCTGGTGCGCGAGAGTACACAAGCTGCAGAGTTTTGGATGATCTGCAGCTTGTGAAAGGAAGAGTTGGGAAGGCCGATGAGGAGGGAGTTTCCTTAATCGAGTCTTGATGTGACAAATACATGGATAAGGGTTTCGGCAGCCTGAGAGTGAGGCAGTAGCAGAGTCTGGCAATGTTGCGGAGGTGGTGGTAGGCAGTGCCAGTCATGGCGCGGATGTGGGGGAGAAAGGACAGTTCAGGGTCAAACCAGACACCCAGGTTCCTGACTGGCTCAGTGAGGTTGAGTGTGCAATCATGGATGTTGATGCTGCCAACACCTGAGGTGCGGAAGCGCTGGCGGGAACCAATCAGGAGGGCCTCGGTCTTGCTGACGCTGAGTTGGAGAAAGTTGTCCCTCGTCTAGGACTTGATGTTGGACAGGCAGTCGGTCAGGATGCCAGTAGTCCTAGGGTTGAGGATGAGGCAGAGAGATAGAGTTGGGTAGCATCCGCATACATGTGGAAATTTACCCCATGTCTGCGGATGATGTCACCAAGGGGAGTATGTAGAGGGTGAAGAGGAGGGGACCTGAGAGACCTGAGGAACACCACACTAGACAGTGCGGGGGCTGGAGGAGAAGCCGTTTGCTGCGACGAAGTGGAGGCAGTGTGAAAGGTAGGACCTGAACCAGTCAAGGACAGAACCTGGAAGGTTGAGGTGAGAGGAGAGGTAGTGGAGGAGGATTGAATTGTCCACGGTGTCAAAGGCAGCGGAGAGTTCGAGGAGGACAAGGAGGCAGAGGGAGCCCTGTTCGCACATGGTCAAGATGTCATTTGTGGGCAGCATGGAAACCCGATTAGAGGAGTTCATAGAGGGAATGGGAGGAGGGGAAAGAGGGAATCTGGGCGTCAACAGCTCTCCCAAGGACCTTGGATAGGAAAGGGAAGTTTGAGATGGGCCGGTAGCTGAATAGCTCTGACGGGTCAAGGGAAGGTTTCTTCAAGGTGGGGGTGATAATGGTTGTTTTGAAGGGGAAAGGAACAGTACCACATGACTTGGAGAAGTTGATGATGTCGCCAAGTAGTGGGGCAAGGTGGTGGAGCTGGGATTTAAGAAGAGGGATGGGGGTCTAGGGAGCAGGTGGTGGGCTTCATGGTGGTGAAGACAGAGGAGGGGTTGACAGGTTCAAATGTGTGGAATGAGGGATGGGTAATTGTCGGAGTGTGGGGTGGGGGTAGGGAGGGTGTGTAAGTTGGGAGGGTAGTGGCAGCTGAGCGGATTCCCTTGATTTTGGATTTGAGGACGTCCAGCATTTTCTCGCAGTGAGAGTCAGAGGAAAGAATCTGTGAAGCGTGGCAGGGAGGGCAGAGGAGCCCATTGGCGGTGAAGAACAGGAGCCTGGAGTTACCCTTCGCCTCCAGGATTAACTGGAATAGAAGGCTGATTTGGCTGAGGTGAGAGTGGAGCAGTAGTTCTTGATGAGGTCCAGCCAGATGTGGCGGTGGACCGTTAGGCCAGATTTGAGCCACGTGCGTTCGGCAGCCCGCACCTGGCCCTTAAGCGAGTAGAGGTGGCTGGTGAACCAGGGTGAGGATCAGGAATAGGAGGCAGTTCGGGAGGTGAGGGGGGCAAGGACATCATGTGTGGTGGAGAGGGCGCTGTGGAGAAGAGTAAGCGCAGTGAGTGGGTTGGTGCGAGAGGTGGGCCAGAGGGGGAGGAGTTCAGGGGACTCCAGGGCAGCAGAGTGGGACTGTGGGGAGATAATAATAATAATAATAACAATAATCCTTGCATTTGATATAGCGCTTTTCACGTCTTCTAGACGTCCCAAAGCGCTTTACAGAACACACTGTAAAGTGAATTGACTGTACATTTGTGGGCGAACGTGGCAGCCAATTGCGCACCGCAATGTCCCACAAACAGTCGTAGATTGAAAATGACCAATTTATTATTGTTTTTGGTTTTGGAGGGATTATTATTAGGCGTGTGGAGTAAGGAAACTTGCCCAAGGTTTCGCCCTGCCTGGAATTGAACTCAAGTCTCTCGCTTGCAAGGTGAGTGCTCTAACCACCGAGCAACAGGACTCCACGAGAAAATGAGATCTTCTTCCATGGGTGGTAGAAGATGGTGGTAGGTTTGGAGGCAGTGGGGAGAGGGATATGGGAGTTGAGGGAGATGAAATGGTGGTCAGAGATGACCTTGTCAGTGATGGTGACACCCAAAATGCTGAGGCCCCGGGTGATCACCAAGTCGAGCGGGTGACCATGGGTGTGGGTAGCAGAGTGGATATAGAGGGGGAGGTTGAGAGAGGAGAGGAGAGAGGAGAAGTCTGAGGAAGTAGAGCAGGAGAGGTGAAGTGGAGGTTGAAGTTGCCTAGAATGATGAGGCGGTCGGAGCAGAGGCAGAGGAAAGCTAGGAGGGTGGAGATGTCAGAGATGAAGGTGGGGGAGGATTTTGGGTGGGCGGTAAATTTGGAGGATTTTCAGAGAGAGGTGGGAAAAATGGTGGTAAGGTGTTCAAAAGAGGGGAATGATCCGGTGGAGTAGGGGGATAGGGCAAGTGATGCCCTGGATATGAGGGCCACCCCGCCGCCACAGTGGTTGGGGCGTGGGGCATGGTGGTAGGTGTAGATAGATACAATAACTCATTGTACCAAACGTCCAACCTTGACTCCTCAAGTTAAAATTATAAGGCAATATACAAATTTCACATTGAGGCCCTTTAAGTAACAGCATAATTTTTTTTGCCAGAAAAAAAACTCCTGAAGACCTTTTTGAAGACCTTTACGTTGTATTATGTGAACCTGCATTTGCCAAGTTTTCTTTAACATCAACCCCAACTTGGTGTTGGAGGCATTTTCACCAGCAACAACAAATTTACATTTGTATAGCACCTTTCATGTCAAGGAGGACGTCGCAAGGCACGAGAGTATTTTCAGCAAATTATTTTTTATTTGGATGTTAAAACAAACTTAACATAAGCATGTGTCTCATACAGTACTAGTAAACAAGTTGTGAACAGTTCCTTGATTGTAAAGGTATTAACTATAGATTATAAAAAGAATGCATTAATCAAAATTTCCTTATAAGATAACCACTAAAATAAAAAAAATGTATGATTTACAGGACATGGAATAGTATGAATAGCTAGGGCAAGGTGAAAACGTCACCTGCCAACGCACAGCATTTTGTCATTGTTTTACCATACAGAAGGATAAGGAGCAAGAAAAAGAATACGACAATGACTTGCATTTTTAATTGATTGCCATTTAATTGATTGTCATTCCAGCAAGGATAAACGATGCTCAGAAGGGAGTGAATATTTAAAATCAGAACTACTCTTCAGCTCACAGATAAATTACTGAACAATATCCATCCTGTCTTTGCAATTCACGTCATGTCGGTATCAGCAGCACCTTGAACCCAATCTACAATCATACATTTTCACAGCACTGAATCATGCTATCTGCCTATCAAATCTGTGCTGAAATTTTTCTCCATATGAACTAATACCTTTTGATATTCTTCTTTTTGATGCATCTATCTCAATTTCTTTTAAAATAATTTATGGATTCTGTTTTAGCAACAACCTTTATACAGTTAATATAACACCTTCCTAACCACCTCTTTAATTCTTTTTGTGACAATTTTAATTTTGTGCTCTTTCATTACTGGCTTAATGGAAAGAATTGAACATAATAATAATTCTTACATTTGATTGTCTCAGGCACTGATTGTCTCAGATTGTCACATCATTGCCACATCTCAAAGCACTTCACAGTATTTATTGTAAAGTGTAGTGGCTGTGTAATTTGTAATCTGTATTTTTTGACCCCATAGTTACCCTTCATTATCTGAAGACTTTAATCAGGTCAGTCCTTAACCTCTCCAATTCTAGTCTAAAAATCACGAATTTCTCAATCTTTCTTCATCACTGACCCTTTATGCCAATATCCTAACTCTACATTACTTATTTTCTATTGCTTTTATATCCAGCCAATAATCTAGTGTACATTGAATGTTTACTTTTCTAATACTGTACTGCTAAAAGTACATGTTTAATCCCAATGGAATAAATATATATTGCAAGACAAAGAAAGCAGAAAGCAAGATTAAAAGGCAGCCTTGAAGTGAAATAATTGATAATTTTTATTATGATATACCTTCATCCAGATGGTATTGCATTAAAATCTAATTTTAAAATCTCTTAATTGTTACAGAATCTACAAAATTGCACAATAGCAGATATACTATATGTATTATTATCATAAACATACTCCTGTGTATAAATATACAGGAGTATGTTTATAATAATAATAATCCTTGCATTTGACATAGCGCCTTATCAAGTCATCGAGACATCTCAAAGTCTTTCACAGGATGTACTGTAAAGTGGATTAACTGTATGTTTTGTGGACAAAAAATGTGGCAGCTCGTTTGCGCACAGCAATGTTCCACAAACAGTAATGGAGTGAGTGACCAATTTTTTTTATTTATTTTTTATTCGGGTGATTGTTGGCCAGGACACCAGTGGAAACTCCCTTCTCTTTTCGAATTGTGCCATGAGATCTTAAAGTCCACCTGAACAGGCAGACGGGACCTCAGTTTAGCATCTCATCCGAACGACAGCACCTCCGGCAATGCAGGCTCCCCCAGCCTGGCATAGCTCCCCTAGCCTGGCATCAGCTCAGACCAAGTAATTCTGAATCCCAATGTTGAGCCCACAACCTTCTGATTCAGAGGTGAGTGTGCTCCCACTGAGCCAGGCTGATACATTATATTCAGCTAATGAGGTTTCAGTCTCTGATTTAATGTTGAAAGCGTGCCAAAATAGTTGAAGAAACACAGCTCAGACACATCCATATAACAACAATAAATTACATTTGCATAGCACCTTTAAAATCGGGAGGATGTCCCAAGTTGTTGGACAGTCAGGGATTTGGACCCGAGCGGGGGATGGGGGGGGTGGATTGGGGGTCAGGAAGGGTGGATCAGGGTTGGTAGGGGTAGAAGGGTAGCCGAAGATGTGGTAGAAGAGGAAGGTCTTGAGATGAAGGAAGCAAGGCAGGGAGAAAGGTGAAGAGACTGTGGGATAGAGTTACAAAAGGTGGGCAGAGAGGCTGAAGGCCCAACCGCCGATGGTGGGAGGACCGGGCTGGGAACATGGAGCAGACCAAAGCCTGCTGAGCATAGAAAGTTGACAGATTGATATGGAGTTAGCAGGTAACAGATGTAGGAAGGAGCAAGGCCATGGAGGGCTTTGAAGGTGAGGGCGAGGATTTTGAACTCTATCCTCTGGAGGATGGGGAGCCAGTTGAGCCGAGTGATACTGGGAGTGATAGGAGCCTGGAGTGGGAGAGGACACGAGCTGCAGAGTTCTGAACGATCTGCAGTGTGTGGAGGGAAGTATTAGAAAGGCTAACAAAGCAGGGAGTTGGCGTAGTCGAGCCTAGAAGTAACACATTCATGGATAAGGGTTTCGGCAGCCTGATGGAGAGGCGTTGGCAGAGCCGGGCAATGTTGCGGAGGTGGGGAAGGCAGAGCAGGTCATGGCATGGATATGGAGTAGAAAGGACAGTTGAGGGTCAAACAAGATGCCAAGGTTCCATACTGGCTCAGTAAGCTGGAGTGTGAATCCTTGGATAGTGATGCTGCAGTGTCTGAAGTGTAGAGCTGCTGACGGGAACCAATCAAGCGTTAACTTTCAATTGGAGAAAGTTAGCTCTCATCCAGAACTTGATGTCTGACAGATATTCTATCAGGACAGCAGTGGTCTTGGAGTCAATGGTGGAGGCAGAGAGATAGAATTGGTGTCATCTGCATACATGAGGAAGTTGATCCCATGTCTGCAGATGATGTCACCAAGAGAGGAGTGGACCAAGGACATAGCCCAAGACGGTGTAGGAGCTGGAGGAGAAGCCGATTGTGGCAATGAAGTGGAAATGGTTTGAATGGTAGGATCTGAAGCAGTCAAGGACAGGACCATGAAGGTCAAGGTGAGAGGAGAGGCGGTCATGGAGGACAGTGTCAAAGGCAGCAGAGAGGTCAAGGAGGATGAGGAGACAGAGGAAGCCCTGGTCACAGATGGACAAAATGCCATTTGTAACTTTGAACAAGGCTGTTTCATTACTGTTACTTCAGAAAATACCATTATGGATAATAAAGGAGTAGAATAAGTGTTATTTTAATAATTTATTTGATCAGAATACAATACAACATAAAAACCCAGAAGAGTAGCAGTATTGACTCATACTACTTAGTATAATTATGACACACCACCAGTAAACATTTTGATTTAGGATATTTCAAAACCAAATGAATGCAAATTTCCTGGCCCTATTCAACAGCTCAATTAATCAGAATATTCTTGTGGAGACTTGATTTGATTTGAGATACAAACAAGTAGAAAAGTAGCTCAGTGGTTAGAGCACTCGCTTTGCAAGCGAGAGACCTGAGTTCAATTCCAGGCAGGGCGAAACCTTGGGCAAGTTTCCTTACTCCACACGCCTAATAATAATCCCTCCAAAACCAAAAACAATAATAAATTGGTCATTTTCAATCTACGACTGTTTGTGGGACATTGCTGTGCGCAATTGGCTGCCGCGTTCGCCCACAAATATACAGTCAATTCACTTTACAGTATATTCTGTGAAGCGCTTTGGGACGTCCTCCCGACGTTAAAAGCGCTATATCAAATGCAAGGATTATTATTATTATAAGTGACTGATGGTAGAATCTGACTAATTCTACCAGACCGATGGTCGTATAATATTCCACAAGCCCATCCTTGCCAAGCTTCACTGGCTCCCTGTCTCTCAGCGATTGGCCTTCACCATTGCCTAAAATCATTTCATATCCTACCACCTCATTATCTCTCTGATCTCCAAAATTCCCACTACTCTGTTCAACCTATCCGCCTGGTTAGCCCAGGCTTTCTGTGTCCCCCTCCGCCTTCTCCCCATATCACCATCAGTTGCCGATCTTTCAGATTCTATGCCACTAACCTCTGACTTTTCCTCCCTTGCCACTCTATCTCTTTTCAAGTCACACCTTAAATCCTACCTCTTCGATTGCCCCCATGGTCATCTCCCTCTTCCCTGCTGTTCAACTTCATCATTGTACAGCACTCTGAGCTGTTTCCTACATGAGGGTATTACTGTATATAAATTAAATTTATCATTGTATAAGTACTAAAGTTGATTCTAAATTCTTACCATTTTTGTCTGCTCTCCGTAAAATCTGAAACAAATCGCACAGGATAGATTGATTAGCAGAGTAAATAAGATGGCGAAGCAACTAAACATGAAAAAGCTGCTGACCTACTTTTTCTTTTAGCAATATTAATGAAACAAGACATGAAAGTCATTCATAGTTCTTGCAAATGAATCACCAGGCCCTGACAATTTCTCTCAAGTATTGTAATTGAGGTTTGAGTATTTTTAGATTACATTTTCTAACCAAAAAAAACAGCTGAGCTTGGAGCTCAATAAAACATATGACAGCTGAATTACTTGTGTAATATGCTAATTCTTAAATCATTCTATGCATCTGGACAAAAAGAACAAGTTGAAGAACACCCATTCACAATTTTTAATTAAAATGCATGATCCAGCAGGTTATTGAACAATCTGACAAAATCGTATTGTGCAGAGAATGAACAAAATAAATAAGAACCAGATCTGAATTACAATACAGAAGTCATATTGTCAGTATGCCTGATGCGCAAACAATAGAAAACAAGTGCTTAATCAAATGCAAGAATTTAAATACAGTTTTATAATCAAAAGCAAACATTTTCTTTATTTCAGAATACAGTTTACAGTTGGGTTGCAGTTATTCAGTGAGATTTAATCTATATTAGCTTCCACTGCAATGATCAGTTTGTGAGTCAATGGTTTATTTTAGTCAAATAATAATAATAATAAATGTATCATTATTGATCTATGACCACTAAATATTAAACTAGATGATCAAAATATTTTATAATATAATCTGTGGTCATCAAATATGATTTAATATGTTCCAATTTTGATAAACAATAGCTGTATCACCAGAGTTGTCAGTTATTGGAAACAGCCTTGAAGAAATTCTGTCGTTTGCAGTTATACTGTGGAAAAACATTAAGGATGCAGAACTCGTTACTGACCCACCTTCACATTAAGAAAATGATCACATTACGCTACCCTTTCAATTGATGAATACCCATTAACATTCAGCAATACAGACTTTGGAAAAGATTTTTAATAAAATTGAGGGCTTGATGGAACGGTAGTAATATCTCAAATATCTCAGCAATTTAAAAGGATTGTTGCATTAGGAAGTATCAGATATCTAAGGTTGTCCATGTATATTACTGGAAGACCTGCTGTATCTATACGTGCACATTCCCTTCCAAAAATCTATCTCTGGAACTTCTATGTGTAGGTAGGATGCATGGAAACCGCAGCTTGATTTGGATACTCTTAAGCATAGTCAAGGTTTCTGCATGTGTCAGACACTCGACTGACCAAAAAAATTGCACAAACTTCGGCTATTATTTATGAAGTTTGCAATTCAACTTCCAGTTTGTAAGATCGAAAGCATTCGATGATATGAGGATGTGATTGGGTTAGTGGTTATTTCATTGAATGCTCCTCTGCTACAGGTTAAGGGGCTCCTTTGTTAGAGAAGGTTATTTCATTATGGTAGATTCAGATGATTTACTTTCTACCAGAATAATACACTGTACTCAACAATGACTTTCATTTATGCATTTTATTAAAGCAATTACTGACCCAATATTTTAAAATGGTGTCATTGTTCTGCTGCATGTTTCACTTTAATGTTACTATTCTGTTTCTTTTTGAATTTAGAACCCTTTCTGACTATTGCTAATCAATAACATTTTCTCTTATTATAACTTAAAACTGAAGTGCGTCACCGTGGTTTTCTAATTAATTCACAAGCGTTTCAACAAAAATCTCAGTATTAAAGAAGAATTCAGTAATCCTCTTTATTTAGTGATATTTACTAAAGAAGATGACTGTTTGACTCGCAACGATTTTTACTGCACCAATTTCATCCCCTGTTTCCCGAAGCCATTAACACTGTTTTTCCTTTTTGTTGAGGGTAAGGTTCCATGGGCATTAGGCACTCTCTGTTACTTCACCCCTCGGTGGCCATTATATATTGACAGGACCTGTTGGTAGGCTATTCAACCATTCAACCAAATCACAACCCAGGCTGATCTTATCTCACCCCCTGTCCAAAAGTACACACCCTCAAAACAGAGGAACTGGTATTGATCAGAAGCAGATACCCTATAGTTAATTATCTCTTAAATAACCAAAAGCACTGAGGCCAATTGCAACAATTTAACTGATGCTCTGGTTAAAATCTAGTAGATGCAGAACATCTGGGGGTGGGGGGGTCAAACCAGGCACCTTCTTAACCTCCAGTCTGTGTGGTTTAGCTGGTTTCTGGAGAAATCTGGTGAGACATTGATATGTGAGAGATGGCAATGTGAATCTTGGCTGATCTATCCTCAGAGCTATTAACTATGTATGTGTAACTTGGAGCAAAGGTTCCACAGTCTGATCCTAACCACCCAGTCCCGCCTATGTTGTTAACCTGCAACTGAACAGACCAGAGCTTCACCGCTCCAGAAATTAAAGAGATTTGCAAATATGGAAGGACTCAACTGCTAAAAAAAAACCAGGTTGTTCTGGAGTTAGCGACAGTGGTTTAATGGAGCAATTGAACATTTAAATGGTTCCACCGAAAGGAAGCGACAGAGTGAGTGCAACAAAGAGACAGATCAGGGATTCACTCCATCCACTAAACTCCCAAACTTTTATTCTGGGTGTCAGAAAAATGACAGAATATATTCGGATGGGTTCATGGTCACTTGACTGGCTTTTTGGTCGGGTGCATCTATCCTCCTGACATGAAAAGCGCTATATCAAATGCAAGGATTATTATTATTATTATTATTATTATTATTATCGTCTTAAAAAAGGCGTGAGAAGCGTTTTGCTGATGGTCTGCCCACACAGACAAACATGCGTTAGGAGTTCAATCAGCAACACACAGCAACATGCATGTGCTCTCAGAAAGTAAGAGAAATGAAGTGCTCATATAATCTTTGCTCCAACGTTACGATTTTAACCAGTTAAAAGAAGATGACTGGTTTTTTTTTGGGGGGGAGGGGGGTGCATTTTACACAATTGCAGTTTGTACTTACGTCCAGGAAAATCGACATACCCTTCTTCAGCAGGAGTGGAGAATCAGCATCATTCTCTGGTGATTCTGTTGAAAAGGGAGGGCTCCCCTCGCAAGCCATGGTTATCACAGTCTCTGCTGCTGCTGCTGGCTGCGAATTAGTGAGCAGACACGGCTGCCTTTGCTGTTAACTCGAGAGAGACTCAATGCAACGCTGGGACCGAACCTGCACCTCTGCACCAGTTCTCCTCGAGAGAATGCCACCAGGAGGTGTTTTGGTGCTGTGCTTTTTGTTGTGGCTCCGGGTGGATTGGTGCTGAGAGGCACCCGCTTTGCTGCCACTCACTTCCACCCACTCATCCACAAATCGGATGCCCTCGCAGCCCCTCTCACCGTACAGGTCGCGCACAACCATCACATTGTTTAACATATGGCATATTGTCTCCACTGCTGGTGTTTGTCTCTTAAAACTCTAACGTTAATGATAATAATATCATAATAATAATAATCCTTGCATTTTGATATAACGCCTTGTCACGTCTTCGAGACGTGTCAAAGTGCTTCATAGAAACTGCTGTAAAGCGAATTGACTGTATATTTTCTGGGCAAAACGCGGCAGCAGTGTCCCACAAACAGTCATGGATTGAAGTGACCAATTGATTATTATTATTATCTTTCAGGAATTATGATGTCCCTTCCCTCACCAAATATCGGACTGCTTCAAGTCCTCTGTCCTATTGGCGGATGATATTTTAGCCATTTTGTCCCACTCTCTGGAACTCCACCCAGTGTCCCTCCACTTCGCTCCCACCCTCACCTGTTCAACAACAAAATTACATTTGTATGGCACCGTTCACATCGGGAGGACGTCCCAAGGCACTGGACAATTAGTGTTTCAGACCCAAGATGGGAGTCAGGATCAGGGAGGGGTGAGGGCAGCGCGGGAAGGATGGTGACCAAAGACACGTTCGAAGAGGAGGGTCTTGAAGGAGCAAGGGAGGGGGCGAGTCAGAGGGACTGCGGGATGGAGTTCCAGTGGGTGGGGGCAGAGTGGCTGAAGACTTGCGGAAGAAGCGGGCAGGTTGGTAGGGGGTGAGGCGGTCGCAGAGGTAGGGGGGGAGCAAGGCCATGGAGGGCTTTGAAACTGAGGACAAGGATCTTGAACTGTATCCCCTGTGTGATGGGAAGCCATTGTAGTTGGATGAGGATGAAGGCCTTAAGGTCGAGGACCCTGGTGAAGAGAGGACAGTTCTGGATGATCCTCCCCTGTTCAAGGCTCATCTCAAAACATACATTTTTGATGGAGATTTTGGTTACTTTTCCTACCCCACCCCTCCCGGTTGCCACCTCCAGCTCAGGTGCTCTCTAGCTTTGTCAAGTCCTCTGAGAGATCTTCTGATATGAAAGGCATTTTATATGAATGTAAATTGTATTGTGTGCTACCTATAATCCCAGTTTTCAGTCTGTTTTGGGGCCAGCCTTCATAATAGTCTCCACTATTCAATTATTCCCATGTGTAAGAGTCAGTTTGCTTATACGAGTGAATTGATAGAAATGGAAAAAGAGAAGAATAGGAAATAGTGAAGTTGAAGATGCAGTTCTCACTGAGGAAGCTTTTCAAAGGAGGCCCCTGGACTAGAAGCACACAGTTGTGGCTGAGACTACCCTTCACAACCCCTAATCTGTGCCCTCTTTTCCTGCTGCCTTGGTGTCTAAAAGTATACATCATAAATGTCTTAACAATGCATTATCTTTCCTATGAAATATGAGACACTGAGCTTAGTTTAATACAACAACCTGCATTTATATTGTGCCTTTCCTGTGGGAGCTGCTAATAATATAATTTGCTTTTTCTAATAGTATAAGTTGCATTACACACAATGTAATTTGTAAATTCTCACCGGCTTCTCCAGCCCTTAAACGAAAATCATGAAAATTGAGAAAAAAAAATCATCATTGCTTCCTGGCAGAGAAATACAATGGAAACAGCTGGAAAGAATCTTTGCAAACAAATATACACTTTTTTATTCAATTGTCCAACAGTTTTCCTCCTACTCTCCTGAAGGCACTGACCCGTGCAGGAATTCAATTCCACAGGCTCCAGCAGCACTCAAATACCACACTCAATTGGGTACTGTTCATGTGTGAGCCCTAAAAGTATTGAAGACTGGCAGTATCACTGAGCTGAGGTTGGCTCAGCCGCGTATTCTGAATTTACCAGCAGAGGTCACTGCATTATACCTATCAGGAAAGGCTGAACATGTTTGGACTCTTCTCTTGAAAAGAGGAGGGTAAGGGGTGACCTGATAGAGGTCTTTAAAATTATGAAAGATTTTGATAGGGTAGACATAGGAAAGATGTTTGCACTCGTGGGGGAGACCAAAACCAGGGGCCATCAATATAAAATATTCACAAATAGATCAAGTAGGGCATTAGATAAGTTAGACGATATTTCTTCACACAGAGAGTATTGGGAATGTGGAATATGCTACCACCACCACAACAACAACAACAACAACAACAAGATTCCATTTATAGAGCGCCTTTCATGTCGGGAGGACGTCCCAAGGTGCTGTACAGTTGGGTCAGGACCAGAGCATTGGGGGGAAATGGTCAGGGTGAGGGGAGGGAAGGGAGGGAGCGAGGAAGGGGTAGAGAGTCGAGAGGGGAGCTGAAGGCACGGTCAAAGAGAAAGGTCTTGAGACGGGCCTTGAAGGAGGAAAGGGAGGAAGCAGTGAAGGCACTGGGGGATGGAGTTCCAGAGCCGAGGGGCTGAGAGGCTGAAGGCCCGGCCACCGATGGTAGGGCGGTTGGAGCGGGGGATGTGGAGCAGACCGGAGCCGGAGGAACGGAGGGTACGGGCAGGTAAGTAAGGGGATAGTAGGTCGGAGAGGTAGGAGGGAGCAAGGCCGTGAATGGCCTTGTAGGTGAGGATGAGGATCTTGAATTCGATCCTCTGGAGGATGGGGAGCCAGTGGAGGCGAGCGAGGGTGGGAGTGATGTGGTCCCGAAGCCTGGTGCGGGACAGTACACGAGCTGCAGAGCTCTGAATGACCTGCAGCTTGTGGAGGGAGATGGCGGGAAGGCCGGCGAGGAGAGAGTTCCCATAGTCCAGCCTTGAGGTGATAAAGGCATGGACCAGGGTTTCAGCAGCGTGAGGGGTGAGGTAGTGCCGTAGTCTGGCGATGTTCCGGAGGTGATGGAAGGCAGTGCCAGTTGTGGCGCGGATATGAGAGAGAAAGGACAGCTCAGGGTCGAATAGAACGCCGAGGTTCCTGACTGACTTTGAGAGGTGGAGAGTGCAGCCTTGGATGCTGATGGTGTCAACGCCTGAGGTGCGGAGGCGCTGACGCGAGCCAATCAGGAGGGCCTCAGTTTTACGCACGTTGAGCTGAAGAAAGTTGTCTCTCGTCCAGGACTCAATGTCAGACAGGCAGACAGGTGGGAGGACAAGCGGTGGTGGAGGATAGCGTGGTCGACCGTATCGAATGCTTCCGATAGGTCGAGGAGGACGAGGAAACAGAGGGAGCCCTGATCGCAGATGGTCAGGATGTCATTGGTGACCTTGACCAGGGCAGTTTCTGTGCTATGGGCAGCACTGAAACCCGACTGAAGGGGTTCGAATAATGAATGGGTGGAGAGGAAAGAGCGCAGCTGGGAGGCGACAACTCTTTCAAGGACCTTGGACAGGAAGGGGAGGTTGGAGATGGGCCGGTAGCTTGATAGCTGCGACGCATCAAGGGAGGGTTTTTTCAAGGTGGGAGTGATGGTGGCAGTTTTTAAGGGAATGGGAACAGAGCCAGAGGAGAGGGACAGGTTGACGATGTCTGTGATATGTGGGGCAAGGAGGTGGAGCTGGGAGATAAGGAGTGGAGTGGGGATGGGGTCAAGGGAGCAGGTGGTGGGTTTCAGGGATAGGATGAGTTTGGTGACAGAGGGTGGGGAAACGGGTACGAAAGTGTGTAGGGGAGGATGGGTAGGAGTCGGAGTGTGGGAGGGAGGGGGTGGGGGGTGGGTGGAGTTGGAGGGGAAGTGACCGCGGAGCGGATTCCCTTGATTTTGGATTCAAGGAAATCCAGCATCTCCTCGCAGTGAAGGTTGGAGGAGATGACCTGCGCGGGGTGGCGGGGGGGACGGAGGAGTCGGGATGTGGTAGAAAACAGAAGCCTGGGGTTGTTCTTCGCCTCCAGGATTATCCTGGAGTAGAAGGACGACTTGGCCGAGGCTAGAGTGGAGCGGTAGATTTTGAGGAGGTCCAGCCAGATTTGTCGGTGGACCGTTTGGCCAGATTTGACGCAGGTGCGTTCAGCGGCCCGCATCTGGCTCTTCAGTGAGCGGAGGTGGGTGGTGAACCAGGGGGAGGAGCGAGAGTAGGAGACAGTAAGGGAGGTGATGCAGGCAAGTGTGTCGAGTGTGGAGGAGAGGGTGTTGTGGAGGAGGGTGAGAAGAGAAAAGGGGTCGTTGAGGCAAATAGCATAGATGTATTGAAATGAAAGCTAGATAGGTACATGAGAGAGAAAGGAATAGAAGGTTATGCTTGAAGGCTTAGTTGAGAAAGGGCAGGAAGGGACGTATGTGGAGCATAAACACTGGCATAGACCAGTTGGGTCGAATGGCCTATTTCTGAGCTGTATATTCTAATGTATTCTAATGTATTAGCAATCAGCAAAGAGAATATGGCTATTTCACTCTCATCATCACCCATGGTGTTGAATTAGGATACAGTGTCCAGGCAAGACTGAATTTGGAAAATTCAATAGTGATTGGGAGTCATTGATGTTTTACCACATCACATCATTAAAACCAGATAGGATCGGAGGCATTTTAAAATACACGTTTTACAATAAAAATATCAATAGAATACTGCAATGTGTATTTTTATATGAACATTTAGGTAGCCATTTCCAGCACTGGTGGTGAATCCATTCTCTTTTTGAATTCTCGCTAAGATCAATCCAAACAGATTGACTTCAATGTCCTCATCCTTACATACAAATCCCTTCATGTCCTCGCACTTCCGAACCTCTCTGACCTGCTTGGACCTTACTCCTCTGCTCAGACAGAAAAATGTTAGCTGATCAGAATGCTGTAACTGATTCAGAAGAACAAACCGCAAACATAACCCAAACAAGGTCACAGAAAAAGAATATTTTTACCTGTGGGCCACACTGTGTGGGTGGATGAAGCCAGCAGAAGGATTTGCTCAGCTAACACAGGCCTGCTGCACGGCCTCCTCACCACTATTGACAGCTGTTTAAATCACACCTTAAGACCGTCCTCTTTTAAGACCTACCTCTTTTTAGACATACCTCTTCGACTGTACTTCCCTGTTTCTCTTGCTCAACATCCAACCTCACCACTGTGCAGCACTCCGGGACTCTATCCTGCTTGAACGGCACTGGATTAATGCAAGTTGTTGTTGGTGTCATAGAACCTTTGACATCTGAAGGATGGCAGCTACAACATTGCATTGCTCCCCCAGTTGAGAACCCGTTACATATCTGTACAGACTATGAGTGCAAGTCCCAATCTGTCCTTCAGATAAGGTATTTGTGGAGTCCTGTAGCTCAGTGGTTAGAGCACTCGCTTTGCAAGTGAGAGACCTGAGTTCAATTCCAGGCAGAGGGCGAAACCTTGGGCAAGTTTCCTTACTCCACACGCCTAATAATAATCCCTCCAAAAAAACAAAACAATAATAAATTGGTCATTTTCAATCTACGACTGTTTGTGGGACATTGCTGTGCGCAATTGGCTGCCGCGTTCGCCCACAAATATACAGTCAATTCACTTTACAGTGTGTTCTGTGAAGCGCTTTGGGACGTCCTCCCGACGTGAAAAGCGCTATATCAAATGCAAGGATTTATTATTATAAAGTTGCCATTCACCTAGAGTTACAGTGAAGTTCTGATCTCACATAACTCATCATTTTCTCAATTTCCTGGTTATTTCCCATAAGAAATGTTAATTATGAACCTCTGATAACTAGTCATCCTGTATATCTTATAACTAGTCAGTTTTTTGCAATCTTAAGACGGTGTTTCCATGTTACATACCTCTGATAACTCGTCATTTTATTCGGTCTTCAAATCGGCGTAAGTAAATGTCAGGATACGCACCCCAATAACACCCCAATAACACTATAAGTAAAGCCATGTTATAATGAAATGAGTTGAAACTGGGTTTTACTTTAATTTCACTTGTCATACTACAGTCATGAAGTCTGACAGATACTGGCGACACATTGCTCACAACAGCTTTTAATTGCACAACAGTGCCCTCTTCAGGACTAAGTTGTGTATAGTACTAAGCTTTGATGCTAAATAAACAGAAGCATAATCAGTTATAATTTGCCAGCTGTTTATCTGTAACTTTTAAAACAACAACAAAATTACATTGGTATAGCAGAACTTCCAAATGAATACTTTTCTAAAATTGTGCACCATCTTTAATTTAAGTAGAATATCAGCAGGCTAAAACAGATTATGTAATGTAGAGGCGGATTTTGAATATTGCAGAGAAGACTCTGTACAGGATAATTCCATATGTCCAATGCTCCCACTGGCAGTAATTAATATAATCTTTACATTGTGCATCTTGAGATTTTGTGTCCTCCACTAATGAGTCCTTTTTCTCAACAATACAAATGAGATGTTTCAGTGCTTGTGATAAGGTAAACTCATCTGTAGAAGTAAAATCCAGCAGGGTTGAGCTGATAATCTATGCTGACATCCCAGTGCAGGCTGGGGGAGCACAGCACCGTCCGAGGTCTCATCCTTCAGATGAGATGTTACTCAGAGTCCCATCCGCCTGTTTGGATGGAGATTAAAGATCCCACGGCACAATTCAAAAAGAGAAAGGAATTTCTTCTGGTGTTTCATTTTCCAGATCACTCTGTGAAAATTGGCTGCCGTATTCACCATCAAATACACAGTCACTACACTATCAAATGCAAGAATCATTATTATTACATTAGAGTTCCCCCTCCCCCTCTCCCCCCCATCTCAGTGATGTTGGCACTTGGGAAGGCACCTACACGTTCATTGTGATAATATTGAATGCTTTTGTCAATTGACCCCAGTCTGTAATCCTGGATTTTGGACTGTGTGAATTTGGGTTATCATTTGCGTATGATAGAAAGAGACTTACTGATACTTGATTCACAATGATGAATTGTGGACATAAAACATTGTATCCGGGCAGTTACAAAACTTCATTGCATATTTTTGGCAACCAAGTTAGAGCGAGTTTCATGGTCAGGGGATATGGTAACACTGATATCATTTATAAGACTAGGCAGGCAGCAGCTTCTGCCATTCAGGTTCTGGTCTTGTCTCTTTGGACAAGGTGACCTTTTCTGTTCAGACAATTAGTTTATTTTGTAAGGTAGTTTAGCTCTTGGAATGGGTTAGCTCTTGGTTAAGTCATTAATTTGTGATAGTCCTCTACAGCTCTGGAAACTTCTGAATGTATCTTAACTTTTTTCATGTGATACAGTCCTTTGTGATCAGTAACATTAATTCAGTGCCAACAAGCATGCACGTACGTACCTCTTTTTTGCGAACTATGTAACAATTATAAAGCTCCTTAAGCTTAATGGATTGGGGGAGGGGGGGATGGGGTGTGGGGTGGCAAGGTGTGGAGGGCTTTGAAGGTGAGAACGAGGGTTTTGTATTCGATTCTCTGAGGGATGAGGAGCCAGTGAAGCCGGGCAAACACGGGAAGTTATTGGTTTGCGGAGCCTGGTGTGGGAGAAGACACGAGCTGCAGAGTTTTGAATAAGCTGCAGCTTGTGTAGGGAAGAGTTGGGAAGTCCAGTGAGCAGGCGGTTGGCGCAGTCAAGCTAGGACGTGATGAAAGAGTGGATCAGTGTCTCGGCGGCCTGTGGTGAGATGCAATGGCGGAGGCGGGCAATGTTGTGGAGGTGTGGAAAGGTGAAACGGGTCATAGCACGAATGTGGGGTTTGAAGGATAGCTGAGGGTCGAAAAGGACACCAAGGTTTCGCATTGGCTTGGTGAGGTGAAGAGTGCAGTCATGAATGGTGATAATATCAGCGGATGACATGTGGAGGCATTGCATGGAGCAAATCAGGAGGGCCTCTGTCTTGCCAACATTGAGCTGGAGGAAGTTGGCTTGTCCAGAACTTGATGTCAGACAGATATGCCAGGACATCAGCGATCCTGGAGTCAAGGATGGAGGCGGCGAGAGAGAGTTGGGTGTCATCCGCATACATGTGGAAATTGATCCCTTGCCTGCGGATGACATCACTGAGCGGGAACATGTATAGATTGAAGAGGAGGGGGACCGAGGACAGAGCCTTGACAAAATTACATTTATAGAGCGCCTTTCACTTCGGGAGGACGTCCCAAAGCACTGAACAGTCAGGGGTCAGGACCCAAGTATGAGGGAGGGGTGGGGTAGGGGTGAGGGAAGGCAGAGAGGTGGGAGGGTGTCTGAAAGCACGATTGAAGAGGAGGATCTTGAGACCGGCCTTGAAGGAGGCGAGGGAGGAAGCGAGGCGAAGGGACTGTGGGATGGAGTTCCAGAGTGTGGGGGCAGAGAGGCTGAAAGCCTGGCCACCGATTGTAGAGCGGGTTGGGCGGGAGACACGGAGCAGGCCGGAGCCTGCTGAATGGAGGGAGCGGGCAGGTTGGCAGAGAGTCAGCAGGTCAGAGGGGTAGGAGGGGGCAAGGCCATGGATAGTCTTGAAAGAGAGGACAAGGATCTTAAATTCGATCTTCTGAGGGATGGGGAGCCAGTGGAGTCGGGTGAGGTTGGTAGTGATGGGGTCACGGAGCCTGGTGCACGAGAGTACATGAGCTGCAGAGTTTTGGATGATCTGCAGCTTGTGAAAGAAAGAACGTGGAAGTCCGATGAAGAGGGAGTTTCCATAATTGAGCCTTGATGTGACAGCCTTGATGTGACAATGTGGGAGCTAGAGGAGAAGCCATTGGTGGACATGAAGTGATGATGGGGTGAGGCAGAGGGATTAAGGGAGAGAGGTTCTGGAAAGCAGGGGCAAAGTAACTGAAAACTCACCCACAGATGAGAATGAGGGTAGCCATGAAGCATGCCAGAGTGGTGGAGATATGGATGTGGTGGGGGGGAGGAGAAGGATTGTAGGAGATTGAAAAGATAGGATAAGGCCCTGGATGCATTTGAAGACACGGATGAGGCTCTTAAAGTTGGAGAATAGAGCTGGGGGTGACTGGCTCATCATTATGCCTTGTGGACAAATTTACTTGACACCACATTACTTTTAAATATAGGTTTTATTAACATTTAAACAGATCAGCTACACTGTATTCCTTATACAGATACACTAGGCAACAGAGAGAATCAAATCATATTACCCACTGCTCCTCCCTTTCACTTTTAATGGTCACTTTCTTACTGGACGTAAATTCCCTCACCCCTGTACATATACATATATACAGTAGAATCAAAGTGCACTGACCTTCTACACAACTCCAACTATTCCAAAGTTACATCTTCCTTTTATGCGTTTCTATCTCCACCTCCCCTTGTCACAGAGATAGGCCCCACCCTTCGAAGGCTGCTTTGCACAGAGAGAGATATGGACAACTTCTGGGCAGCCTCCCACAGTCTGTTTGTTTCTCAGCCTTGAGATAGGCAGGTGTCTGAGGCTGCAGCCTTTTCTTTCTGTGGTTCATTGTTCATACATCTATGCTCAAGGACCCGATTGCTCATTATCTCAGAGGAGTGAACATCTTTCCAGAAAAATATGAAATGTAATCAGAAGCTAAACTCAATCCATCCAGCAAAGCTACTTTTAACCCTCAATTCTTCTGGAACATTCGGTTGCTGTTATCAATATACCAATGTATCCCGAGGTGATCGTCAGCATATTTCAACTGAGTGGGCTATAGAGTTCTGAAAGATTTGGAGCTTGTGGAGGGTAGAGTTGAGTGGGAGAAGTGTGAGGTCACCCACTATGGATCCAAAAATAGCAAAACAGAATATTTTCTGAATGGGGAGAAATTAAGAACTGCGGAGAATCAAAGGGATTTGGGGATCCACGTACATGTCACTAAAAACAAGCTCACAGATACAAAACTTTATCAAAAAGGTTAATGGGATCTTGGCCTTTATCTCAAGGGGTCTGGAATATAAAGGAGAGAAAATGATGCTTCAACTATATAGAGCCTTGGTCAGACAACATCTGGAGTACTGCGTTCAGTTTTAGGCACTGCAGCTCAGGAAGGATACATAGGCCCTCGAGGGGGTGTAACCAGAATGATACAAGGGCTTAAAGGGTTAAATTACGAGGACAGGTTGCCTAAACATGATCTCTATTTCCTTGAGCTTAGAAGGTTGAGGGGTGATCTGATTGTGGTTTTTAAAATAATAAAGGTATTCGAAAGAGTAGATACAAAGAAACTATTTTCTCTGTTGGGGGAATTCAGAACAAGGGGACATAATCTTAAAATTAGAGCTACGACATTTAGGAGTGAAGTTAGAAGGTCATTTTTGATTCGAAGGGTAGTGGAAATCCAAAACTCTCTCCCCCAAGGATGCTGGATCTATTCATATTTTCACGACGGAGGTTGATAGGTATTTGTTAGGTCAGGGTATTAAGGGATATGGGGCAAGGGCAGGTAATTGGATGAGGTACAGATCAACCATGATCTTATAAAATGGTGGAACAGGCTCGAGGGGCTGAATGGCCTAATCCTGCTTCTAATTTTCTATGAGTAGACAACAACAACAAGATTCCATTTATAGAGCGCCTTTCACGTCGGGAGGACGTCCCAAGGCGCTGTACAGTTGGGTCAGGACCCGAGCAGGGGGGAAATGGTCAGGGGGAGGGGAGGGAAGGGAGGGAGCGAGGAGGGGGTAGAGAGTCGAGAGGGGAGCTGAAGGCACGGTCAAAGAGAAAGGTCTTGAGACCGGCCTTGAAGGAAGAAAGGGAGGAAGCGGCGAAGGCACTGGGGGATGGAGTTCCAGAGCCTCGGGGCTGAGAGGCTGAAGGCCCGGCCACCGATAGTAGGGCGGTTGGGGCGGGGGATGTGGAGCAGACCGGAGCCAGAGGAACGGAGGGTACGGGCAGGTAAGTAGGGGGATAGTAGGTCGGAGAGGTAGGAGGGAGCAAGGCCATGAATGGCCTTGTAGGTGAGGATGAGGATCTTGAATTCGATCCTCTGGGGATGGGGAGCCAGTGGAGGTGAGCGAGGGTGGGAGTGATGTGGTCGCGAAGCCTGGTGCGGGACAGTACACGAGCTGCAGAGTTCTGAATGACCTGCAGCTTGTGGAGGGAGGTGGCGGGAAGGCCGGCGAGGAGAGAGTTCCCATAGTCCAGCCTTGAGGTGATAAAGGCGTGGACCAGAGTTTCAGCAGCGTGAGGGGTGAGGTAGTGCTGCAGTCTGGCGATATTCCGGAGGTGATGGAAGGCAGTGCCAGTTGTGGCACGATTATGAGGGAGAAAGGACAGCTCAGGGTCGAACAGAACACCGGAGACAGAGTGAAGATGCTGGAACTGGTAATGAGTATAATAATAATACTTAAATTTGGTTTATCGCCTTATCATGTCGACGAGTTGTCTCAAAGCGCTTTAGTAGGAGTGGAAACAGGAAAGTGCAGAAACACAGAGGTGAAGGGGGTACGGATGTTCGGAGTGGTCAACAGTGTCAAAAGAGGCAGAGACATCAAAGAGGCACAGGCAGTGTTGGTCATAGACAGAGGATCTCATTGGTGACTTTGACCCAGAGTTGCCTAAGTGCTGTGGGCAGGATAGAAGTAACTTTGGAGGGACTCACACAGGGAATGGGTGGCAGAGGAAACAATGTAGCTGGGATATATCATAATAATAACAATCCTTGCATTTGATACAGAGCCTTATCAAGTCTTCGAGATGTCTTAAAGTGCTTCACAGGATTACTGTAAAGTGTAGTGACTGTTTTTTGTGGATAAAACGCAGCAGCCAATTGTGCACAAGTGTCCCAAAAAACAGTTGTGGATTGAGTTACCACATTATTATTCTTTGGAAGGATTATTACTCCCAGAAAGCTATCCACCAATCAACTAATAAGAGGGTTCCTATTTACTGCTAGAAAAACAGAGATGTGTGTATGGAGTAAGGAAATTGGCCTAAGGTTTCGCCCTGATTTAGTCAGGACTTAACTAATTTAATACCATGTACCAATTCAGTGACCTTTTTGAGACTATAGGGAACATGGCTGGATGGAGGTGATTCGTGAAAGGAAGAGGAGCCTGGAGTGATTTTGGACTAGAGAGATATGTAGACGAGGTTAAGTTTTGGTATGGTACAGGCAGATTTAGGACTCATAGATCGGTTCTTGTCCATTTAAACAGTGTAACCAGCTTGTGATTGGTTTCTTTAAGCAATAAAACTGAAAGTTTCTTCGCTTTTCAAATGGTATAACAGTCCTGTGCTGTGCCTCTTTAAACTTTTTAAAAATTATATATATATTTATTTGTAGTTTGTCGACAGAATATATATTTACACTTATCTCAAAAGAAACAAATCCTGTGACAGAATAAAGAAACGCAACATGTTATTATCCCGTTACAGGACGCAACGGACAACAACAACTTGTGATTCTCACACAGCGTAGTGTCCCAGAACACTTGAGATTGATGGTATTATGTATCCCAGCTACAGTGATTCCTCTGCCACCCACTCCGCAGACCCGACCCCTTTTGGCGGGGGTTGCCTCTGCGCCCTCCACTTTGGTGGAGGGACCGAGGCTTCCCCGCCTCAGGGTCCTGCCACCCTTTGCAGGGCGCAGGTACAAGCTTGTACACCCCTCCCTGTTGCTCCCCTCTTTGTGGGAAGTGCGGACAGGTTAACAAACACATAGTGTAACCTTTAAACAGAGTAACCAGTTTACATTCTGTCTCTAAACAGTGCAAGTGGGCTGTGTTGCGTCTCTTTACACAGTCAGAGCCTTGGGACATCCTCCTGACATGAAAGACGCAAAACAAAATGTAATTCAAACAAACGATGTCAATTCACTTCGCAGCATAGTCTGTGAAGCGCTTGGAGACGTCTCGAAGACGTGAAAAAGACTATAACAAATGCAAGGATTATTATTATTATCATTATAATATTGTGTGTGTGTGTGTGTGTGTGTGTGTATGGGGCTGAGCTCTGTTCACACAGTGTGAGCAGCCTATGCTCTTGTCTGCAAACAGTGTATGTGGGTTGTGCTGTGTGTGTGCAGAGTGTCTGTGGGCTGAGCTGTTTACAGTGTGAGCGGCCTGTGCTGTGCTGTGCTGTGTGTGTGCAGTGTATGTGGGCGGTGTTGGCTGACGTGCTTGTGGGGCTGTGGAGGGAGGGAGAGGGAGAGGCTTTGGTGTGGTTATTGCTGGCGGCTGTGAGGAGCTGCAGCCCGGAGCCCAGCACAGAGCCACAGCCCGGGGGGGGGAGCGGCACTGAGCCCTGCCCAGCACTGCCCTGCCAGCCCTGCCCTGCCAGCCCTGCCCTGCCCTGCCAGCCCTGCCCTGCCCTGCCCAGCACAGGGGGCTGCAGCCTCCACAAGCCCCACACACGCACCGCACCGCCTTTGCATCAGGGCCCCAGTCAGTCGCCGACCCATCTGATCTGCGGGAGCAGAGTGCGGGAGGTTGGCCGCCGCCGCTGCCGCCGCCGCTGCCGCTGCCGTCTGCGTGTGGTGTGAAGAGGAAGGCGGCTGAGGATGGGGCAGGACGGGGCAGGATCCAGTCCGCCCTCCTCCTCCTCCGGCCTCAGCTGCTGTCCTCCCCGCATCCCCGCGGCGCATCCCCGCACCGATTAACCCTTTGCACCCGCCCCCAACCCACCCTCCCCGGGAGGAGGGATCGCCCTCCATCCTCACCGAGGACCTCAGGCTCTCCACACGTAAGATCTCCTCTCCTCCAGTGCAAGGCTGCAGCTGCATCCAGGCTCCTCTCTCTTTCTCTCCTTTCTCTCTCTTCCTCCTTCCCCCCCTCTCTCTCTCTCTCTCTCTCTCTCTCTTTCTGCAGCCATGTAAAATCTCTGGCCACAGAAGCTCCAGCCTTGCATTTTCGCCGCAAAGCCACAGGATTGTTGATTTCCTTGCAGTTTCTGCTGCCCCCGCCTGACAGTTAGTTAGTTAGTTAGTTGGTTGGTTAGTGTAGTTAGTGTAGTTAGTTAGTTAGTGGAGTGAGTTAGTTAATTGCACATCGCACCACAGAAATGCATCGGTTTGCGAAGCTCCCGAGGTAACATTTACCGGTGAGTTTTGTTTCATTTTTTTTGGAAAACAAACCAAAAAAAGAAATTGGGGGAAAAAAAAGGGAAACGCTCTTTTCTGCCTCGTCTTCCAATTCCACCTTCCCCTCCCTCCCTCCCTCCCTCCCTCCCTGTCTGACTGACTGACTCACCCCCCCAACACCCCCCCCCCCAAAAAAAAAAGAACAACCCCCCCACACCCCCCCCCCCCTCTCTCTCTCCCTCTCTCTCTCCCCCTCCGCACAAACATGTGGAACTCTGGCGGATCTTTGCAGATTACTCGTCAAAGTGTTGAGGAAGTTGAGCAAAGGTCAGTCGGTGCTCAGTCGGGGGCTGCAGAGACCCTGCCCGGACTCGCTGCTCGCCGAGATGGACGCCGTCGACGTGGTTTCCTACGAGGAGCGAATCCACGTGAAATCCGGGTTGAACCTGCAGCAGCACGAGGTGCCGAGCGGGATGCCCATCCTGGGGGACCCCAAAACCACCTGTTACCTCAACAACTGCTGCTTCAAGAGCCTCCTGCTGGTCTGCATCCTCACCCTGGTCTGCTGCTCCTCGCTCACGCTGGTGCGGCGCTACCTGAAGGACCTGCTGCTGTGGGTGGAGAGCCTGGACAGCGCGCTGGGCACTCTGCTCTTCGTCCTGGGCTTCATCCTGGTGTCCTTCCCCTGCAGCTGGGGTTACATTGTGCTGAACGTGGCCGCCGGCTACCTGTACGGCTTCGTGCCGGGGCTGGGGCTGGTGGTGGTCGGGGTGCTGGTCGGGACTTTCGTGGCTCACGTCCTCTGCAAGAGGCTGCTGACGGCCTGGGTGTCCGCCAAGGTGCGGGGCAGCGACCGGCTGAGCGCCGTGGTCAGGGTGGTGGAAGGCGGCAGCGGGTTGAAGGTGGTGGCCTTGGCCAGACTCACCCCCATTCCCTTCGGGCTGCAAAATGCCGTGTTTGCGGTGAGTACACGATGATGCCCCGGGAGACGGTTACCGTGTTGGGCAATGCTTTGTCCCGGTCTCTCAGCCCCTCAGGTCTCCTCGCCTCCCGGCGCCAACAGCCTGAGGCTGTAACCCACACTCTGACCTCTTTGGAACCGGCCTCACCTGTCCAGGTGTTGGTGCACTGGAGCTGTGAATGGAAGAAAAGATTCAGGTGATGTGTAAAACTTGTCGATTCACAGGTCGGTGAGGTGTGAGGAGAGGGAAGGGTTTGCCATATGTGCTGGTGTTTGGGCTCAGATGTCCTCGTTTTTCAATTGTGCCATAGGGATCTGGAACATCCCCTGACATGATGCCAAAGAAAAATATCTCTCCCAAACATCATGACATCTTTAACATCTGCCCGAACGGGCAGACCTCGGAAGTCCTACCTGAAGTTCCGAGCTCGGCCCCTCAGGTGGACGTTAAAGATCCGTTCAAAAAGAAAAGGGAGTTATGCTTCCAGTGGCCAATATTTCCCCCAGATACAGTTGGGCCTGGTGGTCTTTGTGGTGTACAAAATGATGTCTGTGGTTACTTACAAAAACATTCAGTACATTTGACAGAAAGCACTTTGGCGCATTAAGGCACTATTAAAAAGTTCTAGGGTATTTTGCAATGATCTCCCTTTTGTTTATGTGTGTCAATACCATGGATGGTGTGTGTGTTTAGACTTTATTATAGTACTTCTATGTTTTTTTCACAGACCGCCCAGCTGTATCTCTGGAGATTATCATGCTTTAGGTCAGGAGCTGCAGCAATATTGTTCTGACAATGCATGAGGTCTATCTAATGAAAGTTTTTCTCTCTCCTAAAAGATAAATTAGAAAGACATCATGTATTGCGAGAACAATAGCCCAAAGCCATANTTTTTTTCTGATTTGAGTTCAGCTGCTGTAAATGAAAATGTTTGCAATATCACTTTGCAAACTTTGTATTCATTGAATTGCTTTGAATCCATTGCACAAATACATGCGAAGCAATAATATTTGCAAGGACTAACTGGTTTGATTAAGCCATTCCACTTTTGGAAATGATGTAATTTGACCAGGAAGAATTGTACGTAATTGGACGAGAGTTCAGAGGGGCCTTGGCCTTTTCATATTGGGAGGACTTCTGAAAGCGCTTCACAAGATTTACTGTAGTGACTATATTTTACAGGCAAACATGACACAATTTGCACACAAAAAATTCCCACAAACAGTTATGAAGTTAATGCCCAATTTTATTTGGGGGATTGTTGGCCTGAACACTAGGAGAAACTCTTCTCTTCTGAACAGTGACACAAGATCTTAATGTCCGCCTGAACAGGCAGATGGGACCTTGGTTTGCAGCCTCATCCAAAAGCCGGCACCTCGAACAATGCAGCACATCTCCAGCAATGTCAGCCTAGACTGTGAGTTCCCTACGTGGGGCTTGAACCCACAACCTTCTGACTCAGAGCTGAGAGTGCTACAACTGAACCAGGCTAATGACACAAATTGGCTTTGCATCAGTTGCACTACATTTGCAAATGGTGTGAAGCTGTAGTGTAACTGATCCAAAGCTCTGGTATGCGATTGTCTCCTTCAGGTGCTGCACCCTCACCCCTACACCATCCCTCCCCCATGCTCCGGCTCCGACATCTGACTGTTCAGCACTTTGGGATGTCCTCCCGACGTGAAAGACGCTTTATAAATGTGTTGTTGTTGTTGCTTGCTCAACTATCCAGAGCCAAGCATTTGGATATCTTGCCTCTATTCTGAAATTATTTTCCAAAACCACTTCACCATAACTACTTTATTCTCTGCTTTCACAATCCTTCTAAATATGTTCTCTCTTTTGTCTGTATCTTTGTTCAGGACCTTTATCTATCTTAGTTCCCTGCTCGGTAACTATATTTGCCACTTTCATTTGAAGACGCCTCTGTAAATGCAGTACCCCTTCTGGATACAATATGTTGGCTGCTATTGCAAGTAATAAATAGCACTCATAAAATCTGTAGCTGAGCAAACTACACTATCCAAAGAGAACAGTTATCTTAACAGCTGTTTCATAAAGTGAAAGAATTGGTAGGTGTAGAAAAGGAAAATCAAAACCCGTTGCTAAGTTTTATTTCAAGTGGGAAAGAAAAAGCAAGTTGGTGATGCTTTGATTTACACATTGCTGTATGTGTCCCACATGGTGCAGGCCTACCTCCCATGTGTGTTTTAATGTGAATGAGATTCAATGTGTTGCTCTGTGGTGTGCTGTTGCATCAGATATAGAAACTACATTCACAGTTGGGCTGCATCTGTTCGAGAGATGAAAAGAAGAAATGTGAATGCCGGAAATCTGAGAAACTGTGATGTTGGTCAATCACAGAAAGCTGATCAGTGTTTGAAAGAGAGGGCAGATTTTTTGAATGAGAAATTTACTTTGAGCATTTGTTTTGAAAAGTCACACTTGATATTTGTATGATATCAGATGCCGTGCATTTCAAGTATCTTATTTTCACTACTCTACCTTGCAGCACCGAGGATTTGTTCTGCAAAACCGGAAAGATTCTCCTAGCCAGCTCCAGGAAGCAGTGATTTACAAAACTGATCTCTGAGAGAGCAGGTGTAAAGCTGGTGGAGATTGCCAACACCCAAGCGTGAAAGACGCTGTGCGCAATGATTATGAGACAGCTATTAATCAGATGTGGTAGATTTGGAGAATTGGAGTCACCTGCTTCTCACTGTTTCTAATGCCATAGACCCATTACATATAACGTTCAAATGTGAGCTCCCCCTCTGCAGGAATAGTCCATAAATGTACCAATCTCCTTTTGGGTCTTTATGTGAGGCAAAGGTGAAGCATGATTATAAACTTGTTAAGGGAGCATGGTTGGGAGCCTAGGTTAGGTTGTAAAAGTATCATGGGGTTTCAACTTAAACCAGTAGTGAAGTGTTTATAAAGAGAGCTTATATGTCACTTATTTGTGATTGGAACAAAAGCTTAGCTTAGATCCCTTGATCACTTGATTTCAACAAAGATAACTCACCAAAAAGTATGCCGTTATACATAATGTTATACATTCTATTATACATAGGAGATCTTATTGGACAGTTAGTAGTTAGTTGAACAGTAAGTAGCTGGGAACAAATATAAGCAATAATACTTGCATTTGCAAATGTATTATCAGATCTGAGTGAGTGTTTCTGTGGAAGAATTCATATATTAGAGGCAAGAGGAAATCCGTAGTACAATGATGATGGGTTTTGGTGAGAACACTTATGTAGGCTCAGTGGGTGGTAATATAAATAATAATATTTCACAAATAGACATGAAGTGAATGGTCAAATTTATTTGGGGATTATTGGCCAGGAAACTGAAAGAAACTCCCTTCTCTTTTCAAATAGTGTCGCAGGATATTTAACATGCACCTGAACAGCTGGGTGGGACGTTGGGTTAACATCTGATCAGAAGGATCCCCAGCCTGGAGTTATCAGCCTAGACTGAGCTGAAAGTCATAACATGGGGCTTGAACCCTCAACCTTCTGACTCTGAAGCGAGAGGACATACTCATTTGCATATCTTATGGGAATGCAGAGTCTTGGATAGTTTGTAGGATTTCTAAGACAGAACATGCAGCCAACCAGGCAGCCAGGTATCAATTCTGGTAATGCTGTTGGTTAGACACACAGAAAGAAGAGGCACAGGCTATGGCTGTCAGTGCTGCATGTAAGGAATCATGGAAAAGTTTGTAACTCCATCCAATGCTGAAGTGCTGCAATCTGTTGCAAAACTTGTCATGTGAGGGAAAGAGTGTCTGGGGTGGAATGTAGGTTTTGGAAAGGACCTGGACCTTTAAATGGGGAAATAAAGATAGAAATCTGCTGAGGTAGCAGAAGTGTAACTTGTAGGAAAAGGACAGTTTGGAAGCAAGTGGTTATCACACACACCACAGGATTAATTTATGACGAAAAGTGGAAGATCTTATTGTAGCAGAACAAGATGTTCTTAGTAAGGGATAAGGGAAACTACAAGCCAGTCGGTTATACTAGTTCAATGTAATTGGAGCAACCGTGCTTTGGTTACACTTAGAGATTAAAGTGCTAAGGTTACTTTACAAAAAGGAGAAATGTTACAAAGAAAAGGGAGTGGTAGCAATATGAATGCATGGTTTTGTTTCAAAATAAATAATAGATGATTTACCTGACAAGGTGTAATTAGTTAGGGATACACATAAGAATAAAGAAAGTGATTAATTGATGCGGCCCTTCTCTTATAATGTGACCAGGAAATACTTTTGGAGAAAAGGGAGGCCTGGCAAAAAGACAGCATTTGTCACCAGGCTGTGAATGTCCCAGATCCTGACTAGGATAATAACACCAGCAAGATTGAAGTGTATGTTCCTGGAGTGAGTGCATGACTGCATGGGTGAACAGCGTATTTTACAATTACAAAATCTTGGCTATCCTGGACTTAACCTTGGGAAGCAAGTCAAGTATAGGAAAGTTGGGGAGCATCTTAAGATATTGTGCTGTGCAAAGGGCCTAAATAAATGCAGTTGTGGTCATTGTTTTTATAAAGGAAGATGGAGATTTGCATAAATTTACGATCTGCTTTCAAAATTAACTGTAGGGCAAGGTACAGGTAACCAACATGGCTATAATTTGGTTAAGGTGCTATTTAGCCCAAGAATTTATCAGCTTCAAAAATATAGATTCACAAATTTAAAGTAAATGAAAATAGAATATGTTGAAGCTTTAGTTGATGAATAACTATGGCAAGGGTACAACAACAACAACAAATGACATGTGTACTGCACCTTTCACTCAGAGGACGTCCCAAAGCACTGGACAGTCAGGGTACCACACCCGAGTTGGTGATTGGGATCAGACGGGGTGGAGGGAAGAGGAGGGTCTTCAGATGGTCTTGAAGGAGGTAAGGGAGGGTTGAGGCAGAGGGACTGTGGGATGGAGTTCCAGAGGGTGGGAGCAGAGAAGCTGAAGGTCTGCCCGTCAGTGGTGGAGCGGGTAAGGCGGGGACGTGAAGCAGGCCCGAGTCTGCTGAGCAGAAGGAGTGAACGGGTTGGTAGGGGGTTAGGAAGTCATAGAAGAGCCTTCCTAGATAACATCAGGGATGAGAGGTTATATGGGAACACTTTGGAGTACAGCTCTGGAGCACTCTCCCTCAATCCCTCTGCCTTGCCCTCTCTCTCCCCTTTTTCAATTCCTGCCTGAAAACCTTCCTTTTCGACAGGTCACCACATGAATATCACAAGAACTAAGGTCAAAGCTTACGAGATATGTATGTTTTATACAGAGGATTATTAGGTCGTGGAATGTCTTATGTAAAATGGTGATTGAAGACAAATCCATATTAACTTTTAGGAATTAGACAAATATTTGAAAAGGGAAAGTTATTTTGGAGAAAGGGTAGGTAAGGCAGGGGAGTGAGACAACATAGATCAGTTTTTTAGCAAGTTGGTGCAAACAGCCAATATGCAGTGGGTGCGATAGGTGTGAATTTTCAAAATGTAACAGTTTGCTGGTGATTGCTGTCTGAAGTAGAGGAATATACCATAATTTCTCACTTTAAACAATATTCTTAAACAATCTAAGGCACAGAGGAATTCCGGGAGATTATTTCCAGTTGTGTTATTTAATTCCATTTCTTCACGAATCAGGTGAGCAATTATGAACCCTTCAAAAGAGAGTGCAAAGGCAGCTTAAAGGCAATTTGATGCAACACATTCATTCCCAAATTAATTTCTGCCTTAGCCTCTTTATTGCACCCACGCAGAGATCACTGAAGAAAACCAGAGCACAATCTGGGTTTCAACCTCCCAACAGCTACAGCTCCTGCCAGGCTCCCTGTTCCCAATTCCATCTTTCACGCTGACTTGTTTTTTTAAAATCTGGAGCTCACCTTTCCATTCTGCTACTGCTTTTGAGCGTACACAGTTTCAGCAGGGAAGGAGGACATTCAGTGCATCGTGTCTGCACCACTGCTACCTCTGTGTTTTTGAATTGCAAGCAGGAAGCGCACAGCCCTTTTAATTTAGTTGGAGGTTCCAACTTGGTCTTACAATAACCCATGTTATGGAGGATTCTAGGTATAACTCACAACATCACTTGGGCAGCAGTCAAATGAACTGTTGAAAGGAAGTATTCCAGATCAACAGCCCAGAACACGAGTGCTGCAAAAAGTTAATTACATCCGGCTTTTACTAAGTGATTCTCCAATACAGTGCTGAATTGGGTGGTTCTGTGTTGTTCTTAAGATGAGATGTTAAACTGAGATCCTGTCTGCCTGACTAGGTGGACATTAAAAATCCTGGGGCACTATCGAAAAGGGAAGAGAGTTTCTCCCAGAGTCCTGGCTAACAGTCCCCTAGATAAAATTGGTCCTTCATTTCTAGGCTGTTTGAGGGACATTGTGCAAATTAGCTGAGGCGTTCATCTACAAAATACCCAATGACTATGCTTTATGGTAAAATTCTGTGAAGCATCTTGTGTCTTCCCTTGACATGAAAGGTGCTATATCAAATACAAGGATTAATAAATATGGGAATTATTGTTCTTATTCATATTGAAAATGCAAACCAGAAAAATAATGTATTGTGAAGCAAACTTGGTGTACAGTTATATCTTGAGCTTTCGCCTTTCTTAACCTGCCACAGCTCCAAAGGTTTTCAAACATGCCTGACTGAACAGTTTTCAAACTCTTCGACAGTCTGTACTTTTAAGCTGTTGATGATTAGAATTGTTTTTTGTGTGGAAATTGACCGATGCTGTTAAAGTTCATTAATAGTCCTATTGTGCCTACCGAGGTGGAGAGTAAACTGGTGTGAGATCTAACCTGGGCTAACCAGGCCATCTTCCTCCAGTTAGCACATAGTATTGTAAACCTCAGGGTAGGGTTAGGGTGGAGGGAAAACAATATAGAAATGTACAGCACTGGAAGATAACCAAAGTTGTATCGCTGGCTAATTTTGCAATTTATAGACTTGCCTTTATCAGAAGTTATAAAGGCAGATGGTTGATCCATCTCTTTGTCTGTGCCTCAGTCACCTTCACCCCCTCCCCCACAACTTCTCAAAGCACTTGGGCAACTTGGTCTTTGCAAAGCACTTTGAGACATCCTTCCTCTGAGAAAGATGCTGTGCAGGTGCAAATCATTGTTGTGTTTGCATATGAACCAATATTGACGTGGTGTTACTATATCCTTCATTCAATGGGCCTTCAGTGCTCTGTTTCATTTGTATAACATCAGATGAGTTGGCGAATACGCGTGGGAAAGGAAGTAAATCTTACATTTGTGGTTTTGTAAGAATTATGCACGTAGCTAACAATGACAACAACTTGCATTTGTATAGCGCCCCTCATGCAGGGTAGCGTCCCAGAGCACTTGCCAATAGCGGAGCACGACGCCGAACCAGGGGGAGTTGACCATAGATGGTCACATAGGAAGCTCTTCAGGCGCAACTTGAAGATGGGGAAGGAAGGGGCAAGGGGGAGGGATAGATTAAGAGTGTTTCAGAGTTTTGGGGTGTAGTGGCTGAAAAGCGACCATCAACGGTGGAACAGCGAGCACGAGGGACATGCAGAAGACTGGAGTCAGTTGAGCAGAGGCAGTGAGTTGTGGGCTTAGCAGGTCAGAGAGATAGGGAGGTGACAGGGCATGAAGGGATTTGAAAACGACTGTGAAGATCTTGAAATCGATCCGTTCAGCACTAGGGAGCCAGTGTGATGGAACGGAGTTTAGTATGGATGAGTGTGGGCGGCAGAGTTTTGAATTGGCTGGATCCTGTGCATGGTGGAGCTGGGAACTTGGGAAGTGGAGTCAGGAGGTGACAAACGCAGAACGAGTGTTTCAGCTGCATCTGTGGTAAGGTACGGTCGGTAGCGGACAATGTGGCAAGGTGGAGGAAGGCAGTGCTAGTCAGGGACCGAACGTGGGGAAGGAAAGACAGCTGTGGGTTGAACCTGACCCTGAGGTTGCTCACTGGTTTAGTACTAAGGGATAGGCCGGGGAGGTTGAGGAGCTTCCGGATAGAAGACATTGACGGGAGCCAATGAGTTTGGCTTCCATCCTGTCAACAAGCAGCCAGATAGTTTCCTACATCAGTATTTCCTGAGCATGTGTTAAGAGCTGCATAATGTGGATATACTTCCGTTACTTAAATTGCTCTATTAAACTTTTCAGTTGGTAACCAGTTTTTTTTACACTTGTAAAAAAAATGTAACAGCTGTTGTACCAGAATGCCCTATTTGTACGTGTTCAGTAAGATGAGCTCTGTGTATTTGTGGTTGATAAAACTTCTGATGAAGGCAAGCAAATTATGACCACCAACAGGTGCTTATCTCTGAGAATTTCTCTACATCTGTGGGCTGGGGGTCAGCCACGGATGACCTCACAACAGTAACCAGTAAAATGAGATTGACCACTTGTAAATATTACTCACTGTCTCTGTTAGAGCAGCTTTTAAAGCACATACTATCCACCCCCAAACAAAAATTCTGTTTATCTGTGTGTGTGTGTGTGTGTGTCTGTCTGTGCGTGTACGTGTGTGTCTGTTTGTGTGTGTGCATGTTTAGTGGTTAGTGCGCTCACCTCACAAGCTACAGGACCTGGGTCCGATTTCCAGCAGGGCAAAACGTTGGGCAAGTTTCCTACCTCCACACATCTCTGTATACTTAGCAGTAAGTAGGAACCCGGTTGTTAGTTGATTGATTGATTGACGGATCACTTTCCAGGGGTAATAATTCCCTCCCTCCTCCCCCAAAAATGGTCACTTAATCCCCGACTGTTTGTGGGATACTGCTGTGCACAATTGGCTGCCGCGTTTCGCCCACAAAATACACAATCAGTATATTCTGCGAAGTGCTTTGAGACGTCTCGAAGACGTGATACGGCGCTATATCAAATGCAAGGATAATTATCATTATAAAATGAATCCCGAAGCATTATTATAGCAATAATTCACGTTAGTCCTTACAAATGGAAGAAAAATAAATATTATGGTACTTTTGTTTAAATTATAATTGAAGTGTTTTTAAAAAGCAACTCATTGGAAATATTCAAATGGTTTATTTTACTTCAAGAGAGCTTTCATCTTTCCATTCCTCCTATCTGGTGATCAGTAGTGCAGTCAGGCCAGCCAGCCAGAGATGCCAGAAGATATTGCCGCTATGCTGTCCCTATACCACCTGCGCTGTTGCTTTCAGCTCTTCATGTACAAAGTCGCTTTGCTGAAACCTAATGTTCCTGCAGGGAGTCCAATCCTCATTCTGTGTTATTGGGTTCAAGCCTCATATTGTGTCTTAGAACTCACATGGTCTAGGTCAGTGTTCCAGGTGCAGTACAGGGGACATGCTGCAGTGTTGGAGGTGCTGTCCTTTGAGTGAAGCTAAGCCCATTCGGCCTATACAGATGGATGTTAACGATCCCATGGCATATTTGAAAAGTTAAGGGGGTTTCTCCCGGTGTCCTGGGCAAATAAAATTGCCATGAAAGATGCCTTATCGATGCAAATTTGTTATTTGTGTTGTTGGATAAATAATAATTTAATCCTTGCAATTGATATAGTGCCTTTCATGTCTGGAAGATGTCTCAAAATGCTTTTCAGGATTTACTATTGTGTATTTTGAAGGTGAATATTGCAGCCAATTTCCACACAGCAATGTACCACAAACAGTCATGAATTGATAGACCATTTTTTTTATTTGGGGGATTGTTGGCCAGGAAACTGGAAGAAACTCCCTTCTCTTTTTGAGTAGTGCCATAGTTAACATCTGCCTGAACAGCCAGGATAAACTGGATTAGAAAGGCACTGCACTTGGAGCTCTTTTTGGTGTAATTATGAAAGCTGATTTGTATAGTACAATAGTGTTCTTAATGCCTAACACTTTGTAAATTGTGTAATAAACTTTGTAAATAAACTGCAGCACACTAGTATCTATTTTACTACACTATCTGCTGGTCCTTCCACATAACTGTGTTTGGAAAGATGTGTTGGTGTGTAGAGAGTACAACATATTTCTGGTTAAACACAGACTTATTATTCCCCTGGGTCACTGCTGGTATTGTTTGTGTAGTCAGAGCACTGACAGTAGAACAGATTGTCGGGAACGAGAGGCACTTCTTACACGACCATCTGTGGAATTTCAGAGAAACTGCACTGGAAGAGTAATGTTTTTGTTGTCCTCCCAACTGGTGCCCCAAATCTTCCATGTTCGAAAAGCCTATAATTCCTGCTTTCCTCTGGGTCCAGTTCTCAGCATCATATACAAGTGTATATTGAATGTGAGTCTTGTACTCTCAACTGGTGCAATATTATTATATGCCTGACTGATTCAGTATGCTTTAGCTCCTTATCATTAGACTATATTTTATTGTAAATAAAATATTGAAGTGACCAGTATTTATTTAAGGGTATTATAAATGATAATATGATTAGACTTTGTAAAGGCCCTGATAGTAAAACATTACTGTTGTTGATGGCAGATCTAGTTTATTTTTATTGTCCCCACTTCCACCTTTGATATTTGTTTTTAATGCCCTGCTGAGCTGCAGCGCTTGCTTACAGTAGCCTAACTCGTGGCAACGCTAGACTTGCGGTTATATTAAGCCACTTGTAACTGCGAGACAAATAGAAATCTATAGATTTTGCAGAATAGTTTGTTTTGTGGCCCTTTTTGTTTAGTGGAGCCAAGTACTAAAGTGGAGTCCTGTAGCTCAGTGGTTAGAGCACTCGCCTCGCAAGCAAGAGACCTGGGCTCTATTCCTGGGCAGGGTGAAATGTTGGGCAAGTTTCCTTACTCCACACGCCTCTATTTACCTAGCAGTAAGTAGGAACCTGGATGTTAGTCGATTGGTGGATCGTATATCTGGGGATAATAATTCCTTCAAAACAAACAATAATAATAAATTGGTCACTTCAATGCACGACTGTTTGTGGGACGCTGTTGTGCGCAATTGCCTGCCGCGTTTCATCCACAAAATATACAATTGATTCACTTTACAGTATATTCTGTGATGTGCTTTGAGACGTCTCGAAGAAGTGATAAGGCGCTATATCAAATGCAAGGATTATTATTATTAGTAGTAGTCGTTGTAAATGTGAGCAATGTATTGCCTGAGCTCAAATGGGAAATGCTATGTTTGTAAATGCTGGCAAAGTAATTCCCGAGCGTGGGAGTGATTTTTCCGGCAGCAGGTGGTACTTTATTGTTGCAGCTGTGCCAATCTCCACGGATTGAGATTATATCCATCTCATCTCAGATGTGATCTTGTGGTGGTTCGAGGTGCCCTGCATTTGATGTAGCATCTTTCACGTCAGGAGAACGTCGCAAAGCGCTTCATAGGATTTACTGGAAAGTATAGTGGATGTTTTTTGTAGGTGAACGTGACAGTCATTTTGCGTACAGCAATATCCCACAAAAACAGCAAGAAAGTGAATGACCAATTTTATTTATGGGATTGTTGGCCAGCACACCGGTGTAACACACCCTAAGCACTGCATTGGAGTGTCATCTTAGACTATGTGAGTTCCAGATCCTGACGCGGGACATGAACCCGCAACCTTCTGACTCAGAGGCAAGAGTGCGAGCGCTGAGCCAAACTAACAATGCCTCTAAAGGTATGATGAACCATTTATGGTAGATTTGAAAATTGATAGATTTCTTGTGGATAAAGGGATTAAGGGATTGGGGATAAAGCGGGTAGGTGGAGTTAGAATAGATCTGGCATGATCTTATTGAATGGTGGGGCAAGCTCGAGGTGCCGAATGGCCTACTCCTGCTCCTAATTCTTATGTTCTGTGTTCTTATGTTCTTGTCCTGGCTCGTGGGCAGGGTGCTCTGAGCTGGACCAAGCAGAAGGAAGCTTACCAGTGTTGGCAAGCTGTGAAGTATTAGGTTAAACTCTAGCAGTACTCTACTGCATACTCTGGGAACCATAATTCTTGTCTGTTGCTAATCTGCGTTGAAACTAACTCTCTGCGAGGAGGTGAACGGGGGGTGTCCCTTCAGGGAGAGTGCATATTCTATATTAAATAAACAGAAATTTCTATAAATAAGTGGAACACTCAGTCTGGTTTTGATACTCTTTAAGCATGGTGCTGAGTTTCTCTGTATGTCTCCCTCAATCCCTCTCTCAATCCCATTGCCGTGCCCCCTCTTTCCCCATTTTCAGGTTGCGCCTGAAGACCTTCCTCTTCGACCGTGCGTATGGTCACCTTTCCTCTCCCCCTGGCTTGGCATCGGGCTCCACCATTGTTAACCACTCTGGGATATCACCCAGCATGGAGGGCGCTATATAAATGCAAGTTGTTGTTGTTACGTCACACAACTGGCTGACCAAAAACAAAACCTGCTAAATAATTCCAGTGGGGTCTGGTACTGGGGAGGTGGGGAAAGAGGAGAGTAAAGAGTTGAAATGGAAAACTAATTGTGATTTGGTATGTAATGCTACATTATATAAGCTTTTGTAAGCTTTCCCTTCTGCATCATCTGTCAGTTGGTAGCACTCTCAACTCTTGAGTCAGAAGATTGTGGATTCAATCTCCCCATGAGCCCTATAAACTCACAACATAGGCTAAACTGCATCACAGTAGCCAACAATTCCCTCAAATAAAATTGGTCATTCACTTCATACCTATTTTGGGGCATTGCTGTGTGCAATTTGGCTGTCATATTCATCTACAAATACACAGTCACTACCTTTACAATATACCCTGTGACGTCCTTCTGACATGAAAGGTGCTATATTCAGTGCAAGGATTATTATTTGTATTAGTGTCCTGTTGCCCCCGCAATAGCTTGCATTTATGAGAACAAGCTGAAGAAGATGCTGCAATCCCAAGTAGCAATGTACTACGTGGATCTAAAAACTGAAATGAGGAAATGAAAGGGATTTACAGAGTAATAATAATAATAATAATAATAATAATCCTTGCATTTGATATAGCGCTTTTCACGTCGGGAGGACGTCCCAAAGCGCTTCACAGAACACACTGTAAAGTGAATTGACTGTATATTTGTGGGCGAACGCGGCAGCCAATTGCGCACAGCAATGTCCCACAAACAGTCGTAGATTAAAAATGACCAATTTTATTGTTGTTTTTGGTTTTGGAGGGATTATTATTAGGCGTGTGGAGTAAGGAAACTTGCCCAAGGTTTCGCCCTGTCTGGAATTGAACTCAGGTCTCTCGCTTGCAAAGCGAGTGCTCTAACCACTGAGCTACAGGACTCCACGAGTATTGAATATCTGAAAGAGCAGCAAATCTGGGTTTCAAGAAGGTTCAAGACCAGCACAGATTTGTTTGGATTTGTGAACCTATGGCTTCAAATCCCTCTTTATGGTGAGTGGGATTATTGGAAAGATGTAAAACTAGGTGGGGATTTTATGCAGATCTATGGAAAATTCTATCTTGCTTTGGAAACCAGTTTCCCACAGATCTTAAAAAGAATTGGTTTCCAGATTAAGACTGAATTTGAAATATTTCTACAAATTGATCTTAGAATTAATCTTACATGCTAAGGCTGACTACAATTTATTATTAGTAATGCATCAAACTTTAAAAATATCAACCAATTCTGTGCACATTGGATTTTGGATGTGAGGTCTCTCAGGTTGGTGTAATTGTGGAAAGTGTTAACATCTGAGATGTTGTGCGTGTGCAAAGATATCATAAAATGGAGGGGGGGAGGGGTGGAGGGTGCTCACTCACTCCACGATTGATTGTGGGACACCTGGACACGTGTGGGACATTTGTGCGCAATTGGCTGCTGCATTTCACCCACAAAATACAGAAGGCATTTCACTTTACAGTATATTCTGTGAAGCTCTTTGAGACATCTCGAAGACGTGATAAGGTGCTATATTAAATGCAAGTATTATTATAAGTTATTGTTAATAATGAAGCATCTGAAGTCTTGCACATTTTACTAAATATGACGACTGTTAGTGTGCCTTTGTAATGGGAAACGCACTCGCTCCCACTGCCAAGGTTGGGAAATTTGCTGTCAATCATTAAATCATTCAGAACATTTTGTGAAAGGGAATTCCTCTCCCCTGAACTATTTCATGTAAGTTCAATGGAATGTGGACTCTGTCTGGTAGTGTTTAGCAGTGCTATATATGTAATTTTAGTCCATTTATTCATATATAATATCCAGGAGCACTTCTGAATGGTACTATTAATTGAATCTTTTTAGGGAACTACGGAAAATAATCCACAAATCCTGAATGTCTAGTTGGTACTTTTTAAATGAGAGTTTTTGTGTTATGTCCACGTGTACAGACAGAAAAAGCAATGATAGAAGCCAAAAGCCTATACACTTCTTACTTTTTAAGAGAGAGATTGAGCTTCCAAGTTATGTAGAAAAAAAACTGCTTAATGTGAAACTGTACAATCCTGGACGATCCCACGTTCCATGCCCAGTGTGTGCTGAATACTGTAGTATCTATATCTGAAACCATAACGCATTTGAACTAACCTTCAGGATAAGAAAACTGATGGCCTCTTTCATATCTATGACGTGTAAGTTTTTCCAAAAGTGGATTTTACTGGAGCCATGACGTGAATGACCAATATTATCTGTAGGATTGTTGGCCAGGGCACTCGGAGAAACTCCTTTCTCTTTTCGAATAGTGTTTTGGGATCTTTAATGTCCACCTGAACCGGCAGACAGTCTAACGTCTCATTCAGCGGACGGTAGCTCAAACAGCACAACCCCCAGCATTGCATTGATTGGAGTGTCAGTTTTTACACTATATGAGTTATAAGTCCTGTTGTGGGTCTTGAACCCACAAACTTCTAACTCACAGACCAGCACGAAAGCTAACCTTTTAAAAGCAGCAGTGATGTTGTTTGATTAGGAAGGTGCTTGCACACACTTCTCTGTGCAGGTTGTGCATTACTGTGGAGTCCTGTATCTTGGTGGTTAGAGCACTCGCCTTGCAAGCGAGACACCTGGTTTCAGTTCCAGGCAGGGCGAAACCTTGGGCAAGTTTCCTTACTCCACACGCCTAATAATAATCCCTCAAAACAAAATCAATAATAAATTGGTCGTTTTCAATCCACGACTGTTTGTGGGACACTGCTGTGCGCAATTGGCTGCCACGTTTCACCCACAAATATATGGTCAATTCACTTTACAGTCTATCCTGTGAAGCGCTTTGAGACGTCGAGAAGATGTGAAAAGCGCTATATCAAATGCAAAGATTATTATTACTGTGTGGCATGTTTATATTTCGAAACCTGGACAGGATGTATTGTGAACTTTTATTGCTTTGTGGCTTTTGAGCTACTGGGAAGGAATGCAGCAGAATCTTGTCATATTAGATTCAAAGGTCAACATTACTTTCTGTCAAAGTGCTGCACCAACCCAAGCGAGAGACCTGGGTTCAATTTCCGGCAGGGTAAAATGTTGGGCAAGTTTCCTTACGCCTCGGTTTACCTAGCAGTAAGTAGGAACCTGGTTGTTAGACGATTGGTGGATCACTTTTCTGGGGGTAATAATTCCTTCAAAAAAATGGTGATAATAAATTGGTCACTTCAATCCACAGCTGTTTGTGGGACAATGCTGTGTGCAATTGGCTGCTGCGTTTCTCCCACAAAATATACAGTCAATTCACTGTTTAGTATATTCTGTGAAGCGCTTTGAGACACCTCGAAAACACGATAGGGCGTTATTTCAAATGCAAGGATTATTATTGTTTTGACGTGAATCTTCTGGTATGCTGCAAGACACTGACATACTGTTCCTGATATGTTGCTGCTGATAGCAAAATAGTTAAAGTTAGAACAGTGGGTATGTAAATTTGAGCTAAGGTATATGTAAATGTTTATATATTTAGTATAAGACTTGCAATGTAACCATAATAGTGGATTTTAAGCAAGCAGCATGCGATCTCAACCCCATAGAAAATCTCCTTAAATCGAACACTCAGGGGCAATAGATCTTCTATTCGGCTATAGCCAGTTCTATCATTTGGATGTTACCCATCACCATGCTGAAGAGTATCAAAACCAAGCTGAGATTTCCCTGCATCCCACCCACACATGGAAATGCCAGAGATAGATTGTTGGAATGGAATGCGCACTCTCTCCCTGGAGGGACACATCCTGTTTTCCGGAAAGTATAAGGGCAGTGCAGTGATTACCATTGTGTTACGTTCGTCTCTATGCAGTATTAGAAAAACAGGAAGCTGCTGGAGAGAGAAACTGCAGTTCCCCGTTTAACCCAGTGGCATTGAATATCTGGTGGTGTCATTAGAATAATGGCACTGTAATGTGGTTTTGATCTTGCTAATGTGCCTTGTTTAAGCCAACAAGTCGTCATTTTTGTGACATGAACTTTGTCACTAAGGGTACAGTATAAACAGGCTTGGACAGTGTGAGATCATGTTGCAGCCCTATTCCCGACACTGCTTGGAGGGATGGTAAATGGAGCTCTGTATTTTTAGCAGAATTCAATTGATCAACTACAGCAACAGTAATAACTTGCATTTATATGGGTCCCTTCATGTGGGGTAGGGTCTCAGAATGCTTAATCTGCAGACGTCCAACTGGATGAAATGGGAGAGAAAAAAAATCTAAAACAATGATTTCAGTTGTGCCAAGACAGCAGGGAAAGAGGGAAGAGGTTTGGGGATATGAAAGGCACTGTTAAGACTGGCGCTGAACAAGAAGTATGTTATTGCTTTACACAGAGAAACTCCATCAGTAGTGCAAGGACTCTGACTCCTTCTCCCCCTCCATGCTCTATTCAAAGGAAGTTTAAATGAGCAGTTTCTGATGCTATTGGAAGAACCATATGTTAAAACAACACACTGATTTAGTTGCTCTGTGTTCAGACAGGTTGGTGCCACTCTTGGATCCTGTTCCCCTGATTTTAAGCTTGATTTCTTGCTCTTATGTTGCCATAACTACTGGGGGGGAAACACTGACTTCACTCTGGAGAGCACAAACGCAGTTTAAATATTTGTGTACTTTTGCTGGTGAAGATTTGAGGCCAAAATAATGATTGAAACCACAAGACTTTATTTCTTCTAGAGAACCATCCCCCGTTTTTGTAGGAAAGGAATCGAGCTCTTAACAATGACAGTTAGTAAAACCACTGCTTAATATCAAGCTACATACAATACTAAGGAGATTCTGCTTAGGTTCATGCCAAAATGGTATTATAAGCTTGCACTTTTTAGCACTGCTAAAAAGTTATCAGAGTGTGATCCATGCAATGGACTCGGGGTATTCCTGTGAACTGAGCAGTGTGCTGCAAATTCAGTTTATACCAAGCGCAGCAGTGACTGCTTACATCTTATTAGCAGCTGCTCCAAATTAGCTGAAGTGTTGCAAATGGGAGTCGCCCAAAGCAGTTTGTTTTTTAAGCAACCACCTCTGTTTCGCATTGAATTCTTCTCAGTGGCAAAAATGATGTGAAGCCGTGCAGGTTTGGCCCTGCAGAATTGAATCGCTCGGTTCACAGTGAACAATGGCAAACTGCACTGCCTGGATTCTTCCTCTCTGCTTTCCAAATCCTCTTTAGAAACCTATTTCTTTACTCTCCTTCCTCTAAACCCCTGCTCCACCTACTTCCCACGTGGCAAGTGTTTCTGCTCCGTCTCTCTGATCTTGGAAGCACTTTTGAGATGTTTTCCTATGTGAAAGGATGTGAGAGGAACATAGAACATAGATAAACCCATTGAGCTTGTTCTGTCAGTTTGTTAGGTCTTTGCTGAACATTTTATCGCAATGTCCTGTCCTTTCACCATAACGCTTTTAATATCTCCTTAATCCGTCAAGCAGACCTTTCCACATCTTGACAACTATCTGTGTGCTGCATTGAGGAATGAGGTGGGCTTTGTATAAGTACTATGTACAAGTTTGCACAAGTTTTTTTTAAATATTCCTATTTTCTGCTGTAAGATAGTTTAGTTTGCAGCACTGAACACACCACAATAACATTAAAATAATCTTTGCATTTGATATTACACTCTTAAAGTCGAAACGTCTCAGAATGTTTCATAGGTAACTGCTGTGAATGAGTGTGACTTAGTATGTGGGAACTGAAGTGAATTGTATGAAATGAGATCATAAGCAGACAACAATACTGTAGCAATGTCAAAGCATCAGGACAAGTCAGAGCTGGTTCAGGGCTATGAGAGGCAATTTTAAGACTGACTCCGTACACGGAAAGGATATATCTATTTACACATATTGATGGCTAGAATGAGTTGCCAAGAAAGATGGCTGAGACCAGCTGACTAGACTAAAGAAATGGTTAGTGTTGTAGTGTTGTCCCTCACAAATGACTTCTCTTCCTCGGACCGCCTCTCCCTCTGACCCTCCACCCGCAGGGATCCTGATGTAGCCATCAAGCTGTTGAATGACTGTCTCTCTACAACCTTCAATTCCCCTGAAATCCAGTGGAGCTAGGGAAACCCACCTGCTCCCCCTGGTACAACAGTCATCTCTGCTCACTCAAAACACAAACCTGGATGCTCAAGAGCAGATGGCAGAAATCTCCCCTCACGATTCAGCGCCAGCTCTGACTCGAGCACCTCCACACCTCTCCCTTTTACTCCAAAGTCATCCTGGAAGCAACCAACAATCCAAAGACGCTCTTTTCCACCATCCATCACCTCCTCCCTGCATCCCCTCAAGCCCCCTCTATCCTCACATCAAACGCCAAGTGTGAAGAATCCTAGATTGAATTCAAGACGTTTTCAATCCAAGATTGAAAACAACCAGTCTCTCTCCTCAGGCAGTTCCACTCTCTGAAAATTGCTGTTATCACACGCCTCCTCAAAAAACACCTCTCGATCCCTCTAATCTCTAACATTACCGTTCCATTTCCAACCTACTCTTCCTTGCCAAAGGCCTGGAATGCATTGTTGCGCCTCTTTGGTCACATCTCTCCCTCCACTCCCTCCTCGAGCCCCTGGGGTCTGGTTTTCGCCCTGCCCACAGCACAGAGACAGCGCTTGTCAAAGTCACAAACAATGTCCTCTCTATCTAGGACCAGGGCTCCCTCTGCCTCCTCGTCCTCCTGGATCTCTTTGCTGAGTTCGACACAGTCGACCACGCTATCCTCCTCCAACACTCCTCCTCCCTCTTCCACCTTAGTGGGACCGCACTTGTGGGATCTACTTAACCAACTGCCTCCATTTCATCTCGGCAAATGGTTTCTCCTCCACATTGCCCGCCTCCGACCGTACCTTACCCCAAATGCAGCAGAAACCCGCGTGCATGTGTTTGTCACCACCCACCTGGATTACTCAAACTCACTCCTCACTGGTCTCCCCAGTTCCTCTATTCAACAGATCTAGCTCATTCAGAACTCTGTGCCCGCATACTGACTCGGAATCAAACTCCGTACCCACATCTCACCAGTTCTGGCCAGGCTTCATTGACTCCCCATCACTGAACGGATTGACTTCACGATCCTCACACTCATGTTCAAATCCATTCACTCTCTGGCACCTCCCTATCTCTCTTGACCTTCTCACGCCCCAATCCACCACCGGGTGCCTCCGCTTGACTGGCTCCCTCAATCTCTCCGCCTTGCCCCCCCTCTCCCCTTTTTATAATAATAATAATCCTTGCATTTGATATAGCACTTTTCACGTCTTTTAGACGTCCCAAAGCGCTTCACAGAATATACTGTAAAGTGAATTGACTGTATATTTGTGGGCGAACGCGACAGCCAATTGCGCACAGCAATGTCCCACAAACAGTCGTAGATTGAAAATGACCAATTTATTATTGTATTTGGTTTTGGAGGGATTATTATTAGGCTCTGTGTGGAGTAAGGAAACTTGCCCAAGGTTTCGCCCTCTGCCTGGAATTGAACTCAGGTCTTTCGCTTGCAAAGCGAGTGCTCTAACCACTGAGCTACAGGACTCCACAAGTCCCGCCTGAAAACCTTCCTTTTCGACAATGCTTACGGCCACCTCCCCCCACCACCCAACCCAGCTCAGAGTCAGGCTCCGCCACTGTTAAACACTTTGAGACGCTACCCTGCGTGGAGGGCGCTATATAAGTGCAAGTTGTTGTTGTTGCAGTGAGATGAAGTTAAGGTTCGGATTCTGGTAGAGTGAAATCAGCTGGGCCAGAAGCATTTCTTACCGCAATCTGGGTCTGAGCACTTGTTAGTCGGAAAGTGATTGCTCTTTGTTGGGGGATTACACAGAAATAGGGCGGGTCGAACCTACAACCTTCTGATTCAGGCGATGGTGCTGATTTCTTAACCCTGGCTCTTACGGCTCGGTGCCTCACATCACTGGTGCATTATCAGCTAATTTAAGTTCCTGAAAGATGCCCCACCTAAAATGATCAGATTCGAGTTTGTACTTGTATCTTGTATTTCTCAGTATTGAGCTCCGTGTACATGTGTTTCTGTGCTCCATGAAAATACTGTTTTAATATCTATTGAGGTGGTTGTGGTTAAGTCCTGTACAAGTCAAGTTTCTCAGCAAAATTCTCTGAGTTAATGGGGAATATTTTCAAGAGCCCCCCCCTCACCCTTATCCATTAGCAACTTATTCGCTGGAAGCGCTCCGGGATGCTACTCTGCGTGAGGGGTGCTATATAAATGCAATTTGGTGAATTATCTATTTCTAAAAAAATATTTTAGTCTTCTGATTTAACATGTCATTTTTGTACCAATGCAGATCACAGATTTATCTCTGCCGAACTACCTTGTTGCATCTTCTGTTGGACTTCTTCCCACTCAGCTTCTGAATTCGTACCTAGGGACTACCCTGCGCACAATGGAAGATGTTATTGCTGAACAGAGTGTCAGTGGCTATTTTATATTTAGCCTCCAGGTAGGACCAGATCAACAGTCTGCTGGAAATTTGCTAAGAGAGAGTGTAATTTGTTATTTCATTTGATTTTATATTCCAGTCAGGATCAGAAAAAGGAAAGCTCACTATATCTGCACAATATTATGCAGTGTGCATTCCCGACTAGTTAGATTGTGTTCCAGAAAGCTATTAAAATACAATAATGCAATACTCTTTAAAAGGTTTCCATTGTTGACATACCACAGTGGAGAAATTCCGCCTTAGTCTAGATTTAATCTATTTATGTAGTGTTTCAAGTCGTCTAGAATTGGGCAAATTCTTAAATACAACCTTAATTTCAAATCAAATTTTCTGTAAGTTTTTTTAAAAACAAAACTACAGAAAACAGACTTCAGAGTTAAGACTGAATTCAACAATTTGCCAAATTCTGGATGTTCTAAAATGCTGCATAAAGAAAATAAATCTAGACCCAGGTGAAATTTCTCCACACATGTGTTTGTGTGGATCCAATTGTATGGTGTTTATAAAATTTCAGTATATGAAAGCCAATGTACCTGTATTCTATGTGAGATGCAAGTTAAAATGTGCCTTTAATTTGCTTGCTCTCTTCTGGTTCCAGATTTGCATCAGCGTTGGACTGATGTTTTACGTTGTACACAGGGCTCACACTGAGCTGGATGCAGCCATCTTGGCTTGCCAGATCGAGCTGAAGACTTCATTGATTAAAGAAGGTCACTCAAACGGAACCAGCCTGACCTTCTGTAATAAGAGGACTTCAGCATTGATGAGTGGGGTAAATGTTGTGTGAAAGGAATGGTTGGCATAGAGTCAGGGAGCTGTAAGCTTGTCAGCCATTACCAGTTGAGGTCAGTAGAGCCATTGGTAAGTATAGCTTCACACCATGGACTTTACAGGAAACTTGTCAATGGTATGGTACTGATGACTAACACAGCCAACAGAATGGGGGTGACACACTGTAAATCATCAGTGTACGTACACAGACTAGTGGCTGGAGAGAAAGACAGTCACAAAGGGAGTCCACTTTAAATCGTCAATAATATACTCACGAACCAAACCCTCTGCCAGTGTTCTGAGCTGTGTGAAACCGGACTGTGAAAAAGGTAGCCTGTAACATTCCTCTCTGTTCCACCAGTGCGATGTCTGATTCATTTCTGCTCCTTTCTCTTGAGCTACTGACTTCCGAATAAGTTAGTTCGAGTAATTTCCATGTTGAAATTGCTCAATAGGAGCAGTAACGTGCTGTAGCCGTGATCGTTTTTATTTGCTGTGCTGTGATCAGCCGAACGCAAAATAAAAGTGGACCCAGGAATTGACCATCTCTGGAGAGAAAGCACTGTGTCAGTGCTACCTCAACACTGTTTCAGTGCTGCCAGGGCTGTTTTGCCTGAGAATCTCCCATTTATTAACATATTTCCAAATGCTGGGCAGAGGCTGAGGTGTCTCCTGTGGGTAAATTATTGAAATGTCACCTTTCTCGTTCCTGTTTAATTTGCCTTTTTAACGTTCAACAACTGAGTGCTTTGCCAATTGTGTTTAAGCTCTAAAAGTCTGCAGTTGTTTGTTCAGCCTATGTTCTCCCCAACCTTTACAATGGGGAGCAGCCCCAGGAGTGGCCTTGTGTTGCTATAATATGCACTTTAGTTACAAGCTGTAAAATATCGTGTATAAGATTAGGACCAATAACAGGCATCTCAAGTACGAAAAGTTCTCATTGCCATGGACCATCTGCCATGTACGGAAATGCGAGGGTAGATGCAAGACCGAGGAGAGGCTTTCTGCAATACATTGTACAGCAGGTTAACCCATAACGTTTACTTTAGTGATAAATTTGAGCAGCGAGAAATTGAGAACAACTAATGTATTATTAGCATGGTACTTGTCGAGCTGGGAAAGGAATGCCCTAACCTTTAGGCTTTGGCTCGCACAGTTAAGAACTTGTCTGCACCTGCACATCCACTTAGGGTGACTGCAAATCTGCCAGTTCAGCTCTGAGCGAATCATGCCTAACTCCTTTACCCTTTGCCTCCCTACCCACCAAATATAATGTGTGGACATTTTATCCACATTGTGAGGGTAAAGAGCTGAATGAACCTACAGGAATGGAACGCTGGACATTCTGTTCCCAAGAGAGGTGCACAGGTATTTAGCCACCTCTCTTCCCCCGCCCCCCTCTGCATTAGCTTACCATAAGCAAATGTTGCGTAACCGAAACAATGACACTTGTTGTGTCATCTGCTTGCACATGCCATAATTGAATCGTGCAAGAGACAAAATGAGAGTAACAGAGGCCAATCAATGTGACTGATTTCCAGGCAGTTTCACCTCAGTTTGACCCTTTTCCACCCTACATTTACTTTACTATTGATTCAGTTCTCTGCAAGTTCACGCACTTATATGAAATTGAGTATGTTACACAGTATCACTTCATTTCCCCTCCCACCGAAGAAATGCTGATTTATCTGCCTGGAGTGGTCCATCCTGCTAACGTTATATGGCCAAAAGTACCATAACAATATGGCGGAAAACTCTGTTAGTGTCATATATGCCGATTCAATTAGTTTACAAGACTGCCAGAGCACAAGTAGAATGGAGATAGATAACTGGAAGCTCACTTGAGCAAAAGCATGTAGCGATCACTCCCACTCGGCATTTAGAACATTCACAAGAAAGTAAAATTAAAAATATATATCCTTAATCACCATGAATTAAATGCATTGTTTCATTGCACAAGACAAACTGTTAGACATTTTATGGCACATCTATGATTTGTTTTATCTGCAGGCTGAAGGTGCAATTTGTTTTAATGTTGCTGTTACATCGAAATGAGGATAAAAATATGTAGTACCAACAATATCCAATGTTAATTGCTTTTCTCACAGTTGCATTATAAATGGCCTTTTCTACACTATATTTAATATAAAATGTGCTGTTCTGTAGCGTTCTGTTAAATCTCCAGGGTATAACTGAATATTTTCACATGGAATTACTTTGGATCCAGCCACATAATGAGTCTCTGAGTGAATCTTTTCCTGCTCTCACTTGCTGGATTCACATAATTATGCCAGAGATCTGAAATTGTTGAATCTAAAGATTGAGCCTAATGGTTTTGGACACCAGATAATCAAGCTCACAGAGACCAAATATTAACAATTTATTATCAGCAATGCAGAGGTACGGAAAAGGCATTGTTACTTAATCCGAAGAACAGGTAGAACGTGGCTTCTGCACTATATCTTCTCGAGTCTGCTCTCTTGTCAAAACAGCAGCTACATTCATATCTGACTTGTTTACTACATTTGAACACTTTCTTTGGCTTCTGCATACCAAAACCATCTGGTGGCAAATACCTTTTCCACATAACTGCACTAGACAAAAGCAAGGGCATTAGATAAAGGAGAACACAGCATCTTCTAGCAAGGTTACAAAAGTTACATGAGTACCATCATCAACAAAATTTCAATTGAAGGTACAGCAGTACAAATGTTTAGTACTTTTCATTATAGGCAAAATACATAGCAGTACAACACATAATCAGCAGTGTACAAGATCTAGGTTTGCCTTGATCATATTTTGGTAGGTACACTGCAGAACAGACTTAAGTCACAAAGCAGTAATGGTTTGTGAATGATATGAAGTGCTTACAGTTTACAAACTTTTTTTTGTATAATTACAATCTATATCTATTGGAATTGTTTCCAAAGGCATGTGTTTCCAATCTGTACTAAATTTCTTTCTATCTGATTTGTATTATACTGTACTTTTGACATGTTTTTGCTTGTTCCGCTGGGACTTATTTCAGGTTTATCAGAGTCATAATAATAATAGTAATCCTTGCATTTGATGTAGCGCCTTATCACATCTTCAAGACATCTCAAAGCGCTTCACAGAATATACTGTAAAGTGAATTGACTGTATATTATGTGGACGAAACGCAGCAGCCAATTGCTCACAGGAGTGTCCCACAAACAGTCGTGGATTGAAGGGACCAATTTATCATTAATATTTTTTTCTAGATTGAGCTGTAGTTAAGGGTTGAATAATTGCAATGTAGCATGTGGACTATTTAGAAATTATTAAAATCCAATTTTATGTTTGAATGGAGCTTACTATGGCGCCTTAGTTGTCCAATTAAATTTTAAAAATTGACTGGAGAAAAATCACTGTGGATTACATTCTGATTTTCAAAGAAATGAATGCTGGACTCTTTAGAAATGTAAGTAACCCAAAGAATGAACTTTAATTGTGAAGAATTTGAGTATAACACACTGCAGAAAATGTAACCGTGGAATACTTTATTTATGCCATAAATTCAGTGAGATGAAGTACAACTGATTTTGCAAACTGAAAATTGAGATGGAGTCTATTGATTGACAGCCTAAATGTTACTTGAGACTTGCAACTAACTTAACTTTTTTAATTATTCTTTATAAATATCCAGGAAAGTGTTTTTAAACAGAATCTGAGTTGTCTTTGACCCTCCCCCCCCCCCCCCCTCTGTACAAGCAAATGCTGAACTGATGGCTTTTAATGTAAAATGCCTTTTTTTGCAAATTATTATAGTGGAACTTTTTTTAATGATTGTGAATTGTCCTTTATATTTCGCAATTATTATAACATGTGTTTAAATTGTCTTGATACTGTACCTTTGCACATGGCAATAACCCTTTTGGATATATGTTGTGGTGTATACTGAGCATAGAACTTCCTGATGAACTGTATCCTGCATCTTGCTGGACCTGTGGGAGTGATTAGTTTACTGGGGATATTAGATATCAGTGGGGAAGTGTGTACACTGACAGCTGATACAAATTTGCCAAACCAGAGTAAAAGTCCCTCACCAAACCAAAACACTTATCTATTGTAAATAACATGATCAGGTATAACCTAACCTTTGGGTTCAGCTGACTTGTAAACTGCCTGAGCATTGCTGCTATGGTATGTCATTTGATTAACTTCATTTGATCACAGTCTTGTTGTCTTTCCTGGAGATGCATTATTTTCTGTAGAAACGTCTTGAAAACTGATGGTTTATGTGCACATTGTAAAGTAGACCCTGTTGCTTACTCTAAAGTGCATTTCTTAATTGTGCCGTCAATAAAGAGTCATTATTTAATTTAATAATGTACCATTAGATATTTTAATAAAACTGATTTCTCGCACCATTAATATGTGTTTTTTCGTGATTCCAAATTATTTATCAGTGCAGCTAGTGTGCTTATGTGCCTAAATATGCTGCTCATTTCAAATGACCCTTTGTTCAACGTAATTCTCTTTATTTGACAAGTAATTGAAACCCTGCTCATAGCTTATTTTTAGGTCTGACCTTGTTTAAAGATAATAATCCTTGCATTTGATATTGCGTCTTATCTCATCGAGACGTCTCAAAGTGTTTCACAGGATATACTGTAAAGTGGATTGACTGTATTTTCCACCTGATTGTTGATCTTGATTGGTTGTTCTTAGAGAAACATGTTTGGATCTAGCAGCTGAAGAATTCCTCAAATCGACAACTTCTTGTTTATACCCCACTGAGTGGACCGCAACTGCTGATTTGAGTACATTCAGATGTATTTGGGTGCCCAAAGTTGCTGTCGAGTCTCTTCACAATTTTTTAAGAAGTCTCAAATTGAGGATCTTGAATTCACTTGGGGTGATCCTGGTGGGCTGATCCTGAGCCAGGGGAGAGGGAGGGGGGAGGTGACAGTAAACACGATGAAAAAGGAAGGTCTTCAGGTGGGATTTGAAAGTGGGGAGGGAGGGGGCAATGTGGAGGGATTGAGGGAGAGAGTTCCAGAGTTTCGGGGTGTAGTGGCTGAAGGCGCGGCTACCGATGGTGGAGCAGAGGGGATGAGAGACGGACAGGAGGTTAGAGCCAGCCGATTGGATGCAGCGGGTGGTGGAGTTAGGGGTAACCAGATCGGATAGGTAAGGAGGTGCGATGGAATGAAGAGATTTGAAAACAAGTGAGAGGATCGGAAATCAATCAGTTTGGTAATTGGGAACCAGTGGAGCCTGGCTAGGTCTGGTTTGATAGATATACGGAGTTTTGTGCGGATAAGTATCTGGTCACATGATCCAATTTAAACAGTATTGAAGGACATCAGCAACCGAGCCAATGCCTGTGTACACCACATGCACACTGGGCAACAAGCCTGGAGATAACAAGCCTTACAATTGATATAGCTCCTTTCGCATCAGGAGGACATCTCAAAGGATTGTAAAATGTAGTGGCTCTTGTTTTGGAAGTGAATGCTGCAGACAATTTGTGCACAGCAATGTCCCACAAACATCCATGAAGTGAATGACCAGTTTTCATTTGAGGAATTGTTGGCCAGGATACCGGAACTAATTGCATCTCTTTTCGAGCAGCGCCATAGGATCTTTAACGTCCACCTGAATGGGCAGACACACCCTTGGTTTAACACCTCAGCCAAAGTTTGACACCTCTCAAAAATGCAGCACACATCCGGTATTGTATTGCCTAGACTATGTGAGTTCAAAGTCCTAACGTGGGACTTAAACCTACAGCTAATGTTTCTGTGATATGGAAAGATAAAGCACAATTTACTCCAATTTCCTATTTCAAATGATCCTGAACTTCTAGGAAGTGTTTGCTCGACTGTCCAGTGCCTTGGGACGTCATCCCAGAATGAAAGGCACTATATAAATGCAATTTGTTGTTGGTCCCTCTTGTGCCGCCAGCTGAGATGTTGCTCGATGTCACTTGACTCTATTTCTCCCCACTGCTCCCTCCCCCCAGGTTTATGACGGGGTTATGAGATTTTTCATTATGTGACTTTCTACCAACAAGCCATGTGCCCTTAATAGAAATTCTTCTGTTGGGCTTCATATTTATACACCACCCACCAGCTTGGATATCAAATGCAAGGATTATTATTAGATGCGTATTTGCATAGCATCAGGTTTCTGGTACCATCAAATACCACTACAACGGAAAGCTTCCCAACTACCGTTCCAGAGCAGTACTCCTTTAAATGTCGCCAAAGACCATTCATATGTGAGGCCAAAAACAACCCCAGTCATTTCCTTAAAACTACTGGTAAAAATAAAATCTAGTGAGAATCTGGTTAATGTTATATTTCTAGGGTTGAAATTCCAATCGTTCTACAGTAAAGAGCAATGGAGAGTAAAGAGCAACGGAGAATTTGTTTTGCATGCGAAGCTTAGCACAACCACATTCTGTGTCCAGCGGAGTTTACTGAATGCATTGTTTAGTGAGTGGTTGCCCTTGTGATGAGGATCCAAGTCCGCAAAAGCATGTATTTGAGTGCAGGCTCTGATCCATTACTACTGTGCAAGGGGGACTGGCCATATAAGATGAAAAATCAAGCAGACCTGGGACTGCACACTTAATTCTTTATGTGCTTATGCTGTTAAGGGGTGCTCTTACAGTCTCAGGCCTTACGCTCCTTGTACAGCACAATTGTAATTATACTCCCTGGCTCAATCCCTCCTCCCTTGCCACTCTTTGCCTATCTTTAGATTGCATCTGAAGACTTTTCTTTTTGACTATATTGACGGTCATCTTCCCTTTCTGCCGGGCTCAGCATCAAATTACACCATTGTTCAGACTCTGCCCCGTGTGAAGAACGCTCTACAAATACAAGTTGTTGTTGTCTGGCAAGGATGTACTTGCCTTGGAGGGGTGCAGCTAGATTTACCAGGGATGAAGGGGATGAATTACAAGGATAGGCTGACCAATTTGGGCCTTTATTCTCTAGAATATAGAAGAATTAGAGGGGATCTTAAAGGGCATGATAGAGTAGATAGTGGGAGATTGTTTCCCCTGGTTGGAGAAACTAAAACCAGGGGTCACAATCTTAAAATCAGAGGCCAGCCCTTTCGCACTGAGTTGAGGAAGAACTTCTTCACTCAAAGGGTGGTGAATGTATGGAACTCGCTACCCCAAAGGGCTGTTGACGCTCACTCCTTGAACATAATCAAGACTGAGATAGATATATTTCTTATTGCAAAAGGGATTAAGGGATATGGGGATAAGGCAGGGTTAGGTTATTAGCTGGAGTTAGATTAAAAGATCAGTCATGATTGAATGGCAGGGCAGGCTCGAAGGGCCGAATGGCCTACTCCTGCTCCTACATGTTATGTTAATCTTAAGCATGATAATAGGTTTCTGCATGTGTTTAACACTTGGTTGACCAAAACCAACAATACCACACAGTGTAACAGCTGTTGTAAATAGGTACAAGATCTAGAATGGCCCCTTTGCAAACGTTAACAGCGTAAACACAAATCCATTGTAGGTCTGTGATGTTGAAAGCACTCCTCCTTGCAGGGACATGTTAGCATTCTCATGTATGCTGCATCTTAAAGGAAACTAAAAAAAACAGCACTGAAGGAAATCTAGCTGGGTCTCTGCAGGTTTGTTTAAAGTTTTGTGGTTTCACCTCAGGAAACTTTAGTTCAAAGTCGGACCAAATCAGCAAGAGGTCATCAAAGCTGTCAGTTCATTCAAAGTCACTTGGTTATAGTGAGTGCTTCACAGTATACCAGTATAGTGAGTGCTTCACAGTATAGTGAGTGCTTCATGGGTTTCATTATTCCGTTGATATTGTATCATGACAGTGATCTCAATCAATAATGCCATATTACAGGGGAAATCCTCTTGAACATTAAGGTAATTGACTAGCTACCCAAATTCAAACTTAGAAAGTTAATAATGATAATCCTTACATTGATATTGCGCCTTTCACGTTGGGAAGAGGAAATGTTACAACACTTCACAGGGTTCACTGTGATATACAGTCACTTTATTTTGTTGGCAAATGTGGCAGCCAATTTTCACATAGCAATGTCCCACAAACAATGAAGTGTTGATGTAAATCGTCACTGGATTCAGACACTGAGATAGCCAAAAAGAGAGATGTTTGCAATTGTGGCAAATATTTTAACGACAGTACAGTATCAATTTTGCAGAAAGGAATAGTTACCAATCTGGGGAACAAAGGAAGTAGTTAACTGTTTTCTTCTGGTCAGCTGGGCATCTGAACCCCATCACCATGCTTATGAGTATCCAAACCAAGCTGAGATTTTCATACATCCCAGCTACACATGGAAATCCCAGAGATAGATTTTTGGAATGGATTGCGCTCTCTCTTCCTGGATGGATGCATTCTGCTTACCTAATTCTGGAAAGTATTAGGCACAGGTTGGCAAGAGCCAAGACTGGGGGACCCCAGAGTGTGTGGGGGTACTGCTGGAGTCTAACCAACTAAACCTACACAGCTTGCTATTGATATTGCTGTCCAGCTAGCTTTGCTTAGTGCCTTGGGAAGTCGTCCTCCCGACGTGAAAGGCGCTTTACAAATATAATTTTGTTGCTGTTGTCCAGCTAGAACCATCCTACCCATTAGGGCTTTGGCTTGCAGAATTAACATGTACTAAGTGGAAGGGCAGACCAGCCCCCAGTGACTGGTCTGATCTTCCGGCTCATGCTGATGAGCCAGACTGGCTGTGTTGTCATCAGCAGTGCCCTGGCATACTGCAGACCCACCTGGCTCAGGAATCGGATTACCGAGACCGCCACAGAGGGCTGACTTGATTCATTGCGAGCCAGTTCAGCTCCAAGGACACCCCGCTTACCTCTCCCCAAGGAAGATAATCTTGTTAGCGACAAGAGTCTCTTCACCTTTATCTTTTCTTCTTTGTCTTTGTTTCCTTTCTTTTATTCTTTATCTGTTAGCTTTGTCTGTTCCAAAAAGCGGCAGCTCTACCAGCTACATTTCTACCTGACTTGTTTACTTAGACTTTCCTTCAACTCCAGCTACAGTGCCATCTGGTTTACCTCACAGATACGTTCTTGATTTTATTTTTCAATTAACAAAAGACCATCTCATTAAAACATTCAGTCTCTACATCACCACATCAGTAAAAACAAGAACATTAGATTTGGAAGCATACATTTCTTCTTCCTTAAACGTGATACTGGAGGCCAACAATAACTCCCAAATCCTATTCTCCACTGCCCACCACCTCCTCCGTGCGCCCCCTCAAGCAGCCTCAATCATCACAGCTAATGCCAAGTGCGAAGAGGTCATGGACTTCCTTACCATTAAAATTGACAATATCCGCCTGGCAGCTTTATCCTTCTGCCCCGTGTCACCTACTACCACTCCCCCTCACCCACCCCGCCCTCAGCTCCTACCACAGCCCCCATCCTACATTCATTTGCCCCCATCTCTCCTTCCTCCCTCTCATCCATCATCAACACAATGAAACCCACCACCTGCTGCCTCGACCCCCTCCCCACCCAACTGCTAATCACTCAGCTCTCCCTCCTCTACACACTGCTGGCAGACACTATTAACCAGTCTCTCTCCTCAGGATCAGTCCCACTTGCCCTCAAAACCGCGGTCATTAGCCCCTCCTTAAAAAATCTACCCTCGATCCCTCCAACCTCGACCACTACCGCCCTAACTCAAACCTGCCCTTCCTTGCCAAAGTTCTGGAATGCATTGTTGCCAACCAACTTTGCGCACACCTCTCTCTCCACACCCTACTTGAACCCCTCCAGTCCGGCTTCCGCCCTGCCCACAGTACAGAGACAGCTCTCATGAAAGTCATAAACGATATCTTCTCTATCTGTGACCAGGGCTCCCTCTGCCTCCTCATCCTCCTGGACCTCTCTGACGCGTTCGACCCATCATCCTCCACTGCCTGTCCTCCATCATCCACCTCAGTGGGACCGCACTAGCTTGGTTCGAGTCCTACCTTACAAACCACTAGCACTACATTTCCGCAAATGGCTTTTCTTCTCTCCCTCTGGGTGATGTCATCCACAGACACGGGGTTAACTTCCACATGTATGTGGATGACACTCAACTCTACTTTTACACCTCCAGCTGCGAACCCCAATCCCCTGATGTTCTATCAGTTTGTCTGTTGGACATCAAGAGCAAATTTCCGGCAGTTAAACGTTAACAAGATGGAAGTCATACTCTTTGGCTCCTGCCGACATCTTCCGTCTCACAGTTCTGACCTCCTCAACCTACCCGACCTGTCCTTAAAACTCTCTGAACCCGTGCGCAACTTAGGCGTCAGGTTCGATCCCCAGTCATCTTTCCTCCCCCACATCCAGTCCCTGACCAGCACCGCTGTCTTCCACCTCCACCACATTGCCCATCTCTGACAATACCTTACCCCAAAAGCTGCCGAAAGCCTTGTCCATGCCTTTGTCACCTCTCGGCTGGACTACTCTAATGCCCTCCTCACCAGTCTCCCCTCCTCCACTATCCACAAAATTCAGCTCATTCAAAACTCCGCAGCCCACATTCTCACCTGCACCAAACTTTGTACCCCGATTATTCCAGTCCTTACCAAACTCCACTGGCTCCCTGTCACAGAGCAGATCAGCTTCAAGATCCTCACTCTAAATCCCTCCATTCGTTGGCACCTTCCTATCTCTCTAACCTCCTCTCTCCCCACAGCAGTACCTGCTGCTTCCCCTCTACTGGGTCCGGTCTCCTCCGTGTCCCCTGAATCATCCGCTCCACCATCGGCAGCCGTGCCCTCAGCCACTACTCCCTGAAACTTTGGAACTCCCTCCCTCACCCCTTCGCCTGGCCTCCTCCTTCCCCATCTTCAGATCACGCCTGAAGATCTTCCTCTTCAGAGCCCCCAGGCTCTGGAACTCCATCCCCCAGTGCCTTCGCCTTGCTTCCTCCCTTTCCTCCTTCAAGGCCGGTCTCAAAACCTTTCTCTTTGACCGTGCCTTCAGCTCCCCTCTCGACTCTCTTCCTCCTCCTCGCTCCCTCCCTTCCCTCCCCTCACCCTGACCATTTCCCCCCTCCTCTCTCCCTCCCTTCCCTCCCTCCCCTCACCCTGACCATTTCCCCCCTGCTCGGGTCATGACCCAACTGTGCAGCGCCTTGGGACGTCCTCCTGACGTGAAAGGCGCTCTATAAATGGAATCTTGTTGTTGTTGTTGTTCGACCGTGCCTTTGGTCACCTTCCCCCTCCTCTTGGCTCGGCCTCGGTCTCTGCCATTGTTAAGCGTTCTGAGACGCCGCCGGCATGGAGGAGGCTATATCAATGCAAGTTGTTGTTGTTATTACCGTACCAAGAAGAGGAAGGAAAAGACAGCAAACATTAATCAAGTCTAACAAGGAAGTCACAAGTTATCATCAAAATTTCCCTTAAAGGTATAGCAGTACAAATGTTCAGTATTTTTTCATTGTAGGCAAAATGCATATTAATACAACTGCAAACTCATCAACTTAACAAGCTTTCACCAATCTATGGTGTTAAAGTGATTACAAATATATGTTTCATGTTGGCATAGCTTAACAATAGGGTTTATTCATCATTCTTATGTCAAGAACAGCTTGCCCATAATGCTTCGTGTTGTTGGCTAGGATATCGGAGAAACTCCCTTCTCTTTTTGAATAGTGCCATTGGAAATTTAATATCCATCTGAACAGGGAATGTAGACCTCAGGCCAATATTTCATCTGAAAGATGGCACCTCCGACAGTGTTACACAGCACTTTATTGGAGTTTCGGCCCAGGGCCCACATGGGGCTTGAATCCACAACCTTCTGACTCAGTGATGAAAGTGCTCATAACTGAGCTGGGCGGAGACCTGCATTGTCCTGTCACAACCGGTCAAAATATTCACCCTCTACCTCGTTGGGTTCCTTACATGGGTGTGTTGCACTCTGATGAAGGCACAGAAAGCACTAGTGGGAATGCATCTCTAGGACCCCAAGGTTGCCTGGTCTTTGAGCCTAACCCCCTCACATCTTTTGTGTATTTTCTCTGCTTTCTTAAGGCCGGTTCTTTATTTGTAGATGGTACAGCTCAGAAAAAGGATGCTCAGTCATCCAGTCTGGATGGTGTTTATACTCCAAACAAGTGCCTTTCCTAGTCCCCAGTCCCATATTCCATCTATTTCCCATATCCCTTTATTCTTTCTTAACCTTGTTTCCTGTGTTTTTCTGTGTGTGCTCATGGTTGCTGCCTGAACAACTGACTGTGGCAGAGAATTTCACACTCCTACCACTCTCTGTGTGATAAAGATTTTCTTAATTTCTGCTTGACCTACAACAGCAACAACATGCATTTATAGAATGCCCTTCACATGGGGTAGCGTCCCAGAACACTTTATAATCCTAGTTCTGATTATATAACTACGCTCTCTTTCTAGCGCCCCTGACCCCCAGAAATAATCTTTGGCTGTCCAACCTCCCTAAGCCTCCAAACATCTTAGACTCTATCATATCCACTCTCAGCCTTCTGATCTCCAAAGAAACTGCAGTTTATCAAGCCTTTCCCTAAAACCGCATTTTCTCATTCCAGGCACCATCTTGGTGAACTTTTAGTGAAGTGAATCTTGACTAAACCAACTTCAGAGCCTTAACCCTACCTCTGTGATCTCCTAATCCCCTACCAACCCACCCGCTCCCTCTGCTCAACCGGCTCTGGCCTGCTCCACATCCCCTGACCCACCCGCCCCACCATATGCGGGAGAGCCTTCAGCCACTTTGCCCCCAATCTCTAGAATACCATCCCACAACCACTCCGCCTCGCCCCCTCCTTAGCCTCCTTCAAGTCCCGCCTCAAGACCCTCCTTTTCAATCATGCCATCGGTCACCCCACTTCCCCTCCCCTCCCTTCCCCTCCCTGACCCCAGCTCGGGTCAGAAATGCTGTTCTCTGTCCAGTACCTTGGGATGTCCTCCCAACGTGAAAGGTGCTATACAAATGTAATCTTGTTGTTGTTAGCATCTTTCCTATGATTTTGTTTTGTTGCTCTGCTAACAGCCAGCTCATTGCCAGGCAATCCCAGGGAAGGGAGTGATGTACATTGTACAGCAATGTAACTGTCCTATTACAAGTGACGCCACATTGCTTCAAGGAGGGCTTTGGGCTACATTTCTGGTCTTAGAATGCATTGGAGAGTTCCATTAGTACACTAAGCACATTAACCTAGCAATAAGTAGGAACCCGGTTGTTAGTCGATTGGCAGATCGCTTTTCCTGGGTTAAAAATTCCTTCAAAAAAATAATAAATTGGTCACTCAATCCAGACTGTTTGTGGAACACTGCTGTGTGCAATTGGCTGCCGCATTTCACCCACAAAATATACAGTCAACTCATTTTACAGTATATTCTATGGAGTGCTTTGAGATGTCTTGAAGACGTGATAAGACGCTATATCAAACACAAGGATTATTTTTATTATAACCTCCAAAAGTGAGTTGGGAGCGGAGGAATGTTTGCAGTGTTTTATTCAAGCTTTCTTCCTTGAGCAGCTGAGTTGGATTTGTTGGAGAATGTCTGATGTCTGCAAAATGTTTCTGCCCCCTTACTCATCTCTCTGTGGACAAGGCAAGTTTAAGGTCAGAGTACAGCTGCAGACAATGTTGCTTTGTTTATGCTGATTAACAGCTTGCAAAAAAGTTTGCTGAGGCGAGCAAAGTATCTTTGCATTTCAAAACAGTCAGCAAAGTCTTCAATATAGCTACCCCATGAAAGGACTTTTCTCATTCCCAATCACTATCAGATTTTTGGCCCTTGCCAATGCAAGAGGTAATGATATAGTTTCCCATGCAGCTAACATTTCATGGTGAGTGGGGTGGGGGGGAATAGAAATTTTTGCCTGAGAATAGGTCTCTGGAGTTTCAAGATGGACCTTTGTCAGATATATGTATGTATATATAAAGGACACCTTGATGTATGCAGGCCCTTTTGTGAGACCCTCCTGAATGCCAGGTCTTTACCTGGAGTCTGGCCTCAGCCACAGAATCTGCAGTGCTCAAAGAAATCATGCCACTTAACTCCACTTAAATATTGCCAATTAAGCCATAATACTTGGGGGGTAAAACTCTCCAACTTGCATTTATTATTACAAGTGACACCCTGATAAGCCAAGTGACTATAAACCATTCAGTGTATAATCCATAGAAAGCAAACGTTTAGAGGCGATAGGATGGGATAATATTAATTATCATTAAACAATTGTTAGAATATAGAACTAAGCACTCTGCTGTGCCTATCAAAAGGTGTGGCCAGAATAGAACCAGCCTGTTCTGCTGAGCCAAAGCATGGAGTTGAAAATGCAAGTAATGAGGAACTGAAACCATTTGCATTATATGCTTAATGATTTATTTATTACTGAATCACTTAACGATTTTCTTGATTTGAGAATATTGGTAACACAGGTTAAATTCTTCAATCTGTAGAATTTGTACAGTCCAGAGTGTGTAGTTGGCTTCTCTTCTTGCTTGAACTTCTGAACCTCAGATGGCAGGTCCATTGGCCATCGTGAATGCTTTGAAGCTAGCGTGGATTTGTTAAGAGCAAGTCTTTCCTGGCCGATGCTAAAGGAACTTTTTGATGAAATAACTGGAAGAACTAATACAAGTAATGCTGTGGATGTAGTGTATATGGATTTTCAGAAGGCTTTTGATATGGTGCCACATAAGAGACTTGATAAAAATAATTAATGGAAAGATGGCACCATGGATAGAAAATTGGTTAATAGAGAGGAAACAGAGTAGGATACATAGGGAGATATTATTTGCCCTGGCCAGTGAATTGGAGGGCAATGACTGGAGGGCATCAATTCTTCAACAGCAACAAAATTACATTTGTATAGCACCTTTCGCGTCGGGAGGACGTCCCAAAGCGCTGGACCGTCAGTGTTTTGGACCTCAGCTGGGGGTCGGGATCAGGGAGGGTAGGCAGTGAAGGAGAGTGACCAAAGGCATGGTCGAAGAGGAGGGTCTTGAGACAGGTCTTGAAGGAAGCAAGGGAGGAGGCAAGGCAAAGGGACTGCAGGGTGGAGTTCTAGAGGATGGGGGCAGAGTGTCTGAAGGCCCACCCTCTGATGGTGGGATGGGCGAGGCCCGGACGTGAAACAGAGTGGAGCCCGTTGAACGAAGTGAGCTGGCAGGGGGTTAGGAGATTGCAGAGATAGGGGGAAGCTATTCAGGTAGTTACTATGGAGCAACAAAGGAAATCTTGAATAATATTTGTTATGTAGAGGATTTTCTGAATGTGGCTTGTCCTGCTGGGTGTAGTTGTCAAAGCAGGATCCATAATAGCTTTCAAGAGGGAATTGAATTAGAAAGATATCTAAAAGGAGTAATTTGCAGGGGTGTGGGGAAAGACAGAAACATGGGTTGCTCCCACTGAATGCTTTGCTCTTTCAAAGAGTCAGCACAGAAACAATGGGCGAATAGCCTTCCTGATGCAAAATTCTATACTTCCAAGAAGGTATAGAGGCAGATAGTGTCAGTACAATCAAGGAGAAATTAAATAGCTCTTTGGTGAACAAATTAATTGAGGGGGTAAGCGAGTTAGAATGATTAGAATTCTTATTTATTTTACTTTGCCAAATAGACTGCAGTTATCAATTTTGTTCCATGGATACCCAAGTCACAATTAAATGAGTCTAACAAATATATAACTGAACAGGGCACCAGCGATCTCTATGCATGTTACACTCCCTTACATTGGGAAAAGATAACTGAAATATCCCTACTCCACACGCCTCTGATTACTGAGCAGTAAGTAAGAACCCGGTTGTTAGGCAATTGGCGGATTGTTTCTGGGGATAATAATCCCTACAAACAAACAAAGAGAGAGATGGACGGATGGATGGGACTCGATGGGACTGACAAGTAATTTGGTCACTCAATCCACGACTGTTTGTGGGACATTGCTGTGTGTAAACTGGCTACCGTATTTTGCCCACAAAACACACAGTCAATCCACTTTACAATACATTCTGTGAAGCACTTTGAGACATCTCAACAACATGTTTTTTCCTTGTTGTATATGTCAAATGCAAGGATTATTATTTTAACTCCAATAATGGTATTGAACAATAATTTATGTTTATGTTTTAAGTTTACAGTGAGTATAACTAAATGACTTTGTGAAGAGTATGGAAGAAAATATTGGTTTCATGTGTGCACATAGATTTAAAACAGCTAACATCACCATTAGAAAAACTATTCATTTTGTCATGTTCGGTTGAACAATGCTCCAGTGAATGGCAGTCAACTACTCTCATAACTTACAAATCCCAGTGGAATTCACATGAAAATGTTTCTTTACGACTGGAAATAACTCAGCCATCATTGCTTTTCCTTTAGCGAATAAACTCTGGGAAACTTGCTCTCAAAGGCTGCACACCTCTAATATTTTTTTCTCTGAGAAACAAGGGGCCTTTATTTGGACTGTTGGTCCTAAAAGCACTTCAAACAGTTTTCTGACATTTAACTGTGAGCCATTATTCTGGTGCACTGCATTAAATTCATTGTAGTTGTGATGTAAGATGTTCAATCATCACATAGCAGCAAAAATCACAACAAAACGCTAGAAGCAGCAGCAAGTAAGGCCTGGGGCCATCAAAAGTCACCATGTGATAACACTACCTCCAAGGCTAATCAGAAAAAAGGTACCTATGTCTTGCACAGAGGGCTGATTCACAGACAAGCAAGTGATATTGGTTGTGGAATAGAGTATGACCAGGACAAATGCACACGGCAGGAACACATATTTAGTGATCTACCTCTAAATACCATTAGAGGTATTTCCAACAAATGTATTAGATGGTCTCTATTCATTACTCTGTGGCAACGTGGCTCTGTGATGCCACTCTTGTATTGTATTGTCACTAATAATATAATAATTTTTGCATTTGATTTAGAGCCTTTCATGTCAGGAGGATGTCTCAAAGCACTTCACTGGATTTATTGTATAGTGACTGCTTATTTTGTATGGAAATGCAGCAACTAGTTCCAACATGGAACAAGCTAAATACTTGCTTGCTATATAATGGACCACATTGCTTTGTTCTAACAGTGTTTGGTAAACATTAGGAGAATGGTTTGATGGGTTCATGAGTCATGGATTTGAGGCCATAGACATCCTCTTCTGTAAGTCAGTTTTACAGTTGGTTATCCTATTCATATACAATACAAAAATACAAAATTACATTTGTATAGAACCTTTCACGTTGAGAGGATGTCCAAATATAAGCTGAGCACCATGAGACTGGTTAAGAAAATAGGAGCCATGTGTTAACCTTCTGAGTTTTGGCACAGTCATTTTATGGGATTGCAGACCACAATAGTACTGAAAGAACAGACATTCTTGCTATTTTTGTACACTATTACACCAGTTTCCCCACATGGATTCCATTAATCAGGAATGGCAAAATCTATTGACTTAGCAAATTAATTCTGCACATGCTTAGAGAAAATAAATGAATCTGGCAGCCACGTTGGACAATATATCATTCAACTCCTGAATCCAGGCAAATATTTTCCAGCATCAATGTAATCCTCTGATGTGCAGGAAACTTCATTGACCCAGAAATGAATGGTTGTTCTAACTTTAACCAGCACAAGCAGAAGAGAGAGAATCACTGAGTAACTCTCTGAGATGGTAATGTAATTATCTCCCTGGTGAACTTGAGCCAATTCATGCGCTGTGTTTCTGTTACACCTACCTATTTAATTCAAGGCTGGTGCTCCTTCCCCATGAATGCCATCAAATAGATTGTTCATATAGTATTATTGATGTGGCTATCCCAAGTGTTTACAATGTAAGAAATAAGGAATTAGAGAAGATCAGGAAATATATTGATCTACAAATTGAATGTGGACCTACGTGGCAGTTTAAAACAAACAGGTGGAGTCCTATAGCTCAGAGGTGAGCGCCCTCGCCTTGCAAGAGAGACCTGGGTTTGATTCCTGTAGGGCGAAACCTTGGGCAAGTTTCTTTACTCCACACGCCTGATAATAATCCCTCAAGAAAAAACAAAAAGAATCTGAATAATAACTTGGTCACTTCAATTCACGACTGTTTGTGGGACACTTCTGTGCGCAATTGGCTGTTGCCTTTCGCCCATAAAATATTCAGTTAATTCACTTTACAGTATATTCTGTGAAGCTCTTTGAGACGTCTAGAAGATGTGAAAAGCGCTATATCACATGCAAGGATTATTATTATATTTATATTATAACCACATTTTCTATAATTATTGGTGCAACTGGGACTGTTAAGACTATTCAGAAATGGCTTGACAAAATATCCGGTGAACTAAGCATAAATCTCCTGCAAAAGGTAGCTATTTTAGGAAGCTCAAACACACTAAGAAAGGTAACATCTATTCATATGTAATGTGGCAGTGTTATTGGTCTGGATGAAAACCATTTAGAAATGACCTTACAGAGTGATTTAAACTGTAATAACATGATAATAAAAATAATCCTTGCATTTCATATAGCATTTAAAACATTGTAACGTCACAAAGAGCTTCAAAGGCAAATGCTGTCAATTGTAGTGGTTGTGTATTTGTCAGCATAAGGTGACAGACAATTTGTGCACAACAAACAGCTCTGAAGTGAATGACCAATTTCAAGTGCACAAGAGTAGACATCAATAATACAATGCAAATCCAAGTCCCTGTCATGCTAGATTCAGCAACATTCAATTGAATTACCATTCATTCACAGACTTATTTTGCTGTCCATCCCTGATCCCATTCAGCACCCATTTATACCATTTATTGGGCATCTCAACTGTACCATTTGCCAAGATTTCTAAACTATCGATGTTATTTTATCTAAGCAATTTGCACAATTTTTGTTTACAATTTCTTCCTCTGCTTAACACTGTTTTAAATATGCTATTCTGTTTATATATACGAACCGTAGGTCAGTAGTTAGAGCAGTCGCCTCGCAAGCGAGAGACCCGGGTTCGATTCCCTGCAGGACAAAATGGGCACTTTTCCTTACTCCACATGCCTCTGTTTACCTAGCAGTAAGTAGGAACCCAGTTGTTAGTCGATCGGCGGATTGCCTTTCTGGGGATAATAATCCCTCAAAAAACCCCAATAATAATTTGGTCACTCAATCCACAACTGTTTGTGGGACACTGCTGTGCACAATTGACTGCCACATTTCGCCCACAAGTATACAGTCAATTCACTTTACAGTGTATTCTGTAAAGCGCTTTGGACGTCCTCCCGACGTGAAAAGCGCTATATCAAATGCAAGGATTATTATTATTATTATTCTGTAAAGCGCTTTGAGACGTCTGGAAGATGTGAAATGCAAATATCATTTGCATTTCAAATGTATTTATTTTCATATCAAATGCAAGGATATTATTTATTATTGGAACAGGTGACGGAGCATGAAACTGTGGGCTACCTGACAATTCACAGATGGTACAGCTTGAGAGATCTCTCCAGTTAATGAAAAACTGGAACATTTATAAAGCACTTTATTAAGATGAACCATCTTGAGCACTCAGTGAAATATGCACTCAGTGAAATATACACTCATTCCATTCGCAGTTTGCTTTTCACTCTTCTCCATCTAGCAGGAAGTATAATATCTGATGTTAAACAGACTACAAATGCAATATGACAGATTTGCACCTCTCCCAGTGTTCACTGTTAGATACAGCCTGTCTCTGTTACAATTTCTCTTAATTGGGATGATTGAAGTCTGGTCACTTCCCACTCAGAAATGTTTAATTAGTTGACAGAAACAAACAAATGGTATACAGCATGAAAGAGTCACAAACATATTTCTCCATTATATTTAAACAATTATTAAATAGAATGTTTTTTTAAACTGCTTCACAATTCTAAATATCATAACAGGAGATTAAAATTGTTTCCTGTGCCCTGTGAAGTACAGTACTCAACTCAGAATGTAAAGGTAATACTGTATAATAAGAGGATATAGTACTTCCATAGAAATATAGAAATTTTCAGCACGGAAGAAAGCTATTCAGCTCATTGTCCTTTTGTATTATGCTGGAAGGCAAAACCTATGAGGATTATTGCTGTATTGAGACATGTGTATTTTCATTGCTCTAGAATTCCTCATGCAAGTTTTGTGTAACCTTTATGAAGATTCAAAATTATTGTTTTAGAAATATTCACTTAAAAGTATATTGAAATAAATGTATTGTTTGCACTATAAATAAAAGTTTCTGTGCTGTTGTATGATTTAAATTCAGTGCCATCACTGCCTATACAATAAAGTAAATGGCACAGCAGATGGCAGTGTATTCCAATTGTTCTTTTACTAGTGAAAGAGGACCTTCATAACTATGCTTCAAAACATGCTCAAAGTGCTTTTGTGATTAAGGGTTTTCATTCTCACGTACAGCTACTGGTGTATAGATTGGTTTTAGATTTACAATAAAATATTACATTGTGAGTAAAAAGCCGATCCCCAGATTTAAAAAATGATCATTCACATCATGACTCTTTGTGTGACATTGCTTAATATCGAATTATCTGCTTTGGTCACCTATAAAATACATAGTCACTACATTTCACAATAAAATCTTGTGAAGCCCTTTCAGATGTCTCAATAATGTGACAAGGCACTGTATCAAATACAAAGATAATTATGAAAAAAAGATTGAATGATGAAGAACAATTAGATAAGCTATAGCTGTACAGCTTAGACAAGAAATATCCCAACAAAACCTTTGTAGAAGGTTATAACATTGAACAGAGAAAGTAAACTCAGAATATACTTTGAGATATGCCAAGATCAAGAAGGTTCAGAATTGTAAAGCGTATATATAGGACAGATACCAGGAGGCATTTCTTTACACAGAGGGTGTGTTTTACCAGGAAGGGTGATGGAATCTGTAACTCAGTGGTTAGAGCACTGGCCTCGCAAGTTCGATTCCCGGCAGGTTCGATTCCCGGCAGGGCAAAACATTGGACAAGTTTCCTTACTCCACACGCCTCTGTTTACCTAGCAGTAAGTAGGAACCCTGTTGTTAGTTGATTGGCGGATCACTTTTCCGGGCGTAATAATTCCTTCAAAAAATAATAATAATAATAATTTGGTCACTCAATCCACAGCTGTTTCTGGGACGCTGCTGTGTGCAATTGGCTGCTGCATTTCGCCCACAAAATATACAGTCAATTCACTTTACAGTAGATTCTGTGAAGCGCTTTGAGACGTCTTGAAGACGTGATAAGGTGCTATATCAAATGCAAGGATTATTATTATTCAACCCAGGGCATTGAATTAATTTAAGAAACTCAACAACTTCACATTCAAATTCACGATTTTTGGTGAAACCTTTAAGTTCATATAATGACCAATTAGATGCTCCAGAATTGTGCAAAGGAACAGTTGATTAGGATTCACCAGCATGTCTGATATGCTAATGTGAATTTTAGTACTTTGAGCATTCAAAGAAAGATCTGCTTTTAGAAACTTCTCTGGCAGGTTTCCAAAACTGACTTTCAAAACAGGGTTTCAGAGAGTTTATTGGACAAATATTAGCACAAACATTTGGAGTGAAATGAAAAAAAGATTCTTTCAAACGAATCAACAAAAAAAGATTACAGCTGGACAAAATGCAAAAATACTGTAGATGCTGGAAATCTGAAACAAAAACGGAAGTCGCTAGGTTGGGGTTTACTTATTACTTTGGAATGGCAGCCTGCAACAGAACATGTAAAAGTGTTCATCAAGCCTGAAAGACAGAAAGCATATCTATGAAGCAACACCAGCTTCCCCAAAGAAACTGATGTACCATGATCTTCAGAACTTACTTTTTCAACCACCTCTGAGCCACTTGGGCCAAGCGAGTGAAAGAAACAATCAATAACTTCAGGGGGATTGCTGTAAGATATCCACCCAACATCAATTTAAATAAGTCGTAGAAAAATTCCACTCAGGTCTACATTTACTCTATTCAACTGGCTATTTAGAGCGCTCAGAATTTGATACATTGTTGAATTCAATCTTATCTTTGAAACTTTGAGCCAGGGAGTCAAGGCATTGGTTGACCAATGAGGCATCCTGCCTGAGGGCTTTTTCAATCCTAGTTACATATCCTCTGTATTTAATAATAATAATAATCCTTGCATTTGATATAGCGCTTTTCACGTCGGGAGGACGTCCCAAAGCGCTTCACAGAACACACTGTAAAGTGAATTGACTGTATGTTTGTGGGCGAACGCGGCAGCCAATTGCGCACAGCAATGTCCCACAAACAGTCGTGGATTGAAAATGACCAATTTATTATTGTTTTGGGATTTGGAGGATTATTATTAGGCTCTGTGTGGAGTAAGGAAACTTGCCCAAGGTTTCGCCCTCTGCCTGGAATTGAACTCAGGTCTCTCACTTGCAAAGCGAGTGCTCTAACTACTGAGCTACAGGGCTCCACATTTGTAAACACACTGAAGGTAATTGATTATGAAAACTGTTATACTTTATACCAGAGGCATAATACAATAAAATAAATGAAGAAATTGTCTTGTTTTGTTATTATGCCTTTATGTGATGCAATCCTAAAAACTAAAATGGAAGGAAAGTACAACAACATTTATATAATGCTCTTTGTGCAGGATAGTGTCCTGGGAGCACTTAAGTACAACTGAGCAAAAATAAATCGCAATAAAACAACAACCTGAAAATGTGGGGCTTCAGGATTCCCAATAATTGCTCTTTGTACTTTGTAACTGGTGTGAATCCTCCAGATAAACTGGTCATTCACTTCAGAACCATTTGTGTGCAAATTGAATGACTTGTTTACCTTCAAAAACACGGTGCCGACAATTGACCTTTAGTGAAGTTTGATGCTAGAGGTGCTCTATCAATTGCAAGAATTATTATTTATTTTCTTTCGTAGTGATGTACTTTATTTAAGAAATCATACCACTCCATATCTTTGTGCATTTGTTATACATTTTAGTGTGCTGCAGTGTTTTACATGTAGTTTAAGTTTCAGAATAAAGTGGGCAATCTTCTGTATAACTGAGCATTTTTGGAGCCTCGCTTTAGGTTCTCCAAACTCTTTATTCTCTCTTACTTTGTAGCAGAGCTCTAGAGATCCATCCCGTCGTATGATTTCTGTTCTTGTGATTTTCTCAATTTCCTCCAATAAATCATTTTATTTTTCTTGCAATCGAATCTGAATCAATGAATCTTTGGGTAGAAATTCCACATGGATCTAGACTAATGTAGCGTTTCAGAGCATCCAGAATTTATCAAATTCTTAGATACAATTTTTGATTTTGAAGCTGGGTTTCTGCGAGTTCCAGGTGTTAGTAACTTTAGGTGTTACATTGTTTATTTACTGAATGATTTATAAAGTTGCATTGCACTGATTCAGGATTTTTGGGCGCATTTCACCCACAAAATATACAGTCAATTTACTTTACAGCATATCTTGTGAAATGCTTTGAGACGTCTCAAAGACATAATAAGGTACTTTATCAAATGCAAGGATTATTATTCTTACATTTTTCATGTTGAATGTAGAAAGAAAAGAGTCAAAGCCTTGAAATTCTTCTAATCTTACCCTGTAAGACTATATTGCTTCATAGTGGAAAAAATCAGTATTAATCAGCAAGATATTTCCCACAGTTTTTAAAAAGAGCTGGCATCCAAATTAAGGCTGAATTTAAGAATTTTTCAAAATTCTGTATGATCTTTATGACAAGATGATCCTACAGGATAAGACAAAGAGAAATCCTGATGGATGCTGATAATTAATGAGAGTGCATACAGCATCCAAGCACCATAGATAGACTTACAGCAGAGGGCAGCTTTCCACCAGTTAGCAGTAGATTTGGGGAGATTGTTGTGGGAGAAAATATAGGCTATAGAGTTTTGTACGATTTTACACAGAGTGTACACATAGTTAATTATTGGTGTATAATAATTCCAATGCTCAGTCTTTTTACTACTGGTATGGTACTTATTGTATTATTTGTTATTATTATCCAGAAGTATAGCTGTTTTGAAAAGTCTTAGAAATAAGCAGTTTGTATTACATTTAAAATGCAATATTTTATCTATGATTTCTAGTTATTTATGGCAAAAATATACAAGAGTCCAAAGGCATTTTGTATACAAGAACAAACAAAACATGACCTGTGAAGAAAGTGATTACATTCCTTAAACTATACTTCTGGGAGCAATTGTCACTGCTTGAAATCAACTGTCCTTAAGATGTACCCAACATTTCCTTGTGCCAATTTTTGCCATTGAATCTTGCTGACGCTATGTAATGTTGCATTTCTGAGCCTTGAAAGTATTGTAAAAGTTTGGGATAATCAAATAATCATTCTTTTATTTGATCTAGTGCCTTTAAAGTCAGCAGGATGTCTCAAAGCACTTCACTAAATATACTACAAAGTGTACTACTATGTGTTTTGTGGGTGAAATTTATCAAGGTATGTGAATCATCAGATTATGAATCATGATTGGTAGTGAGTTCAAGAGAGCAGTGTTATAGAGGCTGAATGCTCAGCCACTGATGAAGGGATGGAAGGAGTGAAGAATGAGCAATAGACAGACCACAGTCAGAATAGTGGAAAATATGGACAGGAGAATAGAGCAGGAGGAGATTGCAAAGATAGTGAGGAGCAAGATCATAACGTGATATGAATATCAGGATGAGGATTGTGAAGTTGTAGTGCTGAGAGCCACTAGAGCCTTGGGATAGTAGATTTGGGGAGCTTGTTGTTTGAGAAAATATGGGCTGTGGCATTTTACACTGTTTTACACATAGTTAGCAATTGGTGTATGATGGACAACAACAACTTGCATTTATATAGCACTCTCCACGCAGCAGTGTCTCAGAGCACAATTGGGAATGAATCCCAGGCTGATTTTCCTCTCCCTTATCCAGAGCCACGTAGATCGTCTATAACATCCCCATCAACACTCCAAATGGGAATTAATAATAATAATAATAATAATAATAATAATAATAATAATAATCCTTGCATTTGATATAGCACCTTCCACATCAACCTTTTACATCAAGAAGACATGCCAACAACTTTTCAAATAGTACCAAGGGATCTTTAAGTTTGGAGTCCTGTAGCTCAGTGGTTAGAGCACTCGCTTTGCAAGTGAGAGACCTGAGTTCAATTCCAGGCAGGGCGAAACCTTGGGCAAGTTTCCTTACTCCACACGCCTAATAATAATCCCTCCAAAAAACCAAAAACAATAATTAAATTGGTCATTTTCAATCTACGACTGTTTGTGGGACATTGCTGTGCGCAATTGGCTGCCGCGTTCGCCCACAAATATACAGTCAATTCACTTTACAGTGTGTTCTGTGAAGCGCTTTGGGACGTCCTCCTGACGTGAAAAGCGCTATATCAAATGCAAGGATTATTATTATTATTATTAACATCCATCTAAACTGCTTGGTTTAATGTCTCACTGGGCTAACTTGGGAATCAGAATGGAGAATCTGCTTGTCTTGTGCTCCTTTTGTCAATGTCCCAGTGACTCAATAGGATGTGGTGGACCTATCTATGGAGATCCAGCATTTAACATATTGATGACTACTGCAGAAGAGCGTTATTATTCTACAGCACAGTAAACAATTTTAAACAAAGGACATTATTATATGTGAGGAAACTCTAACATTTAATATTGTTGCATCTGCATATGGTAGAGGACATTATGGAGATCATTACACTGATATTGATTTCCTACTAGATAGCGGACATTATTCATATCACTTACCCGACTGAGAAGCTGACTCTGTTGTTAAAGTGCTTTGTTAACTCCCTGGAGCTTGAAAGGTTGGGTTGTCACCTTCTTTAGTTGTGAGACATTTTCTGAGATGCCCTGCTGTCATCTGGTGTTGATTTATGTTTATGTTGTGCTACAGTTTAGCTTTTCAGGCCTCTCCAAGTCACTCGATTGTTTTTTGCAGCCCTCTGCAGTGCTGAGTACTTTGGCATATTTGTTTCTTTCTGACAATGATGGTCCTCTGTTGTTAGTAATAATGCCAGGCCAAGCAAATCATACTTCATTCTTTTGCTCTATGTACATAACATCCCATCTCACATATATTTAGTCTTCTGCTGCATTTATCACCCTTTGCGGCACAACAATAATAATAATAATCCTTGCATTTGATAATCCTTTCATGTCGGGAGGACTTCTCAAAGGTCTTCACAAGATATAGTGTATGTCACACAAGGAATTGAATAGCTTCCACTTTAAAAAAATGTTAAATTGGTAAATGCAAAATTTTAAGTTATGTCAAATTGAATAGCTCATCCTATAACAAAAAGAAAAATTTGTTATGGTCAGTTGGACTGTTTGCATTTACAAGAAAGCTGCCAGAATTTTTTTTTGCCCTTATGTCCTTATAGGCATTATTTACTTGTTTTTAAATAAGTGATAATACATAACAATATACAATAATTTAATTGTGTGTTGTTACAATTGCCTCGACCTCTGGAATGAATACAAGACATTAACCACATTTTCTGGACTAAAGGTGAAAACACATGCCACTTTTAAGAAATGAAAAGATGGATGACCAAGCCATGTAAAAAGCCACACATCATTTGATGTCTTTGTAAACTCATTATATGCTTTGGCATATAAGTAGCTAATAAGACAGCACCAAGTGATCCAACAGTTAACAATTCCTTTAGAGGTAAATGTTAATAAAATTGCTGGGTGATATGTGTGAGACCCTCAATATAATGTGATAAAACAAAAATAGATTGATAGAAATTAGAATAGTAAATGCAATCCGGAGATGCTGAAATATTAATTGGAGTTGATTTGCACATAAACTATGCACCAGGTTATTTCGCTATTAATGATTGTAGAAAACATTATCGATTAAATATAATTTATTATCCTTCCAGTCTCAGCCACCTCATCTCTGGGACCTCCGACTGCCTCAGCTGCTCCCTCCGCTCACGAAACACCGACCTGCTTCATGGCCCCCACCTGATCTGCTCCAGTATCGGTGGGAAAGCTTTCAAACATTCTGCCTCTGCTATCTGGAGCTCCATCCCAGAGTACTTACATCTCGACCCTCTCCCAATTCCGCCTACAAAACCCAACTTGAAAATAAGCTCTTCGACCATGCTTTTTGGCCACTGTTCCATTCCCTGTCCCAGCCCCCTTCTCCTGAGCTTGGATTCCCAATCAGCCCTTTGAGATATCCACCTGACATGGGAGGCACTATAGAAATATAAATTGCAGTTCTTTTTGTTGCATTAACATTCTTAAAACTAAGGGTGCAATAGCCATAAACACCAGCTGTTCAGTTGGGACTAACACTAAGAGAACTCCAGCTCCTGCCAGTTTAATAATGAACTCACAATAAGTGAGTGTGACTGAGACTACAGTACATTGGTTATTCATATCACTGCAAGATTAATATGGCCACAGCAATATTCATCAATACATTTTAATTTTTTTAGAATCCAATCCAAGCATCATTGCTAGAGAAAGTTGGCTTGCAACATATTGATTTTGTATATTTTATATTAAAACTAAGTTAACCAATCATAGGTGTGTTGAAAAGGAAAATAGTTACTCCATGTCAGATCTTTTAATGCCCTTTACTTAGATTGAAATCTATTACAAAGCTTCATTCAAAAATAACTCTCAAGTCAGCTGCGGAACACAGTGATCAATGGGCGATTCATTCTGAGTTCACAATATTTGTTTGAAGTTGCATTTAAAGGAACACACAGATTTTAACATTACCTCACCATATATGTGTGCTGTCAAATTTCACTTGTATTTTACCTCTAATAAGAGGATTCACGTAGGTTAGGCCTGTGTGTTTGAGTAGTAATGCTTGGAAATTTACAAAAGCTGAAGGTGACAAACTGAATACTTCAGAAACGATACTGATAAGTAAGGCATGTTTTGGTTTTGAAATCCGGGATGTAACTGAGACCTAAGTATCTGGCATATCCAACGTTTTTTCAAAGAAATGATTTTTCATTCATCCGCTCAGCTCTTAACTTAAACAAAGTGATAATATGGCCTTTGAAGCATCAGGAAATGGGAGCACATAGATGCTGTCTAAAGGAGTGATTGTTTATTATTGGTCTTGTTCCGTGCATAGCGTTGACTGTTACACTCTAATTCACAGCTGCCCTTTCTGTGCACATTGTATCAAGCAGTAAATTAAACTGTCAGCTCCGAGTGCCCCCAAAATTTCTCAGTTAACAGTGGTTCAAGTACCAGCTTCAAATACCAACACCTCACATTACAATTTAAAAATAATTCATCTATTCAGATAGAAAATTGGTTGCAGGAATGTAAATTAGAAACCTTGGTTAACTTTCTCATTATTAAATCGTTCTACCTTTCTGACATTGATTCTAAATCAAGGAATTAAGTTACAACACAGAAATGGTCCATTCAGCCCACCCATGGGGAGGAATACCATGTGGGTGAAGATTTACTCTATTTTCTTTGTATTTTGGAGTGTCCAGAATTTGGCACATTTGGCACATGCAGCCTGGATTTTGAAGCTTATTTTCTGTAAATTCTTCTAAATTAAGATTGAATTTAACAATTTATCAACTTTATACGCTTTTGGAATTTCTCTTCACAAGTCTACACTTTTTTCTATACGGGTCATCTTTTAATCTAATTTGCAGTATTCCGTAGTAGATTCTGTAATAAGAAATGCGAAGTAATGGAATTTCTTAAACATTATGGGGTAAGATTCCATCTGGGTCTAGGTTTACTCTAATAATGTAACATTTACGAATTTAGGAAATACCCTCTTAATTTCTAAAAACTATAGAAAAACGACTTCAAAGTTTAGACTGAATTCAGCAATTTGCCAAATTCTGAATGCTCTAAAATGCTACATTAATAGTGTAAATCTAGATCTTTGTGGAATGTTGCCCCATAAATTTGCTGAAGATTGCAATATTTCTAAAATGTTATTGAATGCATTTTTCAGGAACTTCACTATTTAAGAGATTCAATAATTACACATTTATTCTTGAGAAATACTGCAAATTAAACCCCTACCCTCTAGAGTAAAAGCACAATGATTAATGATTGACTCTGTGCCTCAATACAATGCCAGCATGTTACTTAAAGACTAAAGGCCAAATCAACGGCAGGAAGTTTTAAAGACATTGAATGGTTGACAAACTCTATGTAAAGTTCGAAACCTGATGGTCTGCAGAAATAAGGGAATAACCTTCACCTTTCTTAGCTCAAATTAAAATCATTGAAAACAAACTGTTTAAAAGGTATACACAGGAACAATTATCTTTCAAGGAAAATTATGAAATACGTCAGTGACATTTTTGAATATAAACAAGAATCAAAAGTGTAAAAAATGGAAAGTTTTGTTTAGTAAGTCAAATCTCTCACATGTTGAATTGTATACCATCTTTTATTACCAATGACATATATCTTGTAGGGTTACCCTAACCCTAACCCATATGATCACTTAAACTCTTACCAAAGACTCCAAACATAGGAACAAAGGAGAAGGAATAGGCCGTTCGGTCTAACAAATAATCACTGACATTTTAATTCACCTTGTCCTTAGAGAAGATAATAATAATAATAATCCTTGCATTTGATATAGCGCTTTTTACGTCTTCTAGACGTCCCAAAGCGCTTCACAGAATGTACTGTAAAGTGAATTGACTGTATATTTGTGGGCGAACGCGACAGCCAATTGCGCACAGCAGTGTCCCACAAACAGTCATCGATTGAAAATGACTAATTTATTATTGTTTTGTTTTTTGGAGGGATTATTATTAGCCAGCTGAATCATAACTTGGACTCTTCAATGTAGTATTGGGAGTGTGTTGCATTATTGTCCTTCAGATGAACTGATAAACCGAGGTCCCGTCTGATTGTTCTGATGGACGTTAAAGATCGAATGGTGATATTGAAAGAGGCAAATAAAATTGGTCATTCACTTCATGGCTGTTTGTGGGACATTGCTGTTTGCCACAAACTGGCTGCTGCGATTCGCCCACAAAACACAGTCAAAACAATTTTACCGTATATCCTGTGAAGCGCTTTGAGACGTCTCAACGAAGGCACAATATCAAATTCAAATCAAATTCAAGAATTAAGAATTATTATTATTATTATAATCTGCTCCACCTCCTTATGTTACTGAATTAATTACAAGTTTGATAACGTTGAGGTACTGGTATCAGGAGTGTTAGGTTCAATCCCAGATTAGTTTGCAAATTTTTTGGCAAATTATTGCTAAAAGCACATGGATTGGTTGCTAAAACATGCAGCGTAAACCTTGTACAAGTAAATAGTCGGGCTTGATAAGTTATAAAAGTGTTTAGGAAATTCATGCCTTAGTCACGGAGGAGATGGTAATCTGTTTAGGTTTGTACTCTGCACTTCAATCAACATTAATATTAATGTGTTTAATTCAAGTCTAATAACCCTGGGAAGGGTTGGGTCATGGTCATGATTTGAATGAAGTAACTAGATGATAGTGCTGGCAGTCTGAAATAGCTACCTGGCAGAATGTATCAGGAGCTGAGGCCACAATTGTGATAAGCACAAACATTTAAAGGAGACTAATTTTTATTAATGAGATCATTTGTAGACAGTTCACACTTTCTTTTCTTGATGTTTCATGGCATTTTTACTATTGCTGTTGTCAATTGTCACACTGCAATCCCATTTATGGTCTTCATGGATTGTTTAACGTGGTAACGAGTTTTAATAATCCTTTGATATAGTGAGTTACTTTGAGGTCCAGTGACTGTTGTGTAGACAAACCCAGCAGCTAAGCTGTGTCAGCCATGGCAAACAAACAGCAGTGGAGATCAAATGGGCCAAAAGGTCTTCTTCATACAGCTCTCTCTTGCGATCTTGAGAATGACCAATAAACATGTTATTTTTATGCATTTGGATGAGGTAAGAGATCATGATGCTGGGACATCTCTCTGCTTGTGTTTAAAATATGACCATGGGATCTTGAAAGTCAACTGAAAACAGACATCTTAGTGGGGACATTATAGAGATACATAAAATTTAAAATTGAGAAAGTAAACCCAGAACATACATTTGGATGCACCAAGACAGACAAGAGGATAGAGGTTTGGGGTTGCAATCAAGCATATAAAACTTGTGTGCAAAGGGCACTTTCAGGACAGATACTAAGGAGTATTTTTTATCCACTGGGTAATTACCAATTGGAACACATTACCAGGAAGGTTGTTAACGGCAGGATACTGGACTCATTGAAAAAACATCTTGATGTTGTGATGGGGGAATGGTTGGGTGAGTATTCTGAAAAGTGGAGACCAAATGGGCCACAATGTCTTCTTCATATAGCTCTCTCTTGTGATCCTGTGAATAGATCTTGGTTTGAATATCTTATGATAAGGAAGCCACCTCCAATAATATAACATCATCATGGCAGGATGGCCATGTGGAAAGGCAGACTAGATTATGAGCTCATTTTTTGTGCAGGGGTTCCAAACCACAATCTTGGGACCCAGACACAAGAATGCTACCAACTGCGCTAAACTTTAAATTATTTTACCATACAAGTAATATGACATCATTGAGGAGTTTTACTTTTTATTTATTAATAACAACTTGTTTTCTGTTTTCAATGCAATATATTACAAAATATGAAGGGTTCTTGTAAGATAAAAAAAGTTGAGTTGATAGTTTCACCCACAACAATTCACTTTATAGTATATTCTGTGAAGCGCTTTGAGACTTCTCAAAGACGTGATAGGGCACCATATCAAATGCAAGGATTATTATTATTATATAAATTGCATGTGTAATCTCTCTTTAATAGTCAGAATTGGTTAAACTTGGATGGGGAGGGTGACTTCCTTCATTCAAAGAAATGGAGTAAAACTACCATTTCCTGGTCTTGTGCATTTTGTATTTACTGACTCAGGTTACAATGGTAAATGTATTACATTTTATTTTTGGTGCTCTATTGGTTTCACCACTCAATAGAACTACAGGAATCAGACAGTGAAATCAATTCCAGCAATGAAACAAGTGCAGAGAGTGCATTGATGTGAGTATTCAGTGTGAGGGAGGTAATTTATATGGACTGTTTCTTGTACTTAACATAAGTTGATTATTTTATTCCAGGGATATTTTGTGCTATTGGCATGGAACATTGTCTTATTGAACCATGAATTTAAATCAGTTTTAATAAAGGATCAAACGTAAACCAAATTGTGAGTTCAATTCCAGGCAGGGCGAAATCTTGGGCAAGTTTCCTTACTCCACACACCTATAATAATCCCTCCAAAACCCCAAACAATAATAAATTGGTCATTTTCAATCTACGACTATTTGTGGGACATTGCTGTCCGCAATTGGCTGCCGCGTTCGCCAATATACAGTCAATTCACTTTACAGTGTGTTCTGTGAAGCGCTTTAGGATGTCCTCCCGACTTGAAAAGCGTTATATCAAATGCAAGGATTATTATTATTATTAAATTAATCGGAGACTCTCCTTTTCCAAAAGAGTATATGAGTGATTATCTTTGAGAAATTATTGCAATCAAGCATAAAAAACTTGTGTGTTATTTAATTGAACATTGTCCATTGGTTATGTATGATTCACCAAGCAAGAACAGGTAACTGACCTTTTTATCTTAGCTTTATCTTTGTCCTTTGCAGAGTCTGTTTGAAAGAATGTGCATCTCGTGATTATCTCTTGAAATTTGGAAAACATTCAACATGTGAGAGTGGCTCAATGGAAGCCCCTCCTCACCGCTGCAGCACTATGCCTGCCAATATGACTGAGTTTAAGACCTAAAAGAGAAGGAAGTTTCTCCCGGAGTCCTGGTTAACAAAATCCCCAGATAAAATTGATCATTCACTTCATAGATGTTTGGAGATCATTGCTGTGCACAAATTGGCTGCAGCTTCACATATAAAGTCTCTTTACATTATTGTGAAGTGTTTTGAGACGTTTCGACAATGTGATAAGGCGCTACATCAAATGTAAGAAGTATTCAATGTAAGATTTTTTTAATTATGAGCATCAGACCTATAGCTGAAGCTGCAAAGACCATTTTGAATCTGCTCCTACAATAATTTTGCAACCTGCAAATAGAGCAGTCATTTGGCTCTTCAGACATGAAAGTGAATAATTCAAAACTGGGAAGGATTTGCTATTCCTTCTCATGATATTTGGGAATTTCTATATAAAGGAATAAAGCAGTTTAATATTTTTTTTGGTAAGATCAACCCACGCAGAAAGGAGAACCATATTTTTATTCATATTGCTTGTTTCTGACAGATCAGGTCAGAAATTAGGCTTGAAATTCAACCTAGTCTTAACCTATAAAACCACTTTATCTTAAAATGTAATATAATATTATAATAATAATTCTTGCATTTCATATAGCGCCTTGTCATGTCGCCGAGATGTCTCAAAGCGCTTCACAGGATATATTGTAAAGTATTTTGGGGATGAAACCCGGCAGCTAGTTGCGCACAGCAATGGTCAACAAACAGCCGTGAAGTGAATGACTAATTTTATTTGGGGATTCGTTGGTCAGGACACTGGGAGAAACTCCCTTCTCTTTTTGAATAGTGTCATGGGATCTTTAATATCAACCTAAGCAGATAGATAGGACCTCGGTTTAACATCTCATCCAAAGGTTGACACCTCTAACAATGCAACACCCCCCACAGTATAGGAATTAGACTATGTGATTCTAAGACCTGACGTGAGGCTTGAACCCACAATCTTCTGACTCAGAGGCGAGCATGCTACCACTGAGCCACGCTGACACACATTGTGTAGAACTGGGGAAGATTCTTATATTCAGTCTTGATTTGAAACCCAGTTTTCTTCATTTGTTAAAAGAGAATCAGCTTACAAATTTAAACTGAATTTACGCAATCTACCCAATCTTAAATTTTAAAGCAAAATGCTTACAGGCTTAGACTAGGTGGAACTGTGGGACTCCTGAGTTGTAATAATTGAATTTGAACAGCAAATGTACTTTTGAAACTATTGATATTTTGTCCACTTTGTCTCACCTTGTGTCACACATCACATATCACACAGGAAGGCAAACTGACAACCTAATCTGAGACACTTGTCAATGCCTCATTGTATTAGCTTTCCAAAGATATATAGGAGTCATCCAGGGTGACTGCCCTTCCAATGCTGCTTCTCTTTGTGTGGAGAGCACCTAGCATTGACTCAATGACACCACTGAAATCAAAGTTGGGCATCACCAGTTGTAGGAATGTAGGGGAGAACCACTCTGACAATCTCTAACCCAATGTGACCCCTTGCCCTTTGTTTACTTCACACACATGTGTGTCATGTTTGATTTTAATGAATAATGTTGAACTATGTTCGTACACATTGATTGAATAACTAATAATCCGACAAATATGCAACAAGCAGATGTTGGTTTCATGAAATAAACGTGGGGTTTAAAATGCAGGATTTCACTGCCCACAAGTTTTGGCATGATGTAGTTCTAGTTACTGGTAGGAATCCTTGATTTGTGGGACAGGTAAAAAATATTGCAAATTATTTCTCACTTTCTTGTGTTTTGACAATTTTTATTTAATCATGGTCAGGCTCCCTTCGACTGACGTTACCGGAAACATGGAGCAGGACTGGTTTCGAATGGCAGCTAGCTTCTTCTTAACATACCAGAGGTGAAGAAAAGAGAAGGCAGTTTCTGCTGGTGTCCTGTCCAACAATATCCCAGATACAAATTGATACCTCGCTGTATGGCTGTTTGTAGGCCATTGCTGCACAAACATTAGTTGCTGTGTTCACCCACAAAAATACATTGTCCAACAAACAACCTTTACAGTAACATTACAAGGAATCCTTTTGGAGTGCCCTGAGTGGTCCTCTCACCATGAAAGGCGCAAGGGTTAGTATTCGTATATGATATGTTTTGGAAGGAAGATGAAGCTGTCATAGACTTCTGCTGGGTTACATATCTGCTTCTGGAATGGGTGGGTATTGAGTTCAAATTCATCCCTGATCACATGGAGGATTCCTATGGCATGGAACAGCACAATCGCTGGTGAATTCTCTTGTCCATTAGCAAAGCAATTCAATTTAATCAAATAGAAATTAATCAACCTCTGAATTGATAATGGCAGCAAGAGGGAGAGATCCTGAACATAGCATTCTAGCTTTGTGGAGACCTGAGCATAAACTATTGAGGTTCACTTGAAGCTTGAATTTGAACTCTGACCATCTGACTGCTAGGCTGCACTGCAACCAAAAATTTTAAATTACTATTTGCAATCAACAAAAGAAAGTACATTCTGATAGGTTCATGCTGCAGTTTGAAAGAAAGAGTAATTATTCCTATCTATCATGTCCTTCACTTGAGATGTTAAACTGAGATACTTTCTACTTGTTTTCATGGACGCTAAATAACCAATGGCACTATTCAAAAAGAAAAGAGTTTCTTTCAGTTTCCTGGCTAACAAGCACCCAGATAAAACTGGTGATTCACTTCATAGCTGTTTACGAGACATTGCTGAGTGCAAATTGGCTGCTGTATAGGTCTACAAAATACACAGCCATTAGAATACATTAGAATATAGAGCACAGAAACAGGCCATTTGCCCTTCCTCAACTAAGTCTTCAAACATAATCTTCTATTCCTTTCTGCCTCATGTACCTATCTAGCTTCCCCTTAAATACATCTATGCTATTTGCCTCAACAGCTCAGTGTGGAAGCATATTCCACGTTCCCACTACTCTCTGTGTAAAGAGATCTCTTCTAACTTCCCTATTTGATCTATTTGTGACTATTTTATAATGATGGACCCTGGTTTTGATCATCCCACAAATGGAAACATCTTCCCTATGTCTACCCTATCAAAACCTTTCATCATTTTAAAGACCTCTATCAGGTCACCCCTTACCCTCTTCTTTTCAAGAGAGGAGTCCAAGCATGTTCAGCCTTTTCTGATAGTATAACCTCTCAGTTCTGGGATCATCCTTATGAATCTCTTTTGCACCCTCTCCAGTGCCTCTACATCCCTTCTATATTGTAGGGACGAGAACTGCACACAGTATTCTAAGTGTGGTCTAACCAAGGTTCTATAGAAGTTTACCATATTATTATAATTTCCCTGCTTTTCATTTCTATCCCTCTAGAAATGAATCCCAATGCATAGTTTGCCTTTTTTATGGCCTTATTAACCTGGGTTGCTACTTTTAGTGAATTATGTATGTGTACCCCTAGATCCCTTTGCTCTTCTACCCCATTTAGATTTTTATTTTCCAAGATGTATGTGACTTCCTTATTCCTTCTACCAAAATGTACCATCTCACACTTTACTACATTGAAATGCACTTGTCATTTAATTGCCCATTCAGCAAGTTTATTAATGTCTTGCTGTAATTTGTTGCAGTCCTCCTCTGTATTAACTATNCCCCCAATTTGATGTCATCCCCAAGTTTTGAAATTGTACTGCTGATTCCTGAATCCTAATCATTAATGCATATTATGAACAACAGTGGTCCCAATGCTGATCTTTGTGGAACACCACTGCCCACTCCCTGCCAATTTGAGTAGCTACCCTTTACCCCTACTCTCTATTTTCTGTTTTGTAGCCAGCTTGCTATCCATTCTGCTATTTTCCCCCTGATTCCATATGCTCTGACCTTATTCATTAGTCTATTATGTGGTACCTTATGGTATAACCTTTTGGAAATAATAATAATAATAATCCTTGCATTTGATATAGCGCTTTTCACGTCTTCTCGTGACCATATATTTGTGGGCGAAATCTAAATATATTACATATACCTCTATATTACATCTTTAAACTTCACAGTAAATCCTGTGAAGCGCTTTGAGACAGCCACCTGACCCGAAAGGTGCTAATCAAATGCAAGTGCAAGGATGATTTTTATTAAACCATTAACAAAAGCACATCATATACGTTCTAAAGAGAAAGCTATCTGCTGTTCCATTAGAGACTCATTTATACTTTTAGCGCCTTGGGACGACCTCCCGATGTGAAAGCCACCATACACATCAGGAGGTTTTTTAGTAAGTGGTGGCAAATTTACGAGTTAACCTGAAAGGCTTTACCCATTCCTGCGAAACCAAACATAGTACATAAATGTGTTTCATTAATGCTGACATCAGTTTTACATAAAAATGCAATTTTCTAAATACAAAAGCAATTTGACTGTAATGTAATACAACATAATTGTTTTACATTAACAATGACACAACCCATCATTGTAACCCTGAGGAATTTTGAGTACAGTACAGTTCCCAGTGTTGCAGGTTTTAATGAAGCATGCAATTCTTAGGTGTCATTGTTTGCCAATGAAATTCTGTTTGAACCAAACTCCATTCTCTGCCCACTTGCACTGTAGCTAAAATGGCATCAGAATTGTGAGAGTGACAGGTTGTTATAAATATTTCATTGCACCTGTTGCTTTGAAAACCTTCGTCTTACATTTCCCCTCAAATTACTGATTTCTTTTTTTTGCTCACCATGCCTAGCTTTCGGCTAAATTTGGAACATCTCAGCTTATTGGTTCTGTTTACAAGGGAAGAGAAACCATCAATCTGCTGTTCTCCATTCAGTTCTCTACAGGCCCAAAATTCCACCACCGTCTTTAGCCTGTAAGACCATTTTGTGTTCAGTTGAAAATCATGCGGGTTTGTGGAATATTCTTAAATTCTGTCATGACTTGAGGGCTCCTTTTTAAGAACTGTAGAAAAATGAACTCCTCCCCCTGGCTCGGCCCCGGGATCCTTTATTGTGAAGCCCTCTGAGACGCTGTCCGGCGTGGAGGGCGCTATATAAAGCCAAGTTGTTGTTGTTGTTGTTAAGACCCATGTCAAAACTGTTCTCTTCAACAGTACTTTCGATCATTCTCCTTCGCCCCCTGCCCTCCATCCTCCCCGATTCCGATTCCTAACTCGAGTCCAAAACACTGACTGTCCAGCGCCTTGGGACGACCTCCCAATATGAAAGGCGCCATACAAATGTAATTTTGTTGCTGTTGTTGTTTACATACATATTTCTTGAGATTACAGTATAGTGCCTAATGATTGTGTATAATAACAACAACATCAACAAGATTACATTTGTATAGTGCCTTTCACGTCAGGAGGACGTCCCAAGGCGCTGGACAGTGTACAGGCATTTCAGACCCGAGCTGGGATCGGGGGGGAGAAGGGAGGGGAGGGGAAGGGGGTGGCCGATGGCATGGTTGATGAGGAGAGTCTTGCGGCGGGACTTGAAGGAGGCTAAGGAGGGGGCGAGGCGGAGTGATTGGGGGATGGAATTCCAGAGGTTGGGGGCAGAGTAGCTGAAGGCTCTCCCACCAATGGTGGGGCAAGTGGGTCGGGGGATGTGGAGCAGGCCGGAGCCGGCTGAGCGGAGGGAACGGCGGGTTGGTAGGGGGTTAGGAGGTTGCAGAGGTAGAGTGGGGCGAGGCCATGGTGGGCTTTGTATGTGAGGACCAGGATATTGAACTGGATCCTCTGAAGGATAGGGAGCCAATGCAGTCGGGCGAGAGTGGGAGAGGACCACTCTCAGTTTCAGTTTGGTGCAGGAGAGGACCAATAATTGTAATAATTATTATAATAATAGTATATTTAGTTACACTAATATGCCTTATGTAGTTTTGTATGCTCTCCCTATTGACAGCATATTAATGAGGTGACTTTCAGATCAATTCTGCAACACATTGCAGATTGCGTGCAGATTTATGTTTTAGCAACAAGTGCTTTCTGCAGTTCTACACCATCACCAGAGGGCGGCGAGAGTCATATATTACAGCTGGAGACTTTCGTCAGCCCTTCCCATATTCCACTTGTCTCTGTTAAAATTTTTGGATGCGTAGTGTCATTATTTTCCCTTGCACCGCATGCATATTCTCAAAGCATTTTGAAATGAGTGACCAAATTATCTTTGATTGCTGTCTACCTACAGCAGCATTCTGTATTAAACATTACTTTATCTATGCTCTGCAGAAGGCCTTTAACATGTGAGATTTCTGTGAGCTATCACGGGATACATAAACGAGTCTGTCGATGAAATAGGTTCCAAAAGCCTGTCACTGTTTATCTCATGTGCACTTTCTATATAAAGGATAATTGATGGTTCAAAAAGTTTCTTAAAAGGTAATTTGCAACTCATTATTGCGATATTATGCCAGAGCTGAATAAACAGCCTCAATTAATTGCTGCAGTTATGTACATACATTGTTCTATTTGCTGGAGATGTCCGAGGCATTCAGAACACTTCATATTGGGAACATGCAAACACACACACAATCACTGCACTATTGAGGACATTGCTGGAGAGGATCCTTTGGCAATCAAGTACATCTGTTTTCGAAAATCTGTAAGCAGTTCTACCTGCCATAGTTGGTATTAATCCAAAGAGCATGGTGACTTCAATGCGACTATACACAACATCTGGATCTAAAACTTTCACCCAGTCTTAACCATTAGTTCGCTTTGTCATAAAAATGTAAGGTCGTGCGGAATTGGGAATAAATCTTAAATTCATTTTTAATTTGGAATCTGGTTCTTTAAAGAACAGCGCAAAAAAGCCACATTTGACTGATTTGGCCTGTTCAGTGCGGATTAAAAAGACATTAAAAGTTCTCTAGCATTTAACTGGACTAGTTATGCTTTAGGGGAAAGTTGCAGGGAGTACAGATAACTTTAGGTGACCTGAAAGAACTAGTGGCATTTTTAAAAAATAAACAATTATTAGTTATAGAAGGAGGAACGTGAGCTGGTGTAAAATGTACAAGCTGATACTGGGGAATACTGTACAGGACAGTGTGTACTGATACTGAGGAATACTATACAGGACAGTGTATATATTGATACTGGAGAATACTGTACAGGACAGTGTTATATTGCTACTGGGGAATACTGTACAGGACAGTGATACTGGGAATTGAGACTAATGGTCTGATCAACAAATTGACAAATTAATGCATTAACTGCAGACTTGTCTGAAGGTGATCTGAAGCTCCTTCTCCTCTCATCAATAACAGGGTTTGTATCCCAGTTCAATTCATTCCCAGGCTGGTGATTTTCAAATCTATTTGTATTTGCAGTGCCAGTGATTCAGAGTGCGAGACATTTACGATAGGCACTCAAACAAATGAATAAAGTTCAGTGCCTTTGGATCTTTCACTGTTCTGGGGGCCATTAAAGTATAAATGATTCCATTTCCCTGCATTTGTTTAGTTTGCATACGAAAGACTGTTGAATAAAGAAAGTATATTCAGTGGTCTGTGCCTGCGTTCCTCACACAAATGGTAACAACATTCTCCTTCGATCCTTAAACTTGCATATCCCATGTGATTCAATCACTGTGTTTAATGTTGGACTAAAAGTGCAATCTAGATTATTTTTGGTAAGCGAGGTTGTCCCCATTCAACCCCCACTAAACCGAATGAAACCAATCGAGTTGCTCAAAAGGGAGCGCAAGTTGTCCCCAAAATCTGGGTCCCAAATCGTCAAAGGATGATGGAGACCCAATTCCTTAATCACCACCACTTGAGCAAGTCAAGTGACCTGATCACCTCTCAGGCCTGATTAAGCTCGGCCTGAGCCTGAACCAAGGGCTCTAGGTAGATCTGTTCAAGGCAGGGCGAAACCTTGGGCAAGTTTCCTTACTCCACATGCCTGATAATAATCCCTCAAAACAAAATCAATAATAAATTGGTCATTTTCAATCCATGACTGTTTGTGGGACTGTGTGCAATTGGCTGCCGCGTTTTGCCCACAAATATACGGTCAATTCACTTTACAGTCTTTTCTGTGAAGTGCTTTGAGACGTTGGGAAGACGTGAAAAGCGCTTTATCTAATGCAAGGTTTATTATTATTTATTTATTATCCATATTCCAGTTTCTCCTCTGCTCTTAGTGAGGGCAGATCAAACTCCCCAGATTGGGACACCTGCTATCCCGATCCCTGCCTGCACGGGGATGAGGGCTGGCATCCCTGTGCCCAGCTGCATCTTTCCCCCATGACTAACAACTTTTATTTATATAGCACCCTTCACACGGTGAGGCTGAGAATGGATGACAGCTACACTGATCTGAGACCGCAAAGCCAGAGGTCACTGCCAGGAACTGCACAGTCCAAGGAGAACTGATCAAAATATGAACTACACCTGATCTTAGCCCAAAAGTTAAGAAACGATCATTAAAACTGTAATGTATACGTTCCATAGCAAAGAGTATAATTGACAGTTCATCAGGAGAGGTTTTGCTGCAGGTCGGAATCTTTTACTGATCTCTGGAGTATTCTTATCTGCAATTCTCACCTGCGGTAGCTTCCTATGCAAATCTGAATCTTTAGTATAAACAGATTGCTGCAGTTTACCTCCCTCTGTTCTCATTTCCTTTAACTGCTTTCCTCCGTATTTCACTTTTTGTTTAAACTGTTTCCACTTATTTTTACAAGCCCACTCTGCGCCATCACCTCCACAACACTACATTTGGCTTCTCGGTTGGGTGTGAAAATCAAAGGGTTCTGCTATACTAACAATTTGTTTACTGTTAACACAGCTACTGCATATGTTATTTGCAAATAATTTCATCATACGGGCAAGTTAACAATGCAGAGATTGATTTTAAGTTGTTTTGTTGAAATCCAGGATTGACTCAGTATTAGCAAGAGCTAAAAAGGTGAGTGAACTAGATTATCATCATCCTAGGCTTTTTTTTTGCAAGATCTTAACTGCTTCTTCTGATTGCACAGTTCCACTTATCGTGTCACTTGCAAATGTAACTAACTTGCACTAAGTCTTTAGACACAGGTTATTAATGTATACTAGGAGCAGGAGATGCTGCACGGACCCGTGAGGTGGGCACTCAATACCTCCCCTTACTTGAACTTACCTCTTCTAACAACTCCTTCAGGTTCCTTCTCTTCAGTCAGCAGCTTTTGGCTATTTGTGGGATGTATTAGTGTAAATGACTGCGATTTTTGCCAACAAAATCAATTACTATACTTGACAGTAATTGCTTGCAACACTTTGATGCGATACGATGCTGTAAGAAACCAAGTTCTTTCTTTCTCTGAGAACTAAAAAAACACAGCAAACTGATTGTGACCCAGTAGTTTACAAAGCAGGAAAACCTGAGATAAAAAGTATATACATGAGATAAGAAAATATCAATCTGGATAATGCAGAGGTGATAACAGAATCAAGCACCTATGGAAAATTCTGTGAGGTGGTTATCTCATTTTAATGCAATTTAGATATTTTCAGGATAAAAAACCTTCACAAAGAGCCAAAAAAGATTGCCAGCTGTTCTGTACATTTTGTTTCTAATGCATGTAACAATTGGGTAATAAAAGTACTTTCCACCAAGCTTTCACCTAACCCGCTGAATGCTTAACGCTGATCTAATATTTTACTAACCTGGTAGTTCTAGGTAATTTTGAAACTAGTCACCCTTTAAAACTAGTCATCATACTCAACACTTATCATTGTTGAATTGCTTTGAAATGTGTAGACGTTATTAAGTCCTGCAAAATTTCAAGTTCCTTTTTTTTCAGAATTCTATGATCAAAAATTAAAGTAGCAAATTAATCATAGTGTGAAGGAGATCCATTTAACAAACAGTCTTCGGTTGCTTTGAAACACTCGGGAGATTCCCATGAGAGGCTGCCAGTGAGGTTGTCATGGTATTTTATATCTGCTGAAGGTTGGAATGAAATTAATTCACACTCAGTTGCCAACCCTCTGCTTTATTATTAATATGTTTTATTCTGCTGTTGAAACAAAGATGTTTAAATCTTCCCACAATGTTAAAATAGCACACGACTCAGTGAAGTGTGTGACAGACTGCACATTTGACTTGAGGATATCCAACACCTTAATGGAGAAATAATCATTTTAATTGTGAAAATAACAGCAGTTTATGCCTTACGTGTAAACAACAGAAAAATAATTGTAAACTGATTACCTTACAATTCTTCCTGGTGGGGGAGAGAGCAGTTTTGTAAAACAAAGTTTTCCTTGCTATTATATTAAATAAAACAACAATGATGGCGGTCCCTATCACCAATAATGATTTGTTGCCTGGCTCATTTGGAAGCCTGTGTCAGCCTGGCTCAGTTGGAAGCATTCTTGCCTTATTCAGAAGGCAGTAGGTTCAATGTCTACACAGGGACTTCAAATTCATGAGGGCTAGCCTGTTACTCCAATACAGTCCTAAGGGTGCGCTGCACTATTGTAGATAGCCGTCCTTCAGGTTAGACATGGGACCGAGGTCCCATCTGCCTGTTCAGGTGGACCTTAAAGATCCCATGGCATTTCAAAATAAGAAAGGACTTTCTCCTAGTGCCCTGCCCAATAATCCTCAAATAAAATTGGACATTCACTCATGGCTGTTTGTGGGACATTACTGTGCAAAGTCGTTTGTGTGCAAATTGTCTGCTGCATTCACCTACAAAGTACACAATGACTATACTTTATAATGAATCCTGTGAAGTGCTTTAAGATGTCTCGACAACAAGATAAGGTGCTATATCAAATGCAAGAATTATAGAATTTAACAACTCAAAATACAAGGAGGTTATGAACTTTCTCTTGTCCAGAATTGAAAAGATGCATTCTGCTGCCTCTGCTTCCTCCACCTCTCCTTCCCACACCCTTCGTTGGCTCCTCACTCCCAACCTTTACACCTTTGACCTGTCTCCCCCTCATCCCTATCCTCTCACCTCTCACATGAAGCTTATCTGATTGACCCCATTCACGCACAGCTCCTCAGCTGCTACTTCTTAGCTCCCTACTCATTGACAACCCAGAATCTGATCTTTCTTCTGACATAGATTATTTTATCCTTCTCTCCATCTCCATGACATTGCCCACCTCCACTACTACCTCAGCCCCATACAGCTGAAATCCTGTGGAAGTATTATTATTATTATCCTTATCCACAGTTTTATCACCTCTGAACTCACTTTTCCAAAACTTTTCCTCCCCAGTTTCTCCATTCACAATCTCTAGACTACCCAAATTTCTACAGCATGAATCCTCTTCTGCAGTTGTCTCTCTGTGGTCCCATCAAGCCCATCCTTACTCTTCTCCACTGGCTCCCTATTCCTCCTAAGGGATCAACATTAAGATTCTTGTCCCTGTCCTCATATGCCACCATGGCCTTGCCCACCTCTGTGTTTTGCTGTGACCCTCCTTCCTTGGCTACACTTTCCCTTCTCCCTTTGGCCTGCTGGATATCCCCTACCTATTCTACAACAACAACAAGATTCCATTTATAAAGCGCCTTTCACGTCAGGAGGACGTCCCAAGGCGCTGCACAGTTGGGTCAGGACCCGAGCAGGGGGGAAATGGTCAGGGTGAGGGGAGGGAAGGGAGGGAGCGAGGAGGGGGGAAATGGTCAGGGTGAGGGGAGGGAAGGGAGGGAGCGAGGAGGGGGAAGAGAGTCGAGAGGGGAGCTGAAGGCTCGGTCAAAGAGAAAGGTTTTGAGACCGGCCTTGAAGGAGGAAAGGGAGGAAGCAAGGCGAAGGCACTGGGGGATAGAGTTCCAGAGCCTGGGGGCTGAGAGGCTGAAGGCCCGACCACCGATGGTAGGGCGATTGGGGCGGGGGATGTGGAGCAGACCGGAGCCAGAGGAACGGAGGGTACGGGCGGGTAAGTAGGGGGATAGTAGATCAGAGAGGTAGGAGGGAGCAAGGCCATGAATGGCCTTGTAGGTGAGGATCTTGAATTCGATCCTCTGGGGGATGGGGAGCCAGTGGAGGCGAGTGAGGGTGGGAGTGATGTGGTCGCGAAGCCTGGTGCGGGACAGTACACGAGCTGCAGAGTTCTGAATGACCTGCAGCTTGTGGAGAGAGGTGGCGGGAAGGCCGGCGAGGAGAGAGTTCCCATAGTCCAGTCTTGAGGTGCCAAAGGCGTGGACCAGGGTTTCAGCTGCGTGAGGGGTGAGGTAGTGCCGTAGTCTGGCGATGTTCCGGAGGTGATGGAAGGCGGTGCCAGTTGTGGTGCGGATGTGAGGGAGAAAGGACAGCTCAGGGTCGAACAAAACGCCGAGGTTCCTGACTGGCTTTGAGAGGTGGAGAGTGCAGCCTTGGATGCTGATGGTGTCAGCGCCTGAGGTGCGGAGGCGCTGACGTGAGCCAATCAGGAGGGCCTCGGTTTTTCGCACGTTGAGCTGAAGAAAGTTGTCTCTCGTCCAGGACTCGATGTCGGACAGGCAGACTGTCAGGACATCGGTGGTCGTGGAGTTGAGAGTAGAGGAGGAAAGGTAGAGTTGGGTGTCATCCGCATACATGTGGAAGTTAACTCCATGTCTGCGGATGATGTCACCGAGGGGGAGCATATAGAGGGTGAAGAGGAGGGGACCGAGGACAGAGCCCTGAGGGACACCACATGAGACAGTGCGGGGGGTGGAGGAGAAGCCATTTGTGGAGACAAAGTGAAGACGGTGAGAAAGGTACGACCTAAACCACTCAAGGACAGTGCCTTGAAGGTTGAGGTGGGAGGACAAGCGGTGGAGTAGGATAGCGTGGTCGACCGTATCGAATGCTGCCGATAGGTCGAGGAGGACGAGGAGGCAGAGGGAGCCCTGGTCACAGATGGTCAGGATATCATTGGTGACCTTGACCAGGGCAGTTTCTGTGCTATGGGCAGCACGGAAACCTGACTGAAGGGGTTCGAAGAATGAATGGGTGGAAAGGAAAGAGCGCAGTTGGGAGGCGACAACTCTTTCCAGGACCTTGGAGAGAAAGGGGAGGTTGGAGATGGGCCGGTAGCTTGATAGCTGCGACGCATCAAGGGAGGGTTTTTTCAGGGTGGGCGTGATGGTGGCAGTTTTTAAGGGAATGGGGACAGAGCCAGAGGAGAGGGACAGGTTGACGATGTCGGTGATATGTGGGGCAAGAAAGTGGAGCTGGGAGATAAGGAGTGGAGTGGGGATGGGGTCAAGGGAGCAGGTGGTTGGTTTCAGGGATAGGATGAGTTTGGTGACAGAGGGTGGGGAAACGGGTACAAAAGTGAGTAGGGGAGGATGGGTAGCAGTCGAAGTTTGGGAGTGAGGGGGTGGGGGGTTGGTGGATGTTGGAGGGGAAGTGACCGCGGAGCGAATTCCCTTGAATTCTACCTCACCATCAGCGGATTACTTTCAGCCAATTTGCTCCTATCCTCTGAAATGCTTTTCACAAATCCCTCCACATTAACCCATCCTGCTCAATTTACAAAACCTGTCTTAAAACCCTATCTGACTACACCTTCGACTACCTCGACCCTTCACCTTCTTCTTACCTCCTGCTCAGGAGATATTCTTCCTGAGGGACAGTGCTAGATAAATGTAATTTCTTGTTGTTTTTATTGTTTTCAAGGCACACCTCATTTTACTTAATAGGGGATATGAACTAAATCCTTCTATCCCAGAACCTTTATTTTCTATATATTCTATTAAGCAAGCCTGTGACGTTACGAAATGTCACTATGCTCATCAATATGAATGGACCACCATGTACTGCAGGTGAAATAGTGGGTAAGTTAGATCATTGCTAGTTGTCAGTCACCACAGAGAACTTATTAGAATAATGCATTGTTATTTTTCTCTTTCAAATAATATACAATCAAATGCAAGGATTATTATTTATATACATCTTCCAATAGTATAGCGATTCTTGCATTTGAGATAGCCCCTTTCATATCTGGAGGATATTGCAAAGTGTTTCACCTTTACTGTAAAGTATAGTGACTGTGCATTTTGTAGGTGAAAGCCTACATATAATTTTGAAGAAAGTGATTTTCTGTAAACTTCCCATTCAGACTATTAAGATAAATATTTGGAACTACAGGATATATCTGTTTTTACTTTCAGAATATTCACTGAATGCAATAAAACATATAATCATATTTTTGGTGTAAAATGCTCCCAATATGTTGAAAGCATTAAAGTGCTGAAGTTTAAAAAAAATCTGGATTATGAACTCTAATATTCAGCAAACAATAAAACAGTGCTATATGTAGAAGGAATATTGTGTTTTGTGAAATATATATTAGAATTTCAAAATTATGGACAATCAGTATAACGAACAATAACTCTAAAAATAACAACAATTTCACAGCTGTGTTTTAAATATGTACATCATCCCGTAGTGTCTCATTCATATCTCAATGGCTCACAAGGGATGGTTATTTTATCTGTCAGTAAAGACTGCAGTATTGATGATACTCTTTCCAATTGTCTCTTGATATTAGTGATATGGCTACGGGCACAACATCTGCTTCAAATATGTATTCTGCTGACATATAATCAGGTCATCAAAGTTCTTCCCTGTTTTATTAAGCCTATTGCTTACAATTGATAATTATTCCCTTTAACTCCCTTTTGTGTTTCTATTGGAATAATGTCCCGTAAAGCATAAGGGGTATAAAAAATATGTGACCAGTAATGTGATAATTATCACTGGTGATATTATCATAATGTCAGAAGTTTGTCCTCCCGTTGATGACACAGTTGATCTCTGCTGATGTCTGGTGAACACACTCTGAAGCTGCAAAATCTAAATTTGATAATTGTTGTGCAAATCTCAACCCTTTGTGTGAAATGCTTTATGTGAAAAGGTTGATGGTTTGTAAGTAGATTCTGCCTGGTTTAATGCAAGGTAAACCAATGATTTTCTCTAATGCTAAGTGCTTTACGGAGAGCAGAATAAACAACAACAACAAATTACATTTGTTTAGCGCCTTTCACATCAGGAGGATGTCCCAAGGCGCTGGACAGTCAGGGAGCCGCACCTGAGCTCGTGATTAGAATCAGGAGGGGTGGAGGGCAGCGAGGGTAGGAGGGTAACCGAAGACATGGTCGAAGAGGAGAGTTTTGAGACTGGTCTTGGGTCTTGAAGGAGGCAAGCGAAGGGGCCTGTGGGATGGAGTGCAGAAGGTTGTTTGTTCCTTCTAATGAAAGTAAACAAACCAGGCAAACACTGAAAGAATGTGGATTCACTGCCTTTATAAGGTGTCAACAAAACTAAGGCCATCTCAAGGACAATTCTCCTTCTTTTCAGATTAGAGCAGCTAGTTTGGAACAGGGATAGAGTTAAAATCTGAGATTTCACAAACTCATTTGTTGATTCAAATCTTTGAATTATAAATGTGTTCTCTACATCTCTCTCTCCAGTGAATGCTTCAGTCTGCATTGACATGGCACAATACAAAGGGTGAGATCTTCATTATGCTATGGGCCACTACTCTTGACCTTAGAATGCTGGAGATGAGATTATTTATGGCTCCCACTATGACAGCTATGATACAACCACATCAACCTTTAGCTTTCCACTGGTTGTAAAACCAGGCAGTGAAGCTTTATGTGCAATGGATAAATGCTTTCCAATTGAGTTTAATTCCATGTCCAAAATAGATGTTAGAAGCCAACATAGATGAGACCTGCTGATAGCCTAAGGCCACAAGGTAAGCCTCAGTGAGTTTGTGTTAAATCCGATAGGTATATTTGGCTAAACAGTAACAAACCAGTGAAATTAAAACACGCTTGATAGTTTGATCTATTCTTCAGTTTTTTAAAGTGAAAGGCACTAATTCTGTCTTGACCAAAGTACACTTATAGAAGGAGCTCACAGGAACAATACTGCAATGCTTGAAACCTGCTACCTATTAACCAGAGACTTGTGCTTGGCTGTATCTAATTACCTGAAACTTCCAAATCATACATTAAGCAAGGGTTCCTAAGAAATATTACAAATTACTGTGCAAAGTGTAACCGAGCATCATAAATGGGACTTCATCATTTTAAAAGCAAGTGAAAATATAAAAAGAATGAAAAACAAACCAAACAAAACTAGACTGTTACAAATGAAAAAGACACACACGCAATAAAGTCACCAACGTTCACAACAACATGTCATTCAATTCTGAAACCCAATGATAACATAGGAACATCTAACAGTCCAAACAAACTTCTACAAAATCTATCTCCTGGACAATAATGGTGTAAAAGACACACCCAATAAGACTGGATAAAGTCACTTAGCCTTTGGAACCAATGGCATCAAATTCTGGAATACAAACCAAAACAACTTTGATCATTCAGTTTGCAACAATTTCATATGAAAAAGAATTGTGCAATTCCTGCAAGCCCAAATAATACTGATCATGGAAATACACACAGAGCAGAAAATAATATAGAAAATAAAGAATGACAAATAATAATAAATAAATAATCCTTGCATTTGAAATAGTGCTAATAAGTCAAAGCATCTCACAGCAGTTTACAGTAATTATTGTTAAATGTAGTGTATTTCTAGTGAAAATGGTAATCAATTTACACACAGAAATGTTCCACAAGTAGCTAGAAAGTGAATGGCCAATTTCTCTGGAGAATTGTTGGTTGGATACTGGGATAAATTCCCTTCTTTTTTTGAATGCTGTCACAGGTTCTTTCATGTCCAGTTGAACAGACCAAACAGATCTTGGTTTAACGACGCATTCAAAGGATAGCAACTCCAACAATTCAGCACTCCCCCAACACTATACCGAAGTAAGCTCAATGTTCATGACATGTAGCATGAACTCACAATCTACTGACCCAGAGACAAGAGTGCTACCAACAGAACCAGGCTAACTAAAGCAAATCTCAGCGCAGTCAAAACCTTTACCTGTTTGAATATTAATTGAAAGTACAAGATATAATGCTGTGAGGTCTCACACAATGTATTCAGGGATTGGAGCTAAGTTAACACCATGCATATAAAGTACAATGTTTAAAGTACCAAAGAGGGAACCAATTATAGTAATAGACAGCCATTGATAACTCAAATAACTCAAATATTTGAACAAGCTAGCTAATACTGTATTATGTGCACCAGTCACTTGTTTTACAACTGCTATGAGCCTTTGAGCACAAGCTTTGTGGAGAGAAATTCCACTCAGGTCTAGATTTATCCTATTTGTGAAGCATTTTAGAGTATGTAGAATTTTGTAAATTCTTAAAGACCATCTTGATTTTGGAGCTGTGAATTATTTAAAATTTGCCGCTGCATTTGCTCACAAAACACACAGTCACTGCACTTTAGAGTGTATCCTGGGAAATGCTTTGGGACATCCTTCTGATGTGACAGACACTGTACTAAATGTAAAGATTATTATTAAACCATGACAAATCTATTGTGGGTGTCTCTTCACCGCACTATTGTAGGAGTGTCCTCTTGGTGCTCATGAGTTGGAATAAATCAAAGAGCAAAGGTAGTTTCACAAGGCAAGTGTCATTAAAAGAACGTTTAGTGACCAGACTGGTTTGGAATTAAACCAAGCACACCTGCTGCTGTTCTCTGTATATCAACCTAATAACATATAATTGAAAAGTTTCCGTCTTCCTAACACACAGATTAGCACACAATTACACAGCAGTGAAATGAACACTTTGGTGCAGGTTTTGTGTTGTCTGTAGTAATTACAGTGGTGATCTACAATGTTGCTGCATTAAAGTATTGAGTTGTATGACTTGAATGTGCGCTAGAAAATGTAAAGGAACAATTGTGTTTGCCTAATGATAGCAATCACAAGACTAACCACAAGCAAAATTGCATAATACCCACCTTACTGTGTTGCTTTTGCAGTATCAAGTTATATTGTAATGTCCATCCCTTAAATATCCTTCTGGGTAGCTTTCTGTGTAAAAGAAATACTTCCTAAAGTCTGTCCTAAATCCATCATAACAGGCTATTATGTCATACTTCATGATAGACCTCCTTAAAAGTTGATTTAGATATAACGTCTTCAGTACATTTGATATCAAATGCAACTGTATAAAATAAATGAAACCTTTCTCATCTCCATATAATGTGCAATGTGCAATGTGTATTGCACCGAATTCAGAATACTTTGCAACATTAAAGAATAATATTAATTCTGATGATTTCTGTTGTGTATGACGATAACGCTTACAGAGGACCTTTCATGTAGGATTATGTCTTGAAGCACTTGACATTGATGGAGTGGCAGGATATAGGAAGGGGTAGAAGGGAAATGATTCGAAGTATAGTCTAAGAAGACGGTTTTTAGAAGGGTTTTGAAAGCATAAAGAAGAGGTGTGAGGCAGAGGGATATTGGGAGAAGGTTCCAAGGAGCAGAGGTTGTAATGGCTGAAAACTTTCTGCATGTGTGCTTTACCTTTTCAAATACTTCACAAAGGCATTGAATTGCTGATTGTAATACTTCATTTAAATATGATGACGATGTTCTTGAATGGTTCATTCGGGAAAGCCACTGAGAAGTATGACAGAGCAGATGGTAGCAGGTACAATCTTAGCCAGTTAACTGATAACAACACCACAATTGTCTTCAGTGATCCTGGGCTCAGGAAAAGAAAAATCAGCTGGGGATTACTATTTTCTAACCTTTGCTAGTCAGCGGACACATATGGAGCTTAGATGAGGATAAGATATTGCTCAGCTATGATGCTGATTATTGTCACATGGCCTACAGTGATTCAAGGGCTTGCATATGAAAAATAATCATTTAATTGATATACTGGTGGGGTGCCTGTTGCCTTTGGCCTGAACACCTTGCGGATATGTTTAAGATCAAAGCGCAAATCTTTTGAAATACAACATTTAGAACAAATCACCTTCTACCAGAATCTGACAATATATTGTAGCTCTTAACACTCATACCTCCCTGGTCCAATGAGTCTTTAATAATAATAACCTTGCATTTGATATAGCACCTTATCATGTCTTTGAGACATCTCAAAATACAGAATACACTGTAAAGTGAATTGACTGTATGTTTTTTGGGCAAAACCCAGCAGCCAATTGCGCACAGCAATGTCCTACAAACAGCCGTGGATTGAGTGACCAATTTTTATTTTTTTTGTTGAAGGAATTATTATCCAAGGAAAAGTGATCTGCCATTCGACTGACAACCGGATTCCTACTTACTGCTAGGTAAACAGAGGCGTGTGGAGTAAAGAAACTTGCCCAATGTTTCACCCTGCCAAGATTGAACCTGGGTCTCTTGCTTGCGAGGTGAGTGCCGTAACCACTGAGCTACAGGACTCCACATAAGGTGGAGGTGATGTGCTCAACAGTCTGGCCATGTGGCTAGGCCGCAGGCTTCCTTTTTTCTCCTTGGCTATTCCCTGCAGGATCCCAACTTCCGTCATCCAGTTCTGGGCAAAGAAACAGGCTCCGGATCAATTTATGACTCTTATAATGCTCAGGCTCTGTCCTTCTCGTGTACAATGCAAGGTCCTTTTGGAGAAACCTCACTGCTTTAACAGATCCCCACATTACCAGGCCTCCACATTTCCAATTTAAAAGTTTCTTACAAAATGAAAAAATGTAGGAGTGTCATTATTGTCAGTAATGTGCAAGTGTCTTAACAAGAGAATGGAATCATCATGAAATGTTAAGTTTTATCTGGGCCACATCTTAAAAGCCAAATAAAACATGGGCATCGAGTTCAACTTACCCTGAATGGATCCTATTTCTTTTAAAAAACATTCTACGTGTCAATATTGAATTGCCCTATGCCTGACCTCTTCTCACACAATCTCATGAAAGTAATAAAGGCTGCGCTCTGAAGGGTTATCGGGCAATACCTCAGATTAAGCATTATAACCGTATCACAAATGAACACGTCTACAGATGCTGCAGAGAAGCAGCTCCAGCCACTGAACTGGATTGATCAAACAATTCCATCTTCTATGTGCTAGACAAATAGTTTGGATACCAGAGGTCCAACAGTTCTCATTCTCTTGGTTTTAAATCCATTGTCTTTCAAGTTACGATTGTGCAGATTTGGTAGGAAAATTCTTTTAAGGAATTGCGGAAAACCAGCTTCCAAATTCAGCCTGAATTTCAGAATTTTCCAAAATCATGCACCATTTTGAATTTTAAGACAATGGGCTTAAGACTAGAATCATATAATAATAATCATAATAATTCATCATAATAATAATCCGTACATTTAGTATGGAGCCTTTCACATTGGGTGGATAAAGTGCTTCACAGAATACCTAGAGTGCAATGACTATGCATTTTGCAGGAAACTTTAAGTTAATTTACACACAGCAATGCCCTGACCATGAAGTGAACAGCCATGGAATCTTTAACATCCACCAGCACAGACAGTTAGGACTTCAGTTTAACATCTCATGCAAAGGAGCACCTCCAACAATTCAGTAGGCTCCCTCCCAGATGTGGCAACCTAGATGTGCCAACGTGAGATTCAAATCCACAAACGTCTAACTCAGAGGCAAAAGTGCTACCAACTGAGCCAACACTTAAGAATTGACCATAAGAATTTCGGGCCTCAGGAGATAAACCTGTCCATAGCTATTCTCATTAATGACTCTCTCCTAGAGAAAAAGAGACAATGAAATCCCAGAGATGCTCTGCTCTGAATATACCTCAAGAGAAATCAGAAAAACAAGTGTTGCCAGAGGAGACCCGGAATCCAAAACAAAAGATACTGGAGGGAAATCAAGATTGCCTACAGCACTCCAGCTGTGCCCATGTTGATTAATATTTTTGCAAGGTACCAGAGGGAAATCAGTCTCCTAAAGAAAGGGAAATGAAACAGAATAACTAGTGGCCGTTTTATTTTGTAATAATAGTCTTTCCAATTAAACTACAATAATAATAAATAATAATAACAATAATAATCTATCAATGATACTTCCATCTCCTTCAGACCACCATGTAATTAGAGCTACAAATTCATTTCCTTCACTGAGCTTTGTATAGTCTGAAATAACTTCCTGAAACATTTTTGTGACTAAAGAACCTCTAAACAAAAAGATAGGTTCATTGCCTACCCAGTTACCTCTACTCCAATTGTTAATGTGCCTCTTGAGGCAACTCATATTGTACAGAGAGGTCTCTCTCCTCCGACATGCCCACATTATGCCCTTTAGTCTCTGCCGTGCCGAGTTATTTATTTCTTTTCCATTGAGCGGTTCAAAACCCCGTTAAATAATTCACCCAGCAACATTTTGCCTTAAATCCTTATTATAAATTCAAAAAGCAACCTCTTCACGTTTCAAAACAATTTTGGAGTCCAGAAAGGTAACAAGTTAATTTGGGATCAAACATATGAGTCTCATACTTGTGTAATTTTCATCTCCAGGGTTGGAAACATGATGGACTGTTACTGAAGAGCTGGCAAGCCTGCCGTGGTTATGTGAAAAAGCAGCTGAATTTGAAATAGAGCCTAAAACAATGAGTCTTTCTGTTGTGTTCAAAAGAACAAAAACAGCCAAGTTTACTTAGCGATGTGGGGTGGGAAAAAATGCAGGACATGATAATAACACCAATGATAATTATCATATCAACCAAAAATGCATACAAAAACAGTCAATAATTATCCTACGTTTCCCCCAACCCCTATTCTCCCAAATTCATTGATAACTATAGATGGCTTTTGGTTGATTGACATGATAATTATCACATTAACCCAAAGTCAAAGCCCTTGTAGGGGGGCAGCAGAATCCAAGAGGTGCTCACAATGTTACCCTGAGCCTTGGCTTTTGTCACCCTGTGCTTAAACTGACTGAAATGAGTGCAGGGTGCAGGTCTCCAGATTCAGAGGACTCCATATCGAACAAACCATACATATGTTAAATTCTCCAGTTTGGTTTAGATACCCTTAATTATGTCGACACACAATACCCAGCTGGCCAAAAAAAAATGTGACCTGTGATTGTATCGCATGCTGCATTTTCCCCATTGTGAAAGATATTTGAGGGATGAAAGAATAGATATTACTTTCCAGCTCGCTCTTTCACCGACATCAATATTTTGCAAATGCTTTTTGCAACTATAAATTAAGATGTTCTTATAGCCCTCCTAGGCAGGCTGAGTCTCCTTTAACCTAGATTTGTGTTTGTCAGCCCCAACTCTTCCCTCCACAAGCTGCATATCATTCAGAACTCTGCAGCTTGTGTCCTCTCCTCCACCATGCTCCGTGAACCTATTACCCTCACCCTCGCCCAGCACCACTGACTCTCCATCCCCCAGAGGATAGAATTCAAAATTCTCATCCTCGCCTTCAAAGCCCTTCGCGACCATGCTCCTTCCAACCTCTATGACCATATCAACCTGTCTGCTCTCTCCACTCAGCAACTCAGCAGGTCTTCCCGTCACCGCCCAACCCGCCCACCAGTGGTGGTTGGGCCTTCAGACTCTCTGCCCCCACCCTTCAGAACTCCATTCCACAGTCCCTTCACTTTGCTGCCTCCCTTGCCACCTTCAAGGCATGTCTCAAGACCCTTCTCTTCGACTGCGCCTTTGGTCACCATGTTATCCCTACCCCCCTGCCCTCCATCCCTTCTGATCCCAACCCCACTGCACGGGTCCAAATCCCTGATGGTCCAGACCCTTGGGACGTCCCCACGATGGGAAAGGCGCCGTACAAATGTAATTTGTTGTCGCTTGTTGTTGTGCTCTCTCTTGGGTAGCACAACAATAACAGAAATTTAGTTCACCCTAATAACTATAATACTGCACAGATCTTCTTAGTCCTATTCGGGTAACAACAAGAATTATTTCAGTGATGTAGGAAAACTGGATCACAGATAAGTTAATTTAACAGAAATATAAAGTGGCAGAGATACTGCATGGAATCAACAACAACAACAAATTACACTTGTATAGCACCCTTCATGTGGGAAAGACATCCCAGGGCATTGGGCAGTCAGGGATTTTTGGACCTGTGCTGGAAGTTGGGGTCAGGAGGGGTGGAGGGCAGGGTGGGTGGTGTTCGGAGGGTGGCCAAAGACACGGTTGAAGAGGAAAGTCTTTAGACAGGACCTGAAGTAAGCAAGAGAGGGGGTAATGCGGAGTGATTGCGGAATAGAATTCCGGAGTGTGGGGGCAGAAATACTGAATACCCAACAACAACAACAACAAAATTACATTTATAGAGTGCCTTTCACATCGGGAGGACGTCCCAAGGCACTGGACAGTCAGGGGTCAGGACCTGAGCATGGGGGAGGGGTGGGCTAGGGTTGAGGGAAGGCAGAGAGGCACGATCAAAGAGGAGGGTCTTGAGACCGGCCTTGAAGGAGGCAAGGGAGGAACCAAGGTGAAGGGACTGTAGGATGGAGGTCCAGTGTGTGGGGGTAGAGAGGCTAAAAGCTTGGCCACCGATGGTAGGGCGGGTTGGGCGGGAGACATGGAAGAGACCGGAGCCCGCTGAACGGAGGGAGCGGGCAGGTTGGTAGAGAGTCAGCAGGTCAGAGAGGTAGGAGGGCCTTGAAAGTGAAGATGAGGATCTTGAACTCGATCCTCTGGGGGGATGGGGAGCCAGTGGAGTCGGATGAGGGTGGGATTGATGGGGTCACGGAGCCTGGTGCATGAGAGTACACGAGCTGCAACCACCAATGGTGGGGTGGGACCTGAAGCAGGCCGAGTGGAGGGAGGAAACTGGCTGATATGCGCCATTCAAGCCATTCAACCCAACTAGCCCATGCCAGTGTTTATACTCCACATAAACTCCACTGCTCTTATTTCCCTCTCTTATTCCCCTCTATTCTATTCTTCCTCATGAATGCATTGAATCATTTCACAAGCAGTGGAAAAGGCTAAGCTTATGCAAAATAAACTGCCCCAAATCATATTGCCTTTCATCAATATCCCCTAAATAAGCTTGCAATTTTTTTGGACACTTTAAAATGATGCCTGTTAACTGTTAAAACCTTAACAGGCTTCTTGTTGTTGTGGGAATCAAATGAACTGCTTGTGTTCTGATCAGATGCTCCCTCTGACTTTCCCTCTGCCAGGTGCCTGGCACATGCAGAAACAGTAAGGTAGTCCTAACTGGACAAGTAGCGGGACTTGACAGACAATACTCTAAAGGCAAGTTATATGGTATTAACTAGTTAAACTCCATTAATACCCAGCACACACTCGGGGGCTGACTTGGCTCTCACCAACCTCCACCTCATACTCTCTGGAATCACCTACAAGGCCATTCACGGCCTTGCTCCCTCCTACCTCTCTGACCTACTATCCCCCTACTTACCTGCCCGTATCCTCCGTTCCTCCGGCTCCGGTCTGCTCCATGTCCCCCGCCCCAATCGCCCTACCATCGGTGGTCGGGCCTTCAGCCTCTCAGCCCCGAGGCTCTGGAACTCCATCCCCCAGTGCCTTCGCCGCTTCCTCCCTCTCCTCCTTCAAGGCCGGTCTCAAGACCTTTCTCTTCGACTGTGCCTTCAGCTCCCCTCTCGACTCTCTTCCCCCTCCTCGCTCCCCTCACCCTGACCATTTCCCCCCTCCTCGCTCCCTCCCCTCCCCTCACCCTGACCATTTCCCCCCTGCTCGGGTCATGACCCAACTGTGCAGCGCCTTGGGACGTCCTCCTGACGTGAAAGGCACTTTATAAATGGAATCTTGTTGTTGTTGTTGTTGCACGGGATGTGCCCCTCCAGGGAGAGAGTACGCATTCCAGACACAGGGACTTTTCCAGGTATACATGGAAATCTCAGTCTGGTTTGGATATAGTGAATGATTTCTGACAGACACCCAATTGACCCCCCCCAAAAAATCAGAGTGAGCATCTGATCAGAACACAAGCAGTTCTTTCGATTCTCACAACAAGAAGCCTCAGCACGTGAGTGCATTGCCACAGGAAGATGCTGATCCCTCTCTAACTAACATGACAAAAACGTATTTTTCAATTTCAAGTTGATCAAAAATTAGATGTTAGAAATAGATCAGAAAGTGGAAGATTGAACACATCTGTGCTACATGCATACACCAATTCCAGAGGATATATTGTTTTTTTCAGTAGTGAAATGGACATAGTTCTGGAACAATGAAAGCCTCAAGATGACTGAAGACAATAAACTCAAACAATAGTGTCTTACTGTTTTGCTCAAATAATTTTCAGCCAGACCTGTCAGAATTCATCAGTTTCAAACAAGTGCTATGTGACTACTGGCACCCACAGAGAACAGGAAAACCTGTTTGTGCACACAATGATAAAATTCGAACAAGATTTAAAATCAGATTGAACTTTTTTTAAGTTTAAAATGATATATACGTAGACAAACTACTCAGGTAACATTGTTTAGATTAAATATAACAATGTCTTCCAAACAGCAAATTGAGTTTAAATACATCTTTATCTTTTGTCTTAAATCTTTTTTATATGGGTATTTGTTTTGTACAATGTTGATTTACAAATGATGTCTCTGACTATTTCATAAAAGTCAAGAAAAATCCACAGGGGAATTTTGGAAAAAATAAAGTGGATGTCTTTTACTCTAAAATTCTCTGTGATGTATTGCTTCAAGTCATTACTCTATGTAAGGATCATTATATAAATGCAAGTTGTTTTTCTTATTAGTGCAATGAAAGTGAACAACTTAGCAGGGAGCAACATTACAGAAGGTATCAAAAACTGGAAAACTGGCTTCCAAACTGAATTTAATACTGTTTTCCAAAATTCCATATGATCTTAAATGGTAATGATAAGACCACATACATGAGCATCTCTGGCCTCTTTTGTAACTTGCTACAATTTGCCTAGAAATACAGTCATTATACTTCACAGTCGCAGTGAAGCGCTTTGAGACTTCTTGACAATCTGCTAAAGCTCTCTATCAAATGCAAACAATGTTATTATTAGAATTGCTGTAAATTCTTGTTTATAACCTTTTTGCGTGAATAAGCTTCAATATCATGATTATCCCACACATTTCAAACCCTTTGTTCCCACAACTTTACAAAGATAGCGTTGTAATTTAATGAGGCTAAATCATCAACACCCTTCTGTTGTCTCAGTTTTTCTAACAATCTCCCTGATTTACAAATCACTGATGTTCATCATCTATTGTCTACCTTCAATAGACTCCTCTTTTGACCTTTTGCTCTGTGAATGTTATCAGCCTAATTACATTTCAATAGTTGCATCTTAACAATAGCCAAACTTTCTTATTCAAACCCGAGCAAGACAATCCTGAGAAAATATTTATATGTTTTATACTGAACCTTTCTTTAATCAATTCCTTACTCATCAATTATGTCTGTTAATTTGTTTTAAGCACTCTGGGATGCTACCCTGTGTGAGGGGCTCTGTATAAATGCAAGATGTTGTTGTTTTCCAAGCAACCATCCAGAATTCTTCCATGTCTTCCAACAAACCATTACTTTCTGCTTTACTGTCATTAATACTTTTGCAACTCTGTCATACTACAACAACAACAACAACAAAATTACATTTGTGTAGTGCCTTTCACATCAGGAGGATGTCCCAAGGCGCTGACCAGTCAGTGTTTCGGACCCAAGCTGGGGGTTTGGATTGGAGAAAGTGAAGAGCAGGGGTGGAAGCAGGGTGATCGAAAGCACAGTCGAAGAGGAGGATCTTGAGATGGCTCTTGAAGGAGGCAAGGGAGGGGCCAAAGCAGAGGGACTGCAGGATGGAGTTCCAGAGGGAGGGAGCAGAGTGGTAGAAGACCTGTCCGCCAATGATGAGGAGGGAGAACTGGGGAACGTGAAGCAGGCTGGAGCCCGCTGAGCGGAAGGAGCGGGCAAGATGGTAGGGGATTAGAGGTTCGCAAAGGTTGGGAAACTGCTCTGGTCAAGGTCACAAATGACATCCTGACCAAGTGTGACTTGGGCACCCTCTGCCTCCTCATTCTCCTCGACCTCTCCTCTGCTATTGACACTGTGGAACTCCACAATCCTTCTCCACTGCCTCTCCTCCTACCTCAACCTCCAAGGTTCTGTCCTTGACTGGTTCATGACCTACCTTTCACACCGCCTCCACTTCGTTGCGGCAAACGGCTTCTCCTCCAGCCCCCGCACCATCTCGTGCGGTGTTCCTCAGGACTCTGTCCTCGGTCCCCTCCTCTTCACCCTCTACATGCTCCCCTTTGGTGACATCATCCACAGATATGGGGTAAATTTCCACATGTATGCGGATGACACCCAACTCTATCTCTCTCCCTCACCCTCAACTCCAGGACTACTGGCGTCCTGACCGACTGCCTCTCCGATATCAAGTCCTGGACGAAGAACAACAACAACAGCAAGATTTAATTTATAGAGTGCCTTTCACGTCGGGAGGACGTCCCAAGGCACTGGACAGTTGGGTCGGGACCTGAGCACGGGGGAAATGGTCAGGGTGAGGGGAGGGAAGGGAGGGAGTGAGGAGGGGGTAGAGAGTCGAGCGGGGAGCTGAAGGCACGGTCGAAGAGAAAGGTCTTGAGACCGGCCTTGAAGGAGGAAAGGGAGGAAGCAAGATGAAGGCACTGGGGAATGGAGCTCCAGAGCTAGGGGCTGAGAGGCTGAAGGCCCGGCCACTGATGGTAGGGCGGTTGGGGCGGGGGATGTGGAGCAGACCGGAGCCAGAGGAACGGAGGGTACGGGCAGGTAAGTAGGGGGATAGTAGGTCAGAGAGGTAGGAGGGAGCGAGGCCGTGAATGGCCTTGTAGGTGAGGATGAGGATCTTGAATTCGATCCTCTGGGGGATGGGGAGCCAGTGGAGGCGAGCGAGGGTGGGAGTGATGTGGTCGCGAAGCCTGGTGCGGGACAGTACACGAGCTGCAGAGTTCTGAATGACCTGCAGCTTGTGGAGGGAGGTGCCGGGAAGGCTGATGAGGAGAGAGTTCCCATAGTCCAGCCTTGAGGTGATAAAGGCGTGGACCAGAGTTTCAGCAGCGTGAGGGGTGAGGTAATGCCGTAGTCTGGCGATGTTTCGGAGGTGATGGAAGGCGGTGCCAGTTGTGGCGCGGATATGAGGAAGAAAGGACAGCTCAGGGTCGAACAGAACCCGAGGTTCCTGACTGGCTTTGAGAGGTGGAGAGTGCAGCCTTGGATGCTGATGCTGTCAGCACCTGAGGTGCGGAGGCGCTGACGTGAGCCAATCAGGAGGGCCTCAGTTTTGCGCACGTTGAGCTGAAGAAAGTTGTCTGTCGTCCAGGACTCGATGTCAGACAGGCAGCTGTCAGGACATCGGTGGTCGTGGAGTTGAGGGTAGAGGAGGAAAGGTAGAGTTGGGTGTCATCCACATACATGTGGAAGTTAACCCCATGTCTGCGGTTGATGTCACCAAGGGGGAGCATATAGAGGGTGAAGAGGAGGGGACCGAGGACAGAGCCCTGAGGGACACCGCACGAGAGATTGCGGGGGCTGGAGGAAAAGCTGTTTGTGTAAACAAAATGAAGATGGTGGGAGAGGTAGGACCTAAACCACTCAAGGACAGAGCCTTGAAGGTTGAGGTGGGAGGACAAGCGGTGGAGGAGGATAAAGTGGTCGAACGTATCGAATGCTGCCGATAGGTCGAGAAGGACGAGGAGGCAGAAGGAGCCCTAGTTGCAGATGGTCAAGATGTCATTAGTGACCTTGACCAGGGCGGTTTCTGAGCTATGGGCAGCACAGAAACCCGATTGAAGGGGTTCGAATAATGAATGGGTGGAGAGGAAAGAGCGCAGGTGGGAGGCGACAACTCTTTCAAGGACCTTGGACAGGAAAGGGAGGTTGGAGATGGGTCGGTAGCTTGATAGCTGCGACGCATCAAGGGAGGGTTTTTTCAAGGTGGGAGTGATGGTGGCAGTTTTAAGGGAATGGGAACAGAGCCAGAGGAGAGGGACAGGTTGATGATGTCTGTGAGAAGTGGGGCAAGGAGGTGGAGCTGGGGATAAGGACTGGAGTGGTGATGGGTTCATGGGAGCAGGTGGTGGGTTTGAGGGACAGGATGAGTTTGGTGACAGAGGGTGGGGAAACGGGTTCGAAGGTGTGTAGGGGAGGATGGGTAGAAGTCGGAGTGTGGGAGGGAAGGGGTGGGTGGAAGTTGGAGGGGCAGTGACCGCGGAGCGGATTCCCTTGATTTTGGATTCAAGGAAATCCAGCATCTCCTCGCAGTGAAGGTTGGAGGAGATGACCTGCGCGGGGTGGCGGGGGGGACGGAGGAGTCGGGATGTGGTAGAGAACAAAAGCCTGGGGTTGTTCTTCGCCTCCAGGATTATCCTGGAGTAGAAGGACGACTTGGCCGAGGCTAGAGTGGAGCGGTAGATTTTGAGGAGGTCCAGCCAGATTTGTCGGTGGACCGTTAGGCCAGATTTGAGGCAGGTGCGTTCAGCGGCCCGCACCTGGCTTTTTAGTGAGCGGAGGTGGGTGGTGAACCAGGGGGAGGAGCGAGAGTAGGAGACAGTATGGGAGGTGATGGGGGCAAGAGTGTCGAGTGTGGAGGAGAGGGTATTGTGGAGGAGGATGAGAGCAGAAGAGGGGTCAGTGAGGGATGAATGCCAGAGGGAGAGGAGTTCAGAGGACTCCAAGGCAGAGGTTAGGGATTGTGGGGGTAACTTCTTCCAGGGGCGTTAGAAGATGGTGGTGGGTCTGGTGGAGGTGGGGAGGGGGGTGGAGATGGTAAAGGAGATGAAGTGGTGATCAGAGACGGCCTTGTCTGTAATGGTGACATCCGAGACACTGAGGCCCCGAGTGATTACCAAATCGAGTGGGTGGCTGTGACTATGAGTGGCGGAGTTGATGTAGAGGGAAAGGTTGAGCGAGGAGAGCAGGGAGGAGAAGTCCGAGCAGATGGAGCAGGAGGGGGTGAAGTGCAGGTTGAAGTCGCCCAGGATGATGAGGCTATCAGAGCAGAGGCAGAGAGATGTTAGTAGGGTAGAAATATCGGAGATGAAGGTGGGAGGAGGATTTTGAGTGAGGGATAGGAGGGGTGGGATAGAGTGAGGTGCACAAAAGAGGGGAAAGAGCCAGAGGAGTAGGGGGATAGGGCAAGTGGTGTCCTTGAGATAAAGGCTACACCACCGCCACGGCGGTTTGGTCGAGGGTTGTGGTGGGAGGTGTAGCCGGGTGGTGTGGCCTCAGTGAGGGGGAAGGTGTTGCTTGGGGTGAGCCAGGTTTCCGTTAAGGCCATGATATCAACGCTCTCATCAAGGATGAGATCGTTGATGACCAGGGCCTTGTTACAGAGGAAGCGAACGTTTTGTAGTCCGATGTGGAGGGAGCGTTTGACAGAAGGGTGTGTGGGGAGGGATGGGGGTCCAGGTTGTGAGACAGGGGTGGGGGCAATGGGGATGAGGGAGGAGAGGTTGGCTCTTCGGGTCTGTGTCCGGGGTGGCTGGCGAGTGTGGTGGGGAATGGGACAGTCGGTGGGGCTGCTGCTGGACAGCCAACGCCGAGTGCCGCGGTGAGCCCGGTGGAGGATTCCCAGGCTGGAACAGAGGGAGGTTGTGGGAGGGTCAAGTGGGGATAGAAGGCGAGGGGGACGGAGAGAGAGGAGGACAGAGAGGGAGAGATGCAGAGGGGGGAGGATTTGGGGGGAGAGAGGAGGGGGGAGGGAGGGAGGCGGTGAGGGTGCTCGGAACAACTTTCTTGAGCTGAATGTCAGCAAGACGGAGGCCCTCCTGATTCCACACCCCGTGCACTGGCAGCATCAACCTCCACGGTTGCACACTCAACCTCACTACGCTAGTCAGGAACCTGGGTGTCTGGTTTGACCCTGAACTGTCCTTTCTCCCCCATATCCGCGCCATGACTAACACTGCCTACCACCACCTCCGCAACATTGCCAGACTCCGTCACTGCCTCACCCCTCAGGCTGCCGAAACCCTCACCCACGCATTCGTCACATCAAGGCTTAATTCTGGAAACTTCCTCCTCATTTGCCTTCCCAACTCTTCCCTTCACAAGCTGCAGATCATCCAAAATTCTGCAGCTTGTGTACTCTCACGCACCAGGCTCTGTGACCCCATCACCCCCACCCTCACCCGACTCCACTCGCTCCCCATCCCTCAGAGGATCGAATTCAAGATACTCTTCCTCACTTTCAAGGCCATCCATGGCCTTGCCCCCTCCTACCTCTCTGACCTGCTGACTCCCTACCAACCTGCCCGCTCCGTCCGTTCAGCGGGCTCCGGCCTGCTCCATGTCTTCCGCTTGACCCGCTCTACCATCGGTGGCCGGACTTTCAGCCTCTCTGCCCCCACACTCTGGAACTCCATTCCACAGTCCCTTCTCCTCACTTCATCCCTTGCCTCCTTCAAGGCCGGTCTCAAGATCCTACTCTTCGATCGTGCCTTCAGTCACCCTCCCACCTCTCCGCCTTCCCTTACCCCTATCCCTCACCCCCCCTTACAAAGGCGCTCTGTAAATGTAATTTTATTGCTGTTGTTGTTAATGTTATGAATGGGTGTATGAGGGTTGTGGGAGTCTGCAGTGTGAGACAGGGCAGAGCTGATTGATGTTGCAGAGGTGGGGGAAGGAAGAGCGGGTCATAGATTTTATAGAATGTTACGGCACAGAAGGAGGCCATTTGGCTCATCGAGTCATAGCACGAATGTGGGGTATAAATGTTAAGTGAGGGTCAAACATGATGTCAAGGTTCTGGACTGGCTTAGTAAGGTGGAGTGTGCATCCATGGTAGCAGTACTACCATGGTGTAGGCATAGCTCAGTTGCTAGCACTCTTGCCTGTGAGGCAGAAGGTCATGGGTTCAAGCCCCACAATAGGATTTTGAGCTCATAGACCCAATGATTGACCCAATGCTGTATTAGTGGAGTGTTGCATTGCCTTTCTGATAAGATATGAAGTACTTGGATCAGAAAGTAAAGAAATAGAATATTTAGTCATTTTGTTGACTGACATATTTCAATATTTCATATTTCAATTCTTTTAAGGTTTTTGATACATTTTAAGAACTAAAGTATTAAACCAAAATAATAGGTTGAACAGATAATCAAGTTGTTTGTACTGTCACAATTTATCACCCAGGATCATTTTACACATCAACACTACTGTTTATGAGTTAGAATTGTATTGGTCCTAGAATTCTCACTGATTACTATAAAATACGGGGTAAGATACAACGTTTGATGTGATAATTAACACCAGATAATTATCACATAATTAGAAATTCTGTTCCTGTGAATGTCACAGATGATATCGGACACTGGCTTGACTCAATGTTGAATTAAGAACAAACACCATATTGGCTTTCAAAAGTGAATAAGATTGATTAAGAAAAACAATTAAAAACAGTGGTATAGGGAAAAGACAGGTGAATGGGACTGAACTGATTGCTCTTTAATAGAGCCAGTACAGACACGATGGGTCTTCTTCTGCACTGTACATTTCTGTAGTATTTTGGTTCTATGCAAGTTATGCAATTCCAAGCTGGCAGATTCATTGGCTGGCTTAATGGCTGCAATTGACGTGACAATGTTGAAACAATACGACACAAAATTACATCATTTCACGTCGGAGGACGTCCCCTGCTCAGGTCATTAGGACCCAAGCAGGGAGTGGGGTTGGGGGTTGTTGGTATCAGGGAGTGGGGAGGTCAGAGAAGGTAGAAGGGTGGCTGAAGGCATAGTCAAAGAGGAGGGTCTTGAGGCGTACCTTGAAGGAGGCAAAGGATGGAGCAAGGTGAAAGGAATGTGGGATGGAGTTCAGAGGATGGGGGCAGAGAGACTGAAGGCCTGACCGCTGATGGTGGGGTGGGTCAGGTGGGGGACAAGGGAGGGAGCTGACAGGTTGATAAGGGGTTAGCAGATCACAGAGGTAGCAGGGAACAAGGCCATGGATGGCTTTGAAGGTGAGGACCAGGATCTTGAACTGTATCCTCTGAGTGATATGAAGCCAGTGGAGTTGGGCGAGGATGAGGTGATAGGATCACGGAGCCTGGTGTGGGAAAGGACATGAGCTACAGAGTTCTGGATAATCTGCAGCTTGTGGAGGGAAGAGTTGGGAAGGCTGACAAGCAGAAAGTTGGCATAGTCGAGCGTAAATGTAATGAAGGCATGTATGAGGGTTTCGGTGACCTGAGGGGTGAGGCAGTGGTGGAGTCGGGCAATATTGCAGAGGTGAGGGAAGGCAGATTGGGCCATCGCATGGATATGGGGGAGAAAGGACAATTGAGGGTCGAACAAGATGCCTGGGTTCCTGACTGGCTTGGTGAGGTGGAGTGTACAACCATGGATGCTGATGCTGCCAGTGCCTAAGGTGCAGAGGCATTGGCGTGAGCCAATCAGGAGAACTTTGTCTTGCTGACGTTCAACTGTAGAAAGTTGCCTCTAATCCAGGACTTGATGTCTGATAGGCTGCCTGTCAGGACATCAGTGGTCCTGGAGTTGAGGTTGGAGGCAGAGAAATAGAAAATTCTCCCTCTTGGTGACATCATCCGCAGACATGTGGCAGTTGACCCCATGTCTGCGGATGATGTCACCAAGAGGGAGAATTTACAGGTTGAAGGTGAGGACTGAGGACAGAGCTCTGAGGAACACCACACAAACTGGTGCGGGGCTGGACAAGAAGCCATTTGTGGAGACAAAGGGGAGCCGGTGTGAAAGATAGGATCTGAACCATTGGAAGACAGAACCTTGAAGGTTGAGTGAGAGGAGAGACGGTGGAGGAAGATAGAGTGATCCACAATGATTGAAAGAAAAACTTAGGAGAATTTTTTCCCCCAGAGAGTTGTTGGGATGTGTAATGCGCTGCCAAGTACAGTGGTGGAGGCCTCGTCTACTCAATCTCTCCTCGTAGGTCAATCCCCTCATCCCAGGAACCAACCTAGTGAACCTAAGTTGCACCCACTCTAAGGCGAGCATATCCTTTCTTAGATAAGGAGTCCAAAACTGCACACAATATTCCAGCTACGGTCTCACCAAGACCCTATACAATTGCAATAAGACTTCCCTACTCTTGTGCTTTAACCCCTTTGCAATAAGCACTAACATGCTATTAGCCTTTCTAATTGCTTGCTGTACCTGCATACTAACTTTCTATGATTTGTGTCCAAGGACAGCTAAATCCCTCTGAATACTAACACTACCTCGTCTCTCCCCCTCTAGAAAATAATCTGCTTTTCTATTTTTTTTGCCCAGGTGAATAACTTCACACTTCCCCACATTATATTCCATCTGCCACCTTCTTGCACAATCACTTAACCTGTCTATATCCCTTTGCATCCTCCTTGTGTCCTCCTCACAGTTTACTTTCCCACCTAGCTTTGTATCGTTTGCGAATTTAGATACATTAAGCTCTATTTCCTCGTCTAAGTCACTAATGTAGACTGTAAACAGTTGAGACCCAAACACTGATCCTTGCGGCACTCAATTAGTCACAACCTGCCAATCTGAGAAGGACCCGTTTATCCCAACTCTCTATTTTTTGCCTGTTAACCATTCTTAGATCCATGCTAATATATTACCCTTAATTCCATGTGCCCTAATTTTATGTAACAACCTTTTATGTGGCACCTTGTAGAATGCATTCTGAAAATCCAAATACACTATATCCACTGGTTCCTCCCTATCTAACCTGTTACTTACATCTTCAAAAAATTCTAAAAGATTTGTTAAACATAATTTCTCTTTCATAAAACCGTGTTGACTCTGCCTAATCATGTTATAATGATGTCCCTAATTATAGACTCTAGAATTTTCCCCACCACCGATGTCAGGCTAATTGGTCTGTAGGAGTTCCACATTTTTTCTCTCCCATCCTTCTTAAATAGCAGTGTTACACTTGCGATCTTCCAATCAACAGGAACCGTTCCAGAAACCTGGGAATTTCTCTAGTACTATTACTTAACTGATATTAATTTCTTTAAGTTCCTCACTAACATTAGTCTCTTGGTTCCCCACTATTTCTGGTAAGTTTTTAGTATCTTCCAAAATGTGAAGGCAGAAGCAAAGTATTTGTTTAGTGACTCTGGCATTTCTTTATTCCCCATTATAATTTCTCCTGTCTCTGCCTGTAAGGGACCCACATTTACTTTTGTTAATCTCGTCCTCTTCATATACTTGTAAAAGCTCTTACAATCTGTCTTTATATCTTTAGCTAGTTTACTCCCATATTCCATTTTCTCCCTCTTAATCAGTTTCTTGGTTAAAAAGCTTCTGTGTGTTTTGTAGGTAAATGCTGTAGCTAATTTGCATATGCCCACAAACAGCCATGCAAATGATCAATTTTAGCTGGAAGATTGTTGGCCAGGACATATGGGTGCAGGGATATTGGGTGAGGACAGGACTAGGCTTGACCGGGGCTTTCACTCCCCCACTACCCACATTCCCTCCGCTCAGCCAGCTCTGACCTGCTCCATGTCCCCCGACCCACCCGCTCCACCATTGGTAGGAAGGCCTTCAACCAATCTGTTCCCAACCTGGAATTCCATCCCCAATCACTCTGCCTCGCCTAATCCTTAGCCTCTTTCAAGTCCCACCTCAAGACCCTCCTCTTCGACCATGCCATCGGCCATCCCCCTTCCCTTACCCTCGCTCCTCCCCCCCGACCCCTGCTCGGGTCTGAAATACTGTACACTGTCCAGCGCCTTGGGACATCCTCCCGACGTGAAAGGCACTATACAAATGTAATCTTTTGTTGTTGTTCAATAGCTTCCAAAAACTCAAGATCATACATGAAGATTAGATACTTGGGTGAGGTCCTGGGAAAGGGGAAGGTGGGGTAACTAGTACCTATGGAAGCCATAATGCTGGCACGAGTCATCGCCTTTAGGAAAGAAGCAGAGAAATTTAGAGAAACAGCAAAATAAAATAGAAGTCAATTTACCATATGACCTTGAATACGACATCCAACAAAAAGGGTTGTTATCAAATTTGCAGGACAAATGCATGTCCATTGCAGTGTTCTAATATCCAATCCAAAGCCAATGGTTCTTTCTCTATCACTGAGTAATTCCTTTCAACCTTATTTAAATTTCCACTGGCAAAAGCAATAACTCTCTTCTAGTTGTCTTGCACAAAATCAAACAACTCCTATTCCTGTAGATGAAGCATTGGTATCTAACCAAAATTGTTCTTTGAACTGGGGAAATGCAAGAGCTGTGGTTTTGCTAACAAAGCTTGACATTCAGAAGTCTGTAAGAAAGGTATGTTCTTTTGAATTAGCTGCTGTGACGGTGCTGCTATCACTGTATGCAACATTTCTAATAAGACTCTAATCCTAAGAATCTCTGAACTGGGCTAAAACCCTTAGTTGTGCAGGATAGGAGTACAAACTCCTACATTTTTCTGAATCTGTTATCATTCCTTCAACTGAGACATGGTGTGACCTTTATATGTCACATAGCTTTCACAAATAACATCGGAGAGCTTCAGATTCATCCTCAAGAAAGTTATTCAAACACTTGTCTTTGTTTTACTGGAAACCCTGGATCATTGCAGTCATTGAAGTACTGACTTTATGGTGACTTTATCAAGGCAAAATACTCAATTTTAAGCTGGCATAAGCTCTAGCGAGTTAAAGGTGTAGTATTTTTTTCCAGCATTTGTTTCGGGGGTTTGGCTGCTTATGTTTTGACACCTGACTTTGTTGTTGGTTCTTCTTAGCGACGGAGGTCTGTGCAACGTATTCAGCTTCCCGTGATTGTTTGCTACCAAGCCGTGTTTGCCTACAAAACACACAGTCACTCACTCACACTCCATCTTGTGAAGCGTTTTGAGACTCCCTCCCGAAACCTTTCACAAATTACATTAGAATTGATCCCATTTCTATTGTGTACACTTTTGGCACCTTGGGATCTTTTCTAAAGGTCTCAACATATTGCATCCTAAGAGAAACATACCAGCTGTCTTGAGAGCACATTGGTGCATCTACCAGCTGTCTTCACAATATTTAAATATTTTGCATCTTCCAATGTTAGACTCTGCCTGCTGAATCTAACATGAACTCATTGTGATTCGCATAATTGGTGTTCTGTAAATAGTACAGTTTGAGCAACAAGGCCAAGTTAGAAAAACACATGGGATCTCAAATAACAGATTAACAACTGCAATGAGCCTACTTATCACCAGCTCCCGATAGCTCAAAATGATAAACAACATAAGTACTAAGTAACATACACAGTGTTACACATAGTATACCTCCTGGCTATTCTAAGCAACCAATGTTTTCAATATTTAATTATAATAATCTTTGCAGTTAATATGCACCTTTCATGTCAGGAAGTCATCCCAAATCACTTCACAGGAATTATTGTGAAGTGTAGTGACTGTTTATTTTGTGGGTGCATAAGAATATTCTGAAGGTCAAATTTATCAAATTTATTAGTTTCTGTAGTTATATTTTTTACCATTGTTTTTTCTACACTAACTTGGGCTGTTTGCTGTGATGCTGTATTTAGAACAGCTTAAAATGATAATAATTGTTGATATTAAAGTCCTTAAAATAATATACAGGTAGGAAGGAGTCACAGCTACTGATAGAGTGAAGAGCACGGCGGATGTGTTGACACTGATCAGTCATCTTCTTACTGTATTTATTAGTTGACAGCCTGGCTTAGTTTGTAATACTCTTAGTCATAATGGCTGTGGGTTTAAGATCTGTGTCAAGACTCTGAAACCACATTCTAGGCTGACACTCGAATGCAGTGTTGGCATTGCGCTGCATTGTGGAGGTGCTATCTTTTGGGATGACACATTAAACCAGGGTCCCATCTGTTGGTTCAGGTGGGCATTGAAGATCCTGTGGAAATATTCCCGAAAGAGAAAATAATTTCTTCAAGCATCCTGGCTAACAATCCTCCAGATAAAATTGGTCATTCACTTCGTGACTAATTGGGAAATGTTGCTGTAAACAATTTGGCTGCTCACTCACCTACAAATATGTGGTGACTATGTAAAGTGCTTCGATGTTATGGTACTACATTAAATGCAAATATAATAATTATTATTTATTTTATAACAGAGTCTCTAGTATGAATGCTGAGAACCAATATGCTGTTTTATTCATAACCAAACTGTGATTATTCATGGTCTTATTAGAGCCATGCTGAAAGGTCAAAATCTGTAGTTTGGCAACAATAATAACAGGACATACAACAACAACAGCAACTGTATAGTTCCCTTCATGGGGATTAGCATCTCGGAGCAAATAATCAGCTGCCAGTAAGTCTATATTATAAGGAGAACACTGCAGGGAAGGTGAAATTGAAAGAATGTTTTCCCAAGTGAACTAAACTTCCAGTTATCAAGTTATTTATTCTCTGAGAGCGTAGTACTTGGGAAAAATCGATCCAGGTCTATATTATGTGATTATTAATTTTCCCATTTGCTAACCAATCTAATTAACATGCTTATGGCACACAATTCCACTAAATCTTAGCCTTTGAGACCATGTTGTCTCAAAATTTAAGGTCATACAGAATTGTGGAAAATGCTTCAATTCAATCTTAATTTGAAAGCCAGTTCTGTGGAAGAACTGCATTAAAAACATCTTAAAATTAAGACTGAGTGTTCCAGAATTCCTTACATTTTAAAACAAAATAATCTTACAGACTAAGATTAGGTGGACGATTGGGCCTAACAGGCTCTCTGTTAGCACGGGTTTTATGTTCTCCACTATAATAGGATTTACCATTACAAATGCAGGATGTAAATTTCACTAGAGCTAATGAATTATGAATTTCAAGACCACAGTACATTAATCTCTTGTGATCTTGGCCTTAATTCTCAACAAAAAAATAAGTAAAGGGGAAGTTGATCCTATTTATTTGTTGCAAAGGGCTTTCACTGATCATGCAGAAGGTATATCTTTGTACTGGCTAGATTTTGCTTTTAGCTTGCCATTACCACTAAATCCCTCCCCATTGATATCTTATCTTTTGATAATGCTAGCCTAAAAAAACCTTCTTACTATTAAAGGATCAACTTAAAAGCCTCAGCTTTATTACAAAGTGATTTAAGGCTGTAGAATTCAATATATTATGAAACTTTTTCCTCCTTGCAAGTGGTCATTAAAGATCTCATGGTATATTTAAAAAGCGAAGGAAGAATTTTTTCCCCTAGTGTCCTGGCTAACAATGCTCCAGATAAAATTGATCATTCATCTCCTTAGGGCTGTTTGTGGGAGCTTGCAAAGTGTAAAAAGAGCTTGTTGTGTTTACCTATATATATATATATATATATTAATTTTTGTTAAGTGAAGTAATTAATAGTAATTATTGTTAATTGTAGTAATTGTTTATATATAGTTATATATATAAACAATTACTACACTTAATAATTACTATGAAGAACCTTATGATTTTTCACAATATAGGCTATAGAAATATGCAAACTCTTTATTTTAAAAGCTATAGTGAGGTTATCAAATGTATCACTAGTATTGTAAGAGAATTGATATCAAAAACATAAAGCGATTGACTAACAATAACAAAAATCTAATTTGAATAACCAAATGTTTTCATTGTTATTTAACATTCAGCCTCTCTTATTTTCTTTCTGTTTTCTACCAACCTGTAGGTCAAATCAACCTCAAAATTCATTCTCCCCACTACATGTAGCAGTGATTCTGTTTAAGCTCCAATTTTATCAGAGGCTATTTTTACTGGTCTTTTGTTTTGGCCAGTTGATTTGATTTGATGTGAGAACAAGGTGACACAAAGTCTGCTGTATTACCTTGGGTTTAGACTAAGAGCATCAGATCAAACTGATTTAACAGGCACAAGGAGACCATCTCAATGAATTGTTCAATCAGTTCAGCCTTGTACCAATGGCAGAATAGCTCAAAGCAACTTGTTTTTTTCTCTTCTGAAGGTTGTGAGCTCCTTTTTCTTCGACTGGGGTACTGTTCCACAGGCATCTGTGGCCATGTGCAACCTCACCTGAGTTATTCATTTGTGACCTTTGGCAGGTTAATTTGACCACAGGAACATTGCACAAATAGCCAGCTTCATCCAAACCTATCTTATGATCTTGTGATCTAAATATAAATAGTTTTGTTGTTGATCAGAAGTAGGATTCTTGGCTGAAATCACTCTCACTTACCCAGATGTAAGGAGGCCAATTGTAGCAGCACAGCCTGGGATTGAACCAGTGGTCTTGAAACCGTATGGCCCTGAATAGCGTATTTACCCACTACAACAACAACAAAATTACATTTGTTTAGCACCTTTCACGTTGGGAGTACGTCCCAAGGCACTGGACAATCTATGTTTCGGACCCGAGCTGAGGGTTGGGAATGGGGAAGGTGGAGGGTAGGGTGGGAAGGAGGGTTGGCCGAAGGTATGGTCGAAGAGGAGATGGGTCTTGAAGGAGGCATGGGAGGGGATGAGGCAGAGGACCCAGATGATGTGGTAATGGTCACAGAAGAGGAGGAAGGAGAGTTGCTATTCTAACCACAACAGCTCCCCCTTCCCCTCTTCTGTGACCATTACCGCATCATCTTGGTCCCAGACATACCTTTCCTCTCTCTGGTTGGCCTGTTTTGTTGCAATTTTCTATCTCTTTGTTTGCATTATTAACACCTTTTCCCCCTTGTTTTGTTGCAATCCCCCCCCCCTTTATTTGCATCATTAACCCCTCTTTAACCCATCATCTCCTGTCCTCTACCCCATTTTCTCCTTTGTCTTCCTTGCCCTGCCTCCCCCCTCTCTGTTAGTCCTTTAAAGCCTCTCCCTCCCAACATACCCCAATTCTGACGGAGGGTTGTGGACCAGAAACTTTGACTCACTTTCCTTTCTCCATAGATACCGCCTGACCTGCTGAGTGTTCCCAGTGATTTCCGTTTTTGCTTCCGGTATGGTCTGGCCGACTTTCTGCACATATAAGTAGTTCTCAAGAATCCCACCAGTTTATACTAGAAATTCGCCCACAACAATACAGTCAATTGACTTTACAGCATATTCTGTGAAGCGCTTTGAAACATTGAGAAGACCTGAAAAGCGCTATATCAAATGCAAAGATTATTATTATTATAGAAATGACATCAGTGGCATCCTGATGGTCTGGAAGTGAAACCAGCAGCATCTTATCTCACACCAATGTCTTTTTTTAGACCCTAAACATTTGAGATTATAATAATAATAATCATTGCATTTGATATAGAACCTTATCACATTTTCTAGACGTCTCAAAGTGCTTCACAGAATATACTGTAAAGTGAATTGACTGTACATTTTGTGGGTTTTGGTTGTCCTGTATTAGGTGAAGGACTATTAAGATTCTGGTCTCAATTACAGTGCTCAACTATTGAGCCACCCAGGACAGTATTTGAACCAGCTGATTTGGTTTCCTTGTATTTATTTTCTTTGGACATGCAAATTTCTTGCTGCGTGAAAAAAATTCAAATGTAATAATAATCTCACTCTAGCACTTCTGACCTGGTGCCTTCAGCAGGATCATTGTGACTTGCACCTAGCATTTATGTTAGTTACTTGAGAATAAACATGTTAATTAATGTGCTTCTACACTCTGCTGAATAGAATTTCTTTCTTTACTTTTGTCTCTAATATTAATCTTCAACTCAGCATTTCATCCAGGGTTTCAATAAACAGTGGCATTCAACCTCATTAACACTCACACTGCACAGAATGTACTGTTACTGTGTTGTATATGTATTAGATTCAGATAATACAGGTGCAGTCTATAATGCATTCAGTGTATCATCAATCTTGATCTCTAGTCTTTTTTCGATATGCATTTATTTGTATTTACTCTGTAACAATCCATTATGTTCCACAAACAAACAACGAGTGATGTGAGAGAGCACAACAAATGCCTCTTTCCCTGGGGATATTTGTCTTAACACTTACGCTTCTATTCAAGTCAAAGAGAAAAAATATAAACACGCTCTCCTCCCACCCTCGCCCTTTTCCTAACAGAAAGTGTGGATCTATACGTTGGATACATTACAAAAATATTACTGAACAACGCTTGCTAATATTAACCTGTAAGACTGTTTTGTTAAGGACTGGAAAATTCTTGAATCCAGTCTTAAATTGCAATCTGGTTTCCTTTAAAGCCTTTTGGAAAAGTGGCTTCTAAATTAAGAATTTTTTCACAGTTCCGAACCACGTTACATGTTAAAGCGCAATGATTTTACAATATAATTCTTGCAATTGATGTAGCTTATTAACACCTCATCAAGCGGTCACAAAACGCATCATAGGGATATACAGTAAAGTGTGNTTTTTGGTGTATTTTGTGGGCAAATGCAGCAGCCAATTTGGGTGCAGTAGTGTCCCACAACCAGCCATGGAGTGAATGATTACTTTTATTTGCAGTATTCTGTTGGCAAATTGGAAGTGCGGGCTGACAGCACTCCCGCACAGGATTGTGTGCAGATTATAGAAAGACTTTGCATTGTGAAGTCCTACAACTAGACACAGAATGTCACATCTATTTTAGNAAAAAGTCATAACGTCTCAAGTCTCTATTCACAGTGAAACATTGGATCATCGAAAAACTAGGAACAGGAGGAGACTATTCAGCCCAGTTTTTTAAATCTTGTCAGATCTTTAAATCCGAATTTCCTGTCCTTACCCCATAGCCTTTATACCTTGAATACCTGACTTTCTGTCTGTGTTTCTTTTTAAGCATCCCTATTGATTCTGTCTCTACAGTTTTCTGGGGCAAAGCATTCAATATCTTTGCAAATCTCTGCATGAATAAATACTTTCTGACCTTTCTTACTATCTTGGCTCTGATTTTAAGGCTAAGCCCTCTTGTAATGGATCCCTCTACTAGAGGCGAGCATCGTCCACTATCCAACCTGTCAATTCCTTTTATTGTTTTGAATACTTCAATCAAATCACCATTTAACCTCCTCTGCTCTGAGAAACACCTGTTTATTCAGACGCTCAGGGTAACAAACCCAGGAATAGTCTAGTGAACCTTTCCTGGATACCTCTCCTTTCTAAGATGGATGCCCAAAATTGAACATAATATTTCAAATGAAATCTGGTCAGTACCCTAAATAATTAACGATACATAGATACTTCTTATAACATCTGATAGCCTGATAACAACTAGTCTGGACTATTCGATCCAGTTTGTTAGATCTTGTCAGATCTTTTAATCCAAATTCCTTGTCCTTACACTGTAGCCCTTTTATACCTTGAATACTCAACTTTCTGTCTGCGTTTCTTTTTTAAACATCTCTATTAATTCTGCCTCTACGGTTTTCTGGGGCAGAGCCAAGTGTCAGGTACCAACATAGAAGGGGAAAAAACTCAAGCTATCTCTGAAAAACATTTAACATTAAACAAATGTTAATTACAACAACTTACAATATAGTGCCCTCCACGTAGGGTAGCATCTCAGAGCGCTTAACAGTGACGGAGACTGACGTAGTTTATTGCGTACTGTTCCTCAGTTTTCATGGTGACATCTCTTGCAATCAGCTGTCAGCCTGGTTTCAGTTTGTAGCATTCTTACCTGTGTAAGAAGGTTGAGGATTCAAGATCTACATTAGGACTTTGAACTCACATTCCAGGCTGACACTCCAATACGATGATGGGGGATTTCTTCATTATCAATGTTGCTGTTTTTTGGATGAACTGTTAAACTAAGGTTTCAGTATGACTGGTCACCTAGACGTTAAAGAGCCCATGGCAGGATTTAAAAAGAGAAGGGAGTTTTTCTGGCCAACAATCTTCGGATAAAAATGGTCATTCACTTCATGGCTGTTTGTAGGACATTGTTGTGTGCAAATTGCCTACTGTGTTTTGCCTGCAAAACACCCAGCCACTACACTTTACAGTAAATCGAATGGAATCCAATTGAGATGTCCTCTTAGTGTGAAAGTTGCTACATCATATGTACAGATTAATAATGTAGTGTGAGATACTGGAGATAATACATATAATAAGCTGGGAAGTACTTTCACCTGGGTCTACAGCGTTTGGCAAATTTGTAAATTCAGTGTAAATTTTGAGGTGAAAATTTTCAAAAATTGGGACGTCCTCCCGACGTGAAAGGTGCTCTATAAATGTAATTTTGTTGTTGTTGTTGTTGTTGAAGTATATTTCTGTAGGTTCTTTTAAGGTATTAGAACAAAGAGTAAAATTAAGGATGTGCCAAATTCTGCACATTTTGAAATGCTAACAATATAATGAAAATCTAGACCCAGGTGGAATTTCAATCCCTAGTTAGTCCATAGCGCTGATTATAACTTTATAGACAGTTGGTTTGGAATTTGCTAGTCTGTTAAGAAACCAAGGGAGTTTCACATATGTAGAAGGTGGGATATAAATTAGATTTTTATTTCATTCAGTTAATTTTAATTTAGGCAGCTTTCTGACAGTCTCCAGCCATTACTGTCTTTTCTCTTCATTAACCAAGCTGTCTTCTGAGTGAGTTGTCTTTTCACATGTCAAACAAACGTATATTTTCAAAGTTGCATGATGCATTTCACTTAAATAACTCTGGATAACCTTGGAATAATTCCCTTAATTTATATGGAAAATAATACAATTGCATATAGTTATTGGTTGCATTTTCTGTCATTGTGATTTGTAAAGGCCAATAAAGGTAAAGAAGTGGTGCTATTATAACATCTGAAACATTTATAACATTATTTATTATTACATTGTCCTGGCCAACATTCCTCCAGATAAAATTGATTATTCACTCCATTACTGTTTGTGGAACATTGCTGCGCATAAGTCACTACACTTTCAGTAAATTCTGTAACATAAATTGGGCAACCACTAAAGTTATTAACTCAGAGAAAATGTCCAAGGATGTCCAGTATTAGTTTATAACAAATCCAAATTATGGGTAGGGAGGGCATATAGATGCTTATTCCATAAGCAATACAAGTGTATAGTTTGAACAATGACATATGCTGTCCTGCTTGCATTTCATTGTTTTGAATATTAATTGTATTGAATGCACTTGACTGACGTTATCTTTTTAGTCATACAATTTATCCCACGATTCCTGAGAAAGAAATGCGAAGACTGTCATGTCAAATATTTCCCTTCTCGGGATGATTTGATACTAGTATTCTCTATGGCAGCAATACTTTTCTTCCTTTGTGCTCTGTTGGCTGATTAAGTTGACATTTTGAACCAGCCACTTCTTAATCACAATGCTGAAAACTCTCTAAGCAACTCAGAATTAATAATTAATCCGAGCAGACAGAAAACAATTGTCAGTGGACATTTTTTCTGCAAAAAGTTTAATATTATCATTACATATCGACTTTCACAAAGGAGGTGGAGAATTGAAAGCTGACCGAAGGCACGGTGAAAGAGGTAGGTCTTGAGACAGACCTTGAACAAAGTGAGGGAGTGATTGAGTCAGGATGGAATTCCAGAGAATGAGGGCAATAGGCTAAAAGCCCTCCCACCAGTGGGGGCACGAAATAGGCCGGTGTCCGCTGAGGGAAGGGAGCGGCCAAATTGGTAGGGTTTGAGGTCGCAGAGGTAGGGTGTAGCAAGGCTGTGGAGAGATTTAAAATTCTGTTTGGCATTCGGCTCATTGTTAAAGGTGATGTCAGCCATTGTTCGGATTTCCCATTTAAGTCATACATCACCAAGAGTAAAGTGGGTTCCATGAAGAAAATGGACAGCTGCAGCTATAGGATCAACATGTGGGTCATCCAAAAGATACCTGGGAACAGTGAAGGTCATTTGATTGTCCATCACATGGCATTAGCATCCAATATACTTTAACATTTTGAAAGGAAAGCTCGATCTCACGAATGGCAATTATTCTTTCCTTTGCTTCCAACAAAAAGGCCATCACATCCATTAATATAATTTGATTGCTTTGTTATTCAAATGGAAGTAGATTATATTTGGTCTGGTCTTTTTTGGAGTCGTGCGGATGCTTTCTCAAAACTCTAGCGGATTTTTAATTGACTACATTTGGAAAGTGAAAGTTTGAACAAAGACTTAATATGCTCTCCCCCCACCCCGACCCATCACCATCACTACTACCCCCAAATGTCTAGCAAATTGTGAGCTGCTATCATGTAAGTGTCATACATAATAAAATTTGTGCAGAGAAACATTATTATTTTGTTCCAATAGTAGTTTTGTTATGAAGTATTACACCTTACATTGGTAATAGTTCTCAAGGCCAGTACTCAGTGGAAATGGAGAGTTTGATAGTTTCAATAGCTTGATAGTTCCTTGGACAGTAACCTATAGCTTTTTAACCTTCCAGCGATGACAGAAAAGATGGAATTGAAACAGGAAAATATTGCTGCTCTGAACTCCACCTGTTGAGGAACGATTAGAAATTTTATTCTAATAATGTGGACATGTTTGCAGCACAAAAAGCGGCCTGTGGAATTTGATGTGTATTTTACCGAAATACTTGTTTTTTCCTCAAATTTCTTGACTTTTAAATGATTTGGTTGATGGAGAATTGCATGGAATTCAGACCCTTAGAAACTATCGTCTCAACACCCAACGATTTTAAAGAGTGTTTTTAAACAGTACATCTTTATATTTGACTTGCTAGTAATATGAAGGGTGCATGATCGAGACCAACTTAACAAACCGGCAACAATACATCTCAGGAAATGTTTTTCTCTCCTGCACCCATCCAATCACTTGCGGGACTCCAAGGCTCCATCCTTGGCCACCTTCTTTTCTTTATCTACATGTTCCCTCTCGGTGATGTCATCCGCAGATGTGGGGTCAACTCCCACGTTTATGTGGATGACACCCAAATCTACTTCTACTCCATCTGCAACTCCCAGTCCACTGATGTCCTGTCAGCTTGTTTGGTGGACATCAAGGCCTGGATGAGTGCAAATTTCCTGCAGCTGAATGTCGGCAAGATGGAAACCATACTCTTTGGCTTTCATCAACATCTTCTCTCCTGTGGGTCTGAACTCCTCAACCTTCCTGGGCTCTCCTTCAGACTCACTAAACCTCTTGCGCAATTTAGGCGTCAGGTTTGATCCCCAACTTTCCTTTCTACCCCACATCCGTTCCCTGACCAGGACCCTATTTTTCATCTCAATCACATTACCCGCCTCTGTCCATACCTAACAACCAAAGCAGCTCAAACCATCGTCCATGCCTTAATCACTTCCCGGCTGGACTATTCCAATGCCCTCCTCACTGGTCTCCCCAGCTCCACCATACGCAAAATTCAACTAATTTGAAACTCCACCTCTTGGATACTCCTCTCCTCAAAAAACCTCTGTATCCCCATCACACCAGTCCTTGCCAGGCTCCACTGGCTCCCAATCAGTGAACAGATTGATTTCAAGATCCTCTCGCCTCCCTACCTATACCATTTGCTTACATCCCGCTCCACCAGCCTCTGCCTCTGCTCGGCTGGCTCTGGACTCCTGTTTGTCCATCATGCCCTCAGTTCCACCATTGGTGGCTGTGCCTTCAGCCACTATACCCTGAAACTTTGGAACTCTCTTCATCAATCTCTCTGCCTTGCCCCCTCCATCCCCACTTTAAATCCTGTCTAAAGACCTTCCTTTTTGATTGCGCTTACGGTCATCTCCCCGATCTCTTTCCTCCTGGCTCGGGGTCAGACTGCGCCACTGTCAAGTGCTCTGGGATGCTACCTCGCATGCAGGGCGCAATATAAATGCAAGCTGTTATTGTTATTGGTGCATGTTGTTGTTGTATATCACTAAGGTTACTCGTGGGGAGAATTCACTAATTCCAGCAGTGAAAGAGAGCTGCACTAACGTCATTTGATGCCATTGTTAACCCAGATTGCTACACTTATTAGCTGTGCTTACTTGTCTCACACGGCTGGATTCCTTCCAGACTTTCCACCCAATAAAGCCATCAGTGCTCAGTAATTAAAGCTTCCTTTTAAAATTAACGGGATGTCAAAGCTGCTCTAACTCTGCTTAGTTGCTTTTTAAATGGGTTATGATGATAGTCTTGCATTTGATATGTTTCATGTTGGGAGGATGTCACCACTTCTTAAAATGGCATATGTGAATTACTTCAAAGCTGTTTATAAGAAATTGAATTATGCATATAAACTGCTATTATTGACTACAAATACAAGGTCACTATAATTTGCAGTATACAAAACAGAAGTTGCTGGGAACACTCAGCAGGTCAAGAAGCATCTCTGGAGAAAGGAAAGTGAGTCAACGTTTCGGGTCCACAACATCAGAACTGCAGGATGTTGGGAGGGAGAGGCTTTTAAGGGCTAACAGAGATGGGGGAGGCAGGGCAAGGAAGACAAAGGAAAAATGGGGTAGAGGACAGGGGATGATAGGGGAAAAGAGGTGTTAATAATGCAAAACAAAAGGATGGAAAATTACAACAAAACAGGCAGATAGAGGAGAAAAGGTGTGTCTGGGATCCAGATGATGCGGTAATGGTCACAGAAGAGGGGTAGGGATAGGGGGAAGGTGAGCTGTTATGGTCTGAAATTATTGAAATCAATATTGAGGCCAGAGAGCTGTAAGGTCCCTAGCAGATAGATGAGGTGCTGTTGCTCGAGCTTGTGCTGTGGTTCATTGGAATAGGGTAGGAGACTGTGGATGGAAAACAACAACACTTACACTTGTATAGCGCTCTCCACACAGGGTAGAGTGTCAGAGCATTTAAAGAGAGGTCAGAGTGCGAGTGGGAGGGAGAGTTAAAGTGGCAAGAAACTGGAAGCTTAGGATTGTGCTTGCGGAGAGAACGGAAATCGATTGCCTAATCTGGGTTTGGTCTCCCCAGTGTAGAGGAGACCACATTGTGAGCAGCAAATGCAGTAAATTACATTGGTGGTAGTACACGTAAATCACTGTCTCACTTGAAAACTGTGTTCGAGGCCCTTTATAGTGGGATGGGAGGTGAAAGGGCAGGTATTGCATCTCCTGCGCTGGCATGGGAAGGTGCCGGGGGGCAGAGAACAACTGTTGGTGGTGATGGAGGAATGAACCAGGAAGTCACAGAGGGAACGGTCCCTTCGGAATGCTGAGAGGGAGGGAAGGGAAAGGTAGTTGGATCACACTGGAGGTACCGGAAATGGCGGAGAATTATTTGTTGGAGAATTTGTGGAACTGAAATGTTAACTCACTTTCCGTTCTCCACAGATGCTGCCTGACCTGCTGAGTGTTCCGAGGAACTTCTATTTTTGTTTCAGATTTCCAGCATCTGCGTATTTTGCGGTTTGTTTATAATTTGCAGTGTACCCTATGAAGCACTTTAAGACTGCCTTCCTGTCGTGAAAGGCACTATATCTCGGGAACTCCCTTCCTCAATCCCTCCATTTTGCCTCCTCTTTACCTATCTTCAGATCAGACCTGAAGACATTCCACTTCAACCATGCCTTCGGTAACCTCCCCTCTCTCTGTGTCAAGCCATACCACTGTTAAGCACTCTAAGGTATTTCTCATGCGAAGGGCACTATATAAAAAAAAGTTGTTGCTGTTCACTGTGGTAGAAAGAAAAATGGGGTCTAATTGGTAATATTCATCAACTGGATTTGAAGCACTTCCATTCGATAATATCACATTAGAATGCATTAGAATATAGAGCACAGAAACAGGCCATTTGGCCCAACTGGTCTATGCCGATGTTTATGCTCCACATGAGCCTCCTCCTGCCCTTCCTCAACTAAGCCTTCAAGCATAACCTTCTATTTCTTTATCCCTCATGTACCTATCTAGCTTCCCCTTAAATACATCTACGCTATTTGCCTCAACAACTCCTTGTGGTAGTATTTTCCACATTCCCACTACTCTCTGTGTAAAGAAATTTCTTCTAACTTCCCTATTTGATCTATTTGTGACTATTTTATATTGATGGCCCCTGGTTTTGGTCTCCCCCACAAATGGAAACATCTTCCCTATGTCTACCCTATCAAAACCTTTCATCATTTTAAAGACCTCTATCAGGTCACCCCTTACCCAAGAGAAAAGAGTCCAAGCATGTTCAGCCTTTCCAGATAGGTATAACCTCTCAGTTCTGGGATTATCCTTGTGAATCTCCTTTGAATCTCCTTTGAATCTCCGGTTTGAATTACAAACCGTCTCAGTTGTGACTGTCCCAACATGGTGAACCACTGTTTTTGAAAGTGTGACAAAACATCAGAGTGCAAAATACGTCATATTCACAAACGATAGTCATAATTAAACTTTGGGATCCCTTTTGCAAATATTGTAATAATTGCTCTCATAACACTGTGGTAACAATATTCACCAGTTCTGAAAGGTAAAGGCAAGATCAGTATAATCATGTTTGATTATAAAATGTAGGATACACATAATTACCTTCTTACTCTACATACTTTTTGCTTTTCTGTAAATCAAAAAAGTATATAGAGTAAGAATCAGTAGGTAGACTGAAATTCAGAATTTCAACAAGAACTTCACTTCTTGCACTTTTCATACATTGTGACACTTTTCATACATTGTGACCGTCTTACAATGCTTAACAATATGTATGGGGAGGGGAAGAAATCCATATCAATTGCAAGGATACAATACAATACAAGTTACATTTGTATAGCATCTTTCACGTCGGGAGGGCATCCTAAGGCACTGGACAGTCAAGGATTTGGATTATTATTGTTGTTTGGTGTTCCTACGATGGGATGGATCTAGATTTACTCTATTTCTGTAGCATTCCAGTGACCAATTCAGTAAAATGTTAAATTCAGTCTTAACTTTAAAGTTGGTTATCTGGTGTTTCTTAAAAGAACTTACAGAAAAATCAGCTTTAAAATTCTATTTGAGAATTTGCCAAATTCTAGAGGCTCTGAAATGTTAGGAAACAGAATAAATCTAGATGCAGGTGAAATTTCTACCTCATCATAGGTACACAAAATAATAATAAAAATCCTTGTATACAATATAACTAGCACCTTTTATGTCAGGAGAACGTCTCAAAGGATTAACTGTAAAGTACAGTGACTGGGTGTTTTGTGGGTGAAGGCAGAAACATCAACTATTAGATCATAGCCATGAACATGGCTCATCCCATAGCAAACAAAATAATCTTTTTATTAAAACTTAGATCTTGGTAGTTTAATGGGATAGGAGGATACTGACATTCATTGGTGACGAAAAGCTCCCTATTCAAATTCCTTAACTCCATGGAAGAACTACTATGATATTTGTTTCTAGTTAATATTTCAATTTGCAAATCCAATTCAAAGGACTTCCATATCAGACTCTCTATACAGTAATCCATCCCTAACACCCATAGTATCCTGAAAGATTATCCCAAGTCCTGGAGAAATTATTTGCCAATTCAAGATATCTTGATAACTCACATGACATTTATTGGCTGTCACGGGTCATTTATTTTTAGCACAGCCTCAATCTTATAGCTCCTCATGGATAGCATGTGTAAAAGCAAAGATTTGCAGTAGGCAATAAAAGCAAATTTCAATCAAGATAAACTAGTCTCACATTGTCCAAAGCCTCCAAATATGCCACAAATAAATCTATGACTGGGCCAACTCCAACTTCTTTACAAATAATCTTGACATGGATTGTTTTAAGTTTAGAAGCAAAGCTTTGATTCCTGCAACCCATAATTCAAGCTTTCCAATGAGAAATTATGAGAAATAATACACTTCCAAAGACTGGTTTCTGCTCTCAGACATGTTAAAATGAGGTGAAAAGTGCATCTTGTAATCTAACTGTAACATCATCCATTCGGCCCTTTGTATTATTCCTGCTTTTGGAATACTGAGTGTAATAATAAGGAGAATGAACTGAGGGGAGGAGATATCAAGAAAGAAAGAAAGAAAGAAAGAAAGAAAGAATGAAAGAATGCAGAAATACCATTTTTTTGTGTTGAAAATCAATAAGTGCTTTACTTAAATTGGAGGGAGTAAAGGGAGCAGTGCTCCAGCACGTTATCTTACATGAAGTTGTTGCAGTTGCTGAATACAACAACAATTGACATTTATCTAGCATCTTTAGGTCTTTAGGTCGATAGGTCTTAAGGCACGTTTTGAAGGCGGAGAGGGAGGGTACAAAGCTGCCATGTTCACCTACAAATACACAGTCACTGCAATTTATAGTAAGTGCTATAAAGTGCTTCAAGATGTTTTAACAAAGTTATAAGACACACATCAAATGCTGGAAAGATTTTTTAAAAGCGTACATAAAGCACTTTGATGCTAGTTCAAATGATTACATTTAAAAATTCATGAATCATTTCTTGTAATTGAGAACAGGTTGTGAAACATCACCAATTTCACTGCTGAGTACTTTATGTATTGCTTTAACAAAAATAATAATCTTTACATTTATAGATCCTTGAGTGACCGTGCAGTTATAATGACTGTGCATTTGTAGGTGAATACAGCAGCCAATATACACACAACCCTGAAGGGAATGAACAATTGTATTTGGAGGATTAATGGTAGACACTAGGAGAAAATTTTTTCGAATGTCCATGGTAAAGCAAACTATGATGCTGATTAATATTTTGAACATTACTGTATTTGATACTTTGTGAAGCAAAGCACCTCAAAAAAAGCTTAACTAACTTAAAGTTATTATACGTTGTGCAGAAGGAACTGGAAAGGTGGAAAATATACTGGTGGTACAAATTACAATACGGCTGTTAATCATTCCGAAAACAGTACCCTGGGGAAATTAATTGTAGATTGTTAATGTTGATTTGGTAAAACTAAAATAACACACCCGTAAGAGATGTTAACCAGATTTAGAGGTTTCATAAATAAAAAATTAAAGGCATAAGGTCTGGAAGGAAATTTAACAGATTGAGCTGATATTGAACAACATATTGATGCATTGGGAGTTGATACATTGAATGGTGTCCAGCTATGTATCACTTCATCCACAAAATGCACAGTCATTACACGTTCCAGTAAAAATCCTCCAAAGCACTTTGAGATGTTCAAAAATATGATATGGCACCATATCATATGCCAGAATTATAATTATTACAATGCTATTGCTACAGCTTTCATTAACATAGTTAAAATACTGTACTTGAACAACCTTTTGAAAATACACTTGGCTCTTGAGTGTTCACCGAGAACACAATCTTGCAGGGCTGAACCTCTGATTATAGTTTTCAAGATTCAGTACACAAAAGGAAAGCCCTGCTTCCAGCATGGTTAAAGGCAATAAGGACATCAGACTGAGATATCATTCTGCAGGTCTATTCAACCTCAGTTAAAAGATTAATTCAGTAAAGGCATTACTGGGGAATCAATATTTCAGTATAACCCATTACATCCATCTTAACTGAAACAGTAAATAGAAAAACTGTTAGTTTATTTGTGGATAGGCAAGGATAATTTGCTTCAATTTGTTAAAGGTTACATGGATGAGGCAAATAGCTGGTTGATGAAGAAGCAATTAATCAAATCACATGGTGAGTTTTTGATTTCAGTTGCACTGTTATGGGAGATGTTAAGCCAAGCCTGGACATTACTTTATAGGGAAGCATTACATCCTGAACTCCCAGTGACTTGCTATAAACTAGCTGAGGCTTCAGAGTGATTGGTCTGCCTGACTTTGTATAGGAAATAATGGATGAATTTGGAATCAAGTTTTATCAAGCCAGGCAGAGACTGCAGACCCAGCTTTCATCCATGTCCTCCCACTACCTGGAATCTCCAGACTGCCGGATACATCATTCATTCATGGACTTTCTCTGTTATTATAGCACAAGATAACAACATTAGTCTGGATGAAGAAGGCCCTTCGGCCCATACGATTTTATCCCTCCAGAATACTCATCCCTCATTCCCCCACCACCGCTCCCCCATCACAACACCAAGCTGTTTTTTTAAATAAGTCCAATGACCTGGCCTCTACCCCCTTTCCTGGCAACCTGTTCCAGTCATTGATTATCCTAGAAAAGCATCCTGGTATCTGTCCTGAAAATGCCCTTTACAACTCTAAACCTGTGTCCTTGTTCTACTATAATGATACATCCTAAAATATTGATCTGGGTTTACTTTATTAAAATTCTCTCTTAATCTCTCTCTGGGTCCTAGTTTGCTTCTGCATCAGCTAATATGAAAACTGTATATAGATTGAGAGTATAAGATGCTAAATGAAAAGGGTGTTTGAGACCAGGATACTGGACTCATTTAAAACAAAAGTAGCTTGATACTCTGATGGAAAAATGGTATGGTTAGCATTCTGGAAGGATGAAATCAAATGGACAGAGGGGCGTTCATCAACTGAACCTCTCTTGTAATTTTATGATCTATAAGTTACCTTTTTAAAGCATTTATGTAGAAATTAGCCATGGTTCATGATTCATAAGTCACAAACGCATATCCTTAAAATTAGAGCTATGCCAACTAAAACTGATTCCCCCCAAAAAATCATTTATAACATATAAGGCGCCTTATCACGTTGCTGAGACGTCTCAAAGCGCATCAAAGAATATACTGTAAAGTGAATTGACTGTATATTTTGTAAGCGAAATGAATGACTCTACACCATCATCAAAATGACATTTGTATAGTGATTTCACATTGGGAGGATGTCCCAAGGCACTTGACAATCAGAGATTGGACTGAGCAGTATCTGAAAACCAGACAGAGTAACAAGCAGACGGGCAGACAGACAGATCAACAGATACACAGTCAGGCAGGCATGCAGGCAGTCAGGTGATTTAGACAGGCAGTTAACCAGATTTAGGTAGACAGACAGATACTTGGGACGTAACAGCATTAAGAGATAATGAGAAAGATGGGGAAATGGGATTAAGAAGGAAAAAGAGCTGTCATTCACTAATAAAAAGGCAGAGCTGACTGAAAGGACAGAATGGGCTACACCTGTTCCTCTGTTCCTATATTCAAAGACATACTAATTCTCAGTTAATTCCCTAGTATGGATTAGTTTGCATCATACATATTAAAAGTAAACTTTAGATGTTGGCAATCATTTTACGTTGCACTTATAAGGAAGTGGAACTCATTTTTTAAAAATATTTTGGTTAGAAAAACGCTTCCTCCAAATTTGTGCTTTTTTTAAAGATACCATTGATCTTAGCTTGCCTGATAGAGACAGCTTCTGCAAGAAAGTACTGTGTTAAAATACTTGCACTAACTGTATGAATTTTGAAAATTGAGAGCACATATATGTTGGTTTGCAGAAAATAAAGGGATCGTTTCACAATAATTACTCAGAATGTTAAAGGGATAATGATGAATAATCTAGGCTTTAAATTGATTAATTCTTCATTGATTCAGACAGCTGATACATTCTAATCTGAGAAGGCATTAATAACTGGTCACTGGGGACTTCTTTATCTACATCACAGAAGCTCCAGACAAGGTGCAAGTAGATTCTATCACACATTCAGGAGATTGTACAAAAGATGAAAATAAAAATAGAAACCCTTTATTATTGTACTGATTAGTCAGCTCAGGGACTGAGAGCCATTTAACCACAGATCCCAGGAAGTCTGTAATAGGAGGATGGTAGAATAATCATTATTAATAATAATAACAAACACAACAGTATTAATAATAATAATCCTTGCATTTGATATAGAGCCTCATTATATCTCATAGTGTTTCACAGGGCATACTATAAAGTGTAGCGACTGGGTAGGCAAATATGACAGCCAATTTGCATACAACAATTTCCCACAAACAGCCACGGAATGGATGACAAATTTCACCTGGTAAATTGTTAGCCAGAACACTGAGAGAAACTGTCTTCTCTGTTTGAATAATACTTGGGATTTTTAATGTCCATCTGAACAAACAGATGGAACCTCAGTTTAACATCTCATCTGAACGACGGCACCTCCGACAATACAATGCTTCCCCAGCACTGCACTAGAGTGTCAACTGAGATCATGAGTGAAATCAAATATTAAGAAAGGCCTTCCTCATTCAAACTCTCTTGTGATCGTGTGATCTTTTACAACAAGTACTATATTTCACATTGTTTATTCATGTATCAGGCCTAATTATTTTCATATTTCATAAAAGGATGACATCCTTTTACATGAAATTCTTGCATTTGATATGCAGCCTTTAACATCTCAAAGCTCTTTACTGTAATAAATAATAAAATAATAATCCTTGCATTTGATACAATGCTTTATCACGTCGTAGAGATACCTCAAAGTGCTTCACAGAATATATTGTAAAGTGGAGTTACAGTATAATTTGTGGGAGAAATTACATTTAAGTGTAGGACTGTGTATTTGTGGGGAATCACAGCAGCCAATTTCAATACAGTCATTTCCTACAAATAACCAAGAGGTGAACAATCAATTCATCTTGAGAATTGTTGGCTAGGACAGCGGGAGAAATTCCTTCCCTCCTCTCATATATGTTTACTTTGGGAAGACTCAAATCCAGGAACAAACATCAGTGAATTACAGATTAGAATTCTTACATTGACAATTTGGCAGGCGGTGCTTTGGGTGCAATTAGAAATTAATAATTTTAATATTTGCAGTTCCTTAGAATCAATTTGATTTTCGTTACAATGTTTATCTCATTCAACTGCTTTTTCAAAAATTCCAATGTCAATTTTTAAATTCTTTACTTTGTTCAAAAATAAAATGAGGTTAAAAAAGTAGCAGCAAGACATAGCAGGCTTCATAGAGGTATGAAATGAGACAATTTGAACCTAGCTGTCTAGTCTAGGTAGAAATGGAGAAATTATTGATTGTAAGTGCTTTCTTCTCAGGGAAAATTACAGCTCATGTGGGGAGGCAGGTGAGGGCTCCACAGGTACAAGAGCTGCTGATGGTGGAGCAGATCATAGTCTCTGATGCCCCTGGAAGAAGAGAAAAAGAAAGTATGTGGTAGCGAGGAGCTCTGGCTGGCCCTGTTACTAATAATCATTTAGCTTAGAGGTGTAAGATTCCTCTGCATTGGTAATGAAATGTGTCCAGGTGCTACTCCTCCATTGGGAGAGAATCTCTTCTCTGTCAAACAGCCATGGCTCTTTCTTTCAGTCCCCCCCACAGTTTGAGGAGTCCTTTCACCTGCACCTCAGCATAATCAGCAATAGCAAGAATGATATCTCAAGAGGATGTCAGTGGCCTACAACCCCAGAGATAAGAGAAAGAGGAAGAAGGCAGATGATACAAACAAAGCAGATATGTTGAATTGTCAGAGTTGTTGTCCTTCGTGTGAGAGTTAAAACCAAAGTCCTGGCTCAGGTTATTGTTAATAGTTGTTACTGTCATAATCAACCTACCCCTCACTCCTATATGTTTACTTGGGGAAAAATTAGCAAACAAACATTAGCTAATATTGATCTAAGATATTATTTATTCCCATATTTTTCAACTATTCCACAAAAGCATATAATTCTATTTAACTGCAGGTGAATGCAGTTTTGCCAATTTCTCGTCAAGTTTCAACCAGAAGTGTAGGCAATTTATTTCCTTGAACTAAGAAATTTAATTCACTGGTATCCAAATTACATTATGCAATTTGTGCACAAGCTCTTCCTAATAACCAATTGAGGCCACATGGGCTTTCTCTGACCTCTCACAATACACCGCAGGTGACATGAAAATAATTACAAGTGTGGATGGATTTGCAAAGACTTCAAAGTACATCTTGCTGTGTCTCCACAGAGTTCTGTACAATTCAGAAATATCATATATATATAGATTTTGGGTCTGAACATCTACCAAGTTTTAGATTATAAGACTATTGTACTTTAAAATTCAGAATCATGCAGAATTGTGGAACATTCTTAAATACATGCTTAATTTGGAAATCGGATCTTTTTAAGCAGTGGGGGAAATCAGCTTCCAAATTAAGACTGGTTTTAAGAATTTTCTACATTTCTATGAGATCTTGAAACCACCTGCTGACTCTCCTCCTTGTAGGGGGTGTGGGGGGGAAGGGGGTTGCAGGGTGTTGGGGGGTGGGGTGGGGAGAGGGGGAAGCTACAAAGCAAGGTCTCTTTGTAGCTGAGATGGCTTTAGGGTGACGTGCAGGACAATGCAATGTTTGAATTGAGTCAAACTTATTATTATTTTTATTTCCTGTTAACCATGCCAGCCAAAACCCTAAGTGGTCCTATCTGGACAAGCAGCAGGAAGTTTGCCATGCAGCGCTCTCAAAGGCAATCTTTTAGTTGGTTAAACTCACCAATGACTCAACAACAACAACAACAACAACTTGCAATCGTATACTCCATGGTCCCCAAGTCTTGTCTTACACCAATTTGAACCAAATACTCCCTGGAATTAGACGAGCAGGGTGCAGCCCTTAAGAGAGACAACTTGCAATTCATTTCAGACTCAGGGAAATTTCCATTTGTAAATGATATATATATAAGTCCTGTAGCTCAATGGTTAGAGTACTCGCCTTGCAAGCGAGAGACCTGGGTTCGATTCCTGGCAGGATGAAACCTTGGGCAACTTTCTTTGCTCCATACGCCTGATAATAATCCATCAAGAAAAAAAAGCACAATAATAATTTGGTCACTCAATCCACGATGGTTTGTGGAACACTGCTGAACGCAATTGGCTGCTGTGTTTCGTTCACAAATATGCAGTCATTTCACTTTGCAGTATATTCTGTGAAGCACTTTGCGATGTATAGAAGACATGAAAAACGCTACATAAAATGCAAGGAATAATAATAATAATCCTTACATTTGATAGAGCGCTTTTCACGTCTTCTCGATGTCTCAAAGCGCTTCACAGAATAGACTGTAAAGTGAATTGACTATATATTTGTGGATGAAATGTGGCAGCCAATTGTGCATAGCAGTGTCCCACAAACAGTCGGGGATTGAAAATGACCAATTTATTATTGTTTTGTTTTGGAGGAATTATTATTAGACGTGAATATTATATTATTATATCATAAATCATATATGTATATGTCTGGTTTGGATATTCCTAAGCTTGGTGATGGGTTTCCTCATGTATGAGAGGCAAACAAATATATTAGAACAAGTGTGAGACAAAACAGTCTTAAAAGCTGATTTAAAGGGGAATTCTTTCTACGAGTGATGGTTCAAGTGAAATTTCTTTTTGCTGAAACTTATAAAATGGTAACTTTCTCCCTCTGTGTTGCAGACAAAGCCAATCCACATAACTTATAAAAGTTGAGTTCGATTTTAACAATATAACCTTGAATAGTTTCATACCTCCCCTTAAAACCTACCAACGCAAAACTGTCTATTGAAGCCCAACTGTTTGTTTCTCAAGGTTGTTTATCACAAAACTAGTTCAAACAAACTGATTTTAACTCCTTAAACTGCAGGTTTAAATTGAATTGTAAATGAAATAAAAAGACTCTTTCTGTAATGCTTCTAACAGTTATTCCTTAAAAAGCTTATTAATTCCAATGAAGAGCAGCGCCATAATTTCATCCCAAATTCCATTAAGGGTTAAATCTCGATTGATCAGTGTAATTGAAACCCTACAAATCTACTCACTCAAAAGTATATTAAGGGATGCAAAGGTCATTTTAGAGTTAACAAAAAATAAGAGTACATTACTGGTAGCTCTATAACAAAAGCATTTAACACATTGCTGCAACATGTGGATTACCTACAAAATACTGTAACTACACATTACTGTAAATCCTGTGCAGCGCTTTGAGTCGTCCTCCTGATGTAAAAGGTGCTAATTCATATGCAAGGATTATCATTATAACCTTTAATAGTTCTAATTTTCACAACTACAGGGTGACCAAAAAGTTGTGATACCATTACAATGTCTAATAAGTCTTACAGAAATGATGATATATATATTGTTTTAGATAATAGGGTAGCTTCACGACTTTTTGGTCACTCTGTAGTTTCTTTCCTCTCTCTTGGTATTGAACAAAATATATGTCTTTGGTGAAATTTAATTTAAATACTAACCCAATTACAGAAGTAAATTAATTTTGTTATATGGGTTGAAGGGCGTCGGACAATTCTGGACAGTATGAAAGGAGCATGTTTTAAATACTGAGCTGTAGTGTTGGAAGAATATTCTGGATTTTTTGCTTTGGGTCGACTTAGTGGTGCTTGGAGTCTCTAATATGGAGCTTTTGCTCAGTTGAGAGGACATGGGTTTAGAGTGGCAAAGGCCAATTACAGGATAGATACTGTAAGTTTTTCTTTACTCAGAGGGTAGTTAACTGTTGGAAGAGGTTGCCAGGAAGGGTGGGTGAGACCAGGTTCTGGACTCATTAAACAAAATAGCTTGATTTGGTGGGAGGAGGCAGGGTGGATATTCTGGAGGGATGAGATCACACAGGCCAAAGAGCCTTCTTCATTCCAACTAATCTTGTGAGCTTGTGATAATGGATTGTGTAAAGTGAAGGCCCTGGTAAGGTAGATTTAGTGTAGCAGTGAAAGGAGTGAGCGAGATGGGTCAAACATCCTTTTCCTATCCCACACTTTCTTACGTGTTTATTATTCTTGATGTACATTACAGTTTAGCTATTATAGCATTTGACAAGCAGGAAGTGAGATCTTTGTGAATTGTAAAGATTGGTTTCTAAAGGATGATGGTGGGTTAAAGGCACAATGAATCGAGTGGAAAGCTGATTATGACATTAGCTAACACAACAACAGGGAATAATGCACTGCAGGCAAAGAAATAACTATAGAGCTTCGTGAGATCACGTTGCTTAGCAACTAATCTAGCAACAAGGAGCCCACATCCTCACAGGACCTATTGCCTGGTTTCTCACTGTGAGATAAACCAATGTCTGTCAGACGAGCATTAGAGGCAAATAAAGAATGAATGTTGAGGAGCTGAGGGACATGATTTTTATATCATAAGCTTGCTGACTTGACAGCCGTGAGTGGTAAAGATGGGCATTGTCAGATGTCTGGTACAGATTTTTTGATCCCAAAGCTCCTTGTCATATACAGCAACAACAGCTTACACTTATATAGTGCCCTCCATGCAGGGTAGTGTCTCAGAGCGCTCAACAGTGGCGGAGCCTGACTCCGAGCTGGGGGTGGGAGGGGGAGGTGGCCGTAAGCACGGTCGAAGGGGAAAGTTATCAGGCGGGGACTTGAAAGAGGGGAGAGGGACCAAGGTGGAGGGATTGAGGGAGAGTGTTCCAGAGTTTTGGGGCGTAGTAACTGAAACCGCGACGTCAAATGTGCACAGGTACAGATAACATTAATGGGTAACCTATCTTAGGCCCATTTCTTCTCAAATGTGACACCACTTTTATAAAATAATAAAGAATATTTCTTGGAGATAGCAAAACATGTAATATAATCAAATCAACATTGTGGCCTAACGCTAAATGTTAAAAATAGTGACCATTCCTTATGAAATTCTACCTGGTTTTAATCAATAAAAGTGTTTTATCTTCATATCTACAATTACGTAGATTTGTGGAAAATGTTTCAGTTCAGCATTGTGTCAGCCTGGCTCAGTTGGCAGCACTCTCACCTTTAACTAAGTCAGAACGATAAGGGTTCAAGAGTCATATTGGTATTTTGAGCACCCAGTCTTGGCTGGTGAAGTCCTAGCAGAGCATCGCATCTTTGGAGGTTCCTTCCTTCTATAAGATGGTAAAACCAAGGTCCTGTCTGTCTGAAAGCTGGTTGTTTTTAATTGTGTAAACTTCCGAATTAAGACTGAATTCAAGAATTTTCCACAATTCTACAATAAGGTAGAAGGAATAAGGAAGTCACATTACATCCTGGAAAATAAAAACCTAAGTGGGGTAGAGGAGCAAAGGGATCTTGGGGTACCCATACGCAATTCACTAAAAGTAGTGACGCAGATTAATGGCCATAAAAAAGGCAAACCAGCATTGGGGTTCATTTCTGGAGGGATAGAAATGAAAAGCAGGGAAGTTATGGTGAACTTCTATAAAATTTGGTTAGACCACACTTACTGTGTGCAGTTCTGGTCCCCACATTATAGAATGGATCCCCACTGGAGAGGGTGCAAAGGAGATTCACAAGGATATCCCAGAACTGAGAGGTTATACCTATCAGGAAAGCCTGAACATGCTTGGACTCTTTTCTCTTGGGTAAGGGGTGACCTGATAGAGGTCTTTAAAATGATGAAAGGTTTTGATAGGGTAGACATAGGGAAGATGTTTCCATTTATGGGGTGATCAAAACCAGGGGCCATCAATATAAAATAGTCACAAATAGATCAAATAGGGAAGTTAGAAAAAATTTCTTCACCCAGAGGGTAGCGGGAATGTGGAACGTGCTTCCACAAGGAGTTGTTGAGGCAAAAGCGTAGATGTATTTAAGGGGAAGCTAGATAGGTACATGAGGGAGAAAGGAATAGAAGGCTTAGTTGAGGAAGGACAGGAGGAGGCTCATGTGGAGCATAAACACCAGTATAGAGCATTTGGGCCGAATGGCCTGTTTCTGTGCTGTACATTCTAATGTATTTCGAATTTGGGACGTCCTCCCGATGTGAAAGGTGCTCTATATATGTAATTGTGTTGTTATATTTTGTTGTATTCTAATGTAATGTATTCAATTCTCTGTGATCTTGAAATTAGAGACAAAATAGTCTTATTTGCAAAAACTAGGTGAAATTTCAGCCTTCTTAAATTAATAAAAGGATTTCCAAGTATAAAGAGGTAACTTTGAAAAAAATGCCTTTTCACATTTAATTGTAACAACAATATTGCAACCCACTTTCAGCATGATAAGAACATTTATCTCCTTTTGTTGACTTGTCAGACACAGGTGATTTAGAAAGTTAACATTCATTGTAGCTGTGAACCTGTGAGGATCAGCAAAACTCTTTTATCAGGAAGTGGTCTTGTAACTTTATTGGCTTCTCCAGTGCTAATGTTAATTCTTGCAGTTTTGTTTCTTTTAGGACTAAAGAACTCACTGTCTTCTTATCACAGAGAATTATGTATTATATGTGAACTGTCTATGATACAGATGGGCAGAGTAAAATATATGATGTTAAAAATATGATTGGTGATGTGTTAATCAAATAGCTCTTCCAGATCAGTTGTTAGTTATTGACTGGTTTGGATGTGAATACAGCCCCGTTCTCATATTGGAACAATAGTTCGATAGGAAGATAATCAAAGACTCAGCCAAACACCATTGAGGTGGCATCATAATCTATGTGATTTATGGACACTAAGATGTGTTCCATTCCTCAAATATACTTAACTGTGTTATTCATCACGACATGCACAAAAAGTCTGCCTGGAGTGGTTTATGTCCAGTTTAAATGAGATTTCTTTTACTAGTGGTGAATGTTACATTCACTGATGTACAGCAGGCTTTCACGACTAAATAACACAATTTCAAATCACTGGCTATCGTAGCAGGATACTTGACATGGACGAGGATCTATTTCCTTGCATGGTATATAAAGCCAGAAAACCCTCTGTGAAATAACTCCCTGCAGTGAAACAAATGCATATCACTGCAGCTCAAGACACATGGTGCTGTAATAAACTGCTTCAGTTCAAGACAAAGGGTTCATTGACAGAAGCCTGTTATCTATCGCTGTCTGACATGTCACCCATTGCTGGCAAAATACATTGAATAAAGTGAGCACAGTCCAAATTTATATGTTATGAAGCATCACATAGGATGGAAGTGTGTTTCAAAGATTTCACACATCTTGGCAATTAGTTTGTGATATTTGTAAAAGCTATTAGTTCAGTAGTACCTTAGAATCATCAGTACTGATATATCAATGTGTCCAGTGTGTCATATTATTGCTATTTGCCTATTTGCTTCTTTTCCTTTCCATTTGGAATTTCAGTACATTGAGCAGCTCCAGTGATAAGCGCAGGGCAATATAATAATGGCTGAAAATGAGTCAATCGCAAACCAGATGTCGCTGCACTAATTATGACTTAGTGCAGCCTCCTGATGTGGATCTCCTGATGCAGCCGTCAAACTGCTGAATGATCGTCTCTCCGTAGCAACAACAAACTCTGGAACACTCTCCCTCAATCCCTCCACCTTGCCCCCTCTCTCCCCTCTTTCAAGTCCCGCCTGGAAACCTCCCACCTCCCCCCCAAGCTCGTAGTCAGGCTCCGCCACTGTTAAGCGCTCTGAGACGCTACCCTGTGTGGAGGGCGCGGTATAAGTGCAAGTTGTTGTTGTTTGATTTACATTTGTGAACAAAATTTCACAATTTCTTACCAAATATACAACAATCACAAACAAAATGTGAGCCTGAAGGCAGGCAGAGGCTGTTGTGCTGACAAAGCTTTACTTTTGAGTCACTTTCCAGCTGACAATAGTCCTGCAAAATCCAGGAAAAGGCAGAAAGCAAAGCTGCAAAATGTGCGTTGCCGTTTGGTATTGGAATCTTTGCAATAATTTCCTTAGAAAATGTGCTATTGTAAGTCAGACTGGCTCTCAACTCTGTGTCAGAAGGTGGTGGGTTCAAGCCCCACATCAGGACTTGGAATTATATCATCTAAGATGACACTTGAATGCAGTACTGGAGATGTGTTGTATTGTCAGAGATGCTCTCCTTTGGATGCGACTTTTAACCAAGGTCCCATCTGCCTGTTCCGGTGGGCATTAAAGATCAAATGGCACCATTTGAAAAGAGAAGGGAGTTTCTCCCGGTGTCCTGGTCAAGAATCCCCTAAATAAAATTGGTCACTCACTCCATGAGTGTTTGGGGGTCATTGCTATATGCAAAACTGGCTGCCTTGTTTCACCCACAAAATTCACAGTCAATCCACTTTATAGTGAAGCACTTTGAATTGTCTTGATGACGTGATAAGATGCTACATCAAATGCAAGGATTATTATTATTGTTGACCTTGGTACTGATTCACAATTTCAGTCAAAACAGAGCTCCCAAAACACAGCGACATCCATTTCTGTTACGAATCAGTGTAAATACTCCAGCTGAATACAAGCAGGATAGTAAAGGAACAGGTGGCAAACATAAGCTTACAAAGCTAACTTATTGCAAACAGAATGGATTTATTGCTGTTTGCATATTGTCTGATATATCAAGTACATGAATGGGTAACTCATCAGACAGAAGTAGTGTGTCCTTCAATCCAATATGTATATCTAGCACTGAACTGGCATTTTAGCTTACTTTGCTTTATGCTATTTTATGCTTGACTGTTCTGCAGTATAAAGAATTGCATTGTCAGTCCAGACCATGAAGGACTTCTTGCTTGATTGTTTACATCATGTTTTTGTCAACCTTTCACAGAAAGTACATCATTGTCAACAGTACGGCACTGCAGGATTCATAAATGTAGGCACTATTCACAGGCAAAAATCTCTGTCTTCATCCCATCAATGCCTTGTCAGAGCTCAATGTTCTAGGTACCGGATCAGCAAAAATAATATCTCTCTTTGGCTGCAGATTGAAGTATTAGCCTGGCTCATTCAATAGCACTCTTGCCTCTGAATCAGATAGTTGTGGGTTTAAGCCCCACATCTAGTACTTTGAGATCATAGTCCAAGCTGACACTTCAATCCAATGCTGGAGATGCGCTGCATTCCTTGACGTGTTGTCCTTCTGATGAGACATTATAACAAGGGTCCATCTGCATGATCAGGTGAACATTAAGGATCCCATGGCACAACTCAAAATGATTCTCCTGGATGTCTTGGTCAACAATCCCTGAGATGAAAGTGGCTATTCATTTCATGGCCGTTTGTCGAACATTGTCCTGTGCAAATTAACTGCGCATTCATCTTCTAGAAAATACACCATCACTGCACTTTACAGTAAATCTTGTGAGATGTTTCGACCATTTAATAAAGCACTACATTTAATATAAGGAGTATTATTGCATGCTTTGTAACATGGATTCTGACCATGTTTGGTGCTGTTGAGATGAATAAAACAGCAACAAGTTAATATTTTCATTGTGAGCCGTCATTTTGCTGTTGCTTTGCTTCACTTGACAAAATATGAAGTAGATTTTATTAATGATTGCTAAACTCTATCTGAATTGTAATTATTAATGAGTCACCCGTGGTTCATCTTTATATAATTAAATGTCCCAATTATATCCTATTAATATAGAATTACAGAAATCAGATATTAACAATTAACTATCAAGCTGTTCTTTTTGTCTTCTTTTGGTGTGTGACACTAATTCAGTATTCAGCAACTTCCTACTCCACCAACTTCAACTCTAACCTTACATTTTACTGTACTGAATTAACCTCAACCATTAAGTAAGTTAGCCATTATATTAACTTCCATTGTTTACTTAATAATATACTGTAAACTACAGTAATGTGGTCACAGTATCCCCCTGATACCATTTATTCGATAAAGAGATTCTCATAAATATTAATATTCCTTGAATCCTTCACATCTCAAAGGGCTTCACAAGATGTTTTGTACACTGTGGTAACTGTGTATTTTTTAGGCAAACACGTCAGCCAGTTTTACACCCAATAATGTTTGAGAACAGCCATGAGGTGAATGATTAATTGATCTTGGATACACTGAAGAATCATCAGTGGTAGTTATCTCCTCAGAATAATTATCTCCTCACAATAATTGAGCCAAAGGGTGATCCATGGCATCCATTGGAATTGCCAACTCAGATCGAAGTGCTGGTTAGAGGAATACCAGCATAACTCTGCAGAAATATCAAGAGATAATATGGTAAATGTCATTCCAATCTCAAAAGCAACTGAGCTGGTCTCAGGCCCAATCATTGTGACAGAGTTGGGAAGGTGGGGGGGGGGGGGGGGGTGGTGAGGAATCACTCCCACAGGCAATCTTTATCTGTATTGAATACTGTATCTTGTTGACCGTCTTTATCAGCAACGATGCTCAAGATCACATCTCTTCACAAGATCACAAGATAGGTTAGATAAAGAAGGCAGTTCAGTCCATTTAATGTCATACTTGAAACCTACCATCTTCCCATTACACCATCACGCTGTTTCTTAAATAAGTTCAACGTCTTTACTCCAATTCGTGGTTATCTGCTGTGAAAAATGTTACTTCTTGTCGTCTGTCATAAAATTGCTCTTCACCTGTCATTGATCTTGAATGTTCTTGGATCAAAAGTATTATTCTGGGTTTACTTATATTACTTTCTCAGATGAAACGTTCTGCTGGCTGAACATGCCCCTCCTCTAATCCTTTGCTCCTCATCTCGGTAAGCGTGTATTTGGTTACTGCCCCTGACCTGAGCTTCCTCTCCTTCCTTCCTTCCTTCCTTCCTTCCTTCCTTCCTTCCTTCCTTCCTTCCTTCCTTCCTTCCCTCACTCACTCACTCACTCACTCACTCCATCCCTCCCCTCTTTCAAGGCACATCCCCAAACATACTTTTTTGATTGCTTTCGATCATCTTTCCTCTCCCAGCTCACTCAGCTCCCACCCCCAGCTTGGGTGCCTATCCGAGCACTGTGAAGTATCTTGAGATGTCGTCCCAACATGAATGGTGCTATATATAAATGTAATATATTGTATTATCCACCAAAGTCTCTCTTTGAGCCTGAGGAGCTCCAGCTATAAAATTGATCCTCATAGCTCATCCTTCTAACAATGCTCAATAGCACGTCATTGTCATATAAGTGGTGCAATCCTGTTGTTTAGAGACTAAAGGTGTCCATGTTATCAGAGAAGAGATTGCTAAAGTGTCTGATTTTCAAACCTTATTATGTTCCCCCTAGGACATCAAGGAGACCTTAATTCTGTTGTTGGTTTCTTGCAGCTTCAACTATTGTGGCTCAAAGAGTGTTTGGACAACAGCATCAGTCACCCTGCACATCCCATGCATTTTGTTAATTGCAGTTGCTGTGGAAATAGTTTGAAAATGTCAATGTTTGATGGAAGGAAGCGATGTGTTTTATTCAGTGATTACACTAAATTAAATCAGCTTTCACCTATCACCTCAGACAAGATTAACACAGATTCACAGAGAAGCTTTGTTCTGCCTTGATAGAAAATCTGTTTTACTAAGGTGTCGTACATCAACGTCTGAATGTGTAACCAATAAGTCTCTGTCAACCTCTGTACAAAACAAATCGATCTTTAGTTCTTGTGGCATGTAGGTTTGGCTTTGGTTTTTCCTCAGGCCTGATTGATGCAATTTCTTTCTTTGAGAGGCTGCCACTTGCGCTGAAAAGACCTTCACTCTGCTTCCTACTGGACCTGTAATTACTCTGTCTTGACTAATGTGTTGGAGGAGTTGATGGTGGGCAGCTCAAGCTCTCTAGAAATCTGTCTTTAAACCCATACTTGAGCTGTTGCTTAAAGCCTGTCGACTCTAATTATTGGAGAGTGACTAAGAGAGCATCTCTGTAATTACTTTGTAGAAGAGAAAGTGTCATATGACATTTACAGTATACGTTACGTTACTGTGGCAACGATGAATACTATGGGCCATGTTACTGAGAGAAAAGCATCGCTTATGATTTAGTAATTTGATCTTTATTTTCACATCTTATTAGCTCTGAACTCCTGTTTTGTGTCTGAGGATCAGTGGGCTTGTTACTTAAATTTGATAAGATCATTTGTAATGCAAGCAATAAAAGCGATTGTACTGTAATCCACATGTTTCCATGCTGAAGTGGTGTTGAAATAGTGTTGCCTTCCTTTGGAGGGTAATTGTCAGATTGTAATTGTTTGGTTCCTGCGTTAATATTTCTAGAAAACAGATAACAACAGAAAGATTCTGGGATTAATTCCAATTCTCCAAAGAAAGTGTTACACAGCATTGGGTAATTGAACACAGCAAAGATAAATGACATTTGTGCTAATAAGCTGGGGCTTCTTTTGAAAAGCAAACATAAGAAGGATGTGAATGGAATTAATGAAGTGAGATGTGATGCTGACGCAACCGCCGTAGTTGCTTTGCACCGCACAAACCCAGATCTGCAAACATTATTTAACATTAATAAAAATCCTGACATTTGAGCATCATTCACATCGGGAGAGCTCCTCAAAGCGATTTACAAGATTTACAGTGAACGGTAGTGCCTATTTTGTAGGAGAATACAGCAGCAAAGTTCTTCCATGATTTGCNAAAAAAAATCTACAACAAGGAGCTTAAAGCTGAATTTAACAATCGGCCAAATTTTGAATGGTTTATAAAGTAATTCTAGATTTAGGTAGAATTTCTCCCGATTAATGCGTTATTAAATCTGTGAAACAAAATTAGCAATTTGTAGTCAATAATTCAAGAATGTCTCCTTGAATGAACTCTCCCTCCCCTGCTCCAATTTTCACAATGGTTGGGTCTGAAGCTGATCCAAAGTTCCTAACATCATCGTCAGTGTTGCTTCTGAAGTTATTAACATCCAAGATTGGTTTTGATGATCACAAAATATTTTGGTGCTATCTTACCGGACGTAGACCCACAGTCAGTGTTCAGTTTCGACTGGAAAAAATATATTGTTTTTTACCAGATTGAATAACACATCTGTTAACAAAAGAAACATGATAATCTTCGCCCCTATATTTGCTTTATTTTAATAACTGAGCTGTTAGATCAGACAACCTAGATTGAAAAAAAAGAGGTGGTTTTTGAGGCTGGGTAAGACTACAGCATGAGAAGGTCACACTCAAAACGTTAACATATCACTTACAAATGCCTGGCTACCTGCTGTGTCTTTCCAGAATTTTCTATTTTTATTTCAAATTTCCAGCATTCACAGGTTTTTTTTCACCTCATCGTCACACAGACTTTTGTTAAGTAATTTAAGTAATGCTTTGCTTGATGTGCTCTTTTGGTTGACAGTCTATCGGGTTAAAGTGCCAAGTGAATGTAATTTGCTACACATGGAAAAAGTGAGGACAATAACAATAAGGCAGAGTGCTGACGTCATCTAGAATGTGTGCTAGGAAACTGATCTGTGATCCACCGCTATTAAAAATTGATTGAAAACTAAATGGTAGCATGTTATAAAGTCTTTATAGTGTGATAAACACAACTGGAACAAAAGTTCCAGTGAGATGAGGGCACGTAAATGGATAATAACATTATCCATGTCAAAGTTTACATTTCCATGTCAATCTTACTTCTGTCTCCAGAGTGTGCATTTATTGGCACTTTTGACTATCACACTTGAACAATTAGCAATCCTTCCTACATGCTTTTTAGAGGGATTTTCAATAACAAAATATAATAATAATAATCCTTGCAATTTGATATTTGCATTTGCATACAAGGAGTAACAGGCATAGAGCAACAGTTTTAACCACATCAGGCACACACTTCAAACAAAGTCCACGTAATGAAGAGTATAAGACAAAACAAGATTTATTAAACAATCCCTTTTTAGGTTTTGCAAAGCCTTTGGCTCCTTAGAACTATATTGCACTATGAGTCTCAAAACCTGTTATTACTTGATATGATGTTCAATATGTTATTGAGAAAGTCACAAAGACAAAGGCAGGAAGCAGATTATGAAAGATCTGCATGCGTTCAATGTCACTGAGTCTGATTTACTAAATAATGCCAAACTGTATATAATATTTAGTTGTTTTCAAATTATATTCTGTGTTATTTTGAGTAGTTTATATCAATATAAAAAGTAATGCAGTTAACTGGAAGGATACAACAATTCAAGATAATGTCTGAAGATGAATCAGTCAAGGATTATTTATTTTGACAGACATTAAATCCTGGATGAGCCTAAACCTTCTTCAACACAACATCAACCAAACACATTATCCTGCTCAGCTCCCACCAGCACCTCCGCACCTTATACGTTGACCAAATCAACCTCTCTTGACATTCACTCTACACACTGTATGAGTGCAATTGTTAATAGTTGTTGTTGAGAATAAATGAAAATCCATGAATCCTCAGATTGTATTCTCTCGAGTTCAGAAGGTTGAGGGGGTGTCTGATTGAGGTATTTAAAATTATGAAGGGAATTGATAGGCTGAATAGTGATCAAAAGTTTCCTTTGGAGAGAGAACTGGGGACATGAGGCAATAGTCTTAAACTTGAGGCTAAACTGTTTCAAAGTGAAATAAGGAAGCATTTATTTTCGCAGTTGGTGGTATGGATGTGAAATTCATTCCCCCAGAAGGCAGTTCAGGCAGTCAGTTGAAGAATTTGAAAGGCAAATAGATATATGCTTGAGAGACAGCATCAAACGTGGAGTCCTGTAGCTCAATGGTTAAAGGTCTCGCCTCGCAAGAGACAGGTTGATTCCTGGCAGGGCGAAATGTTGGGCAGGTTACCTTACTGATTTTCTAAGACTGTTCAGTGCCCTGGGACATATTTCCAATGTGAAGGGCGATATACAAGTGTAATTTGTTTTTGTTACTCCACATGCTTCTGTTTACCAAGCAGTAAGTAGGAACCCAGTTGTAGATCACTTTTCCGGGGGTAATAATTCCTCAATAAATAAATAAATAATAAATTGTTCACTCAATCCACAACTATTTGGGGGACACTGATGTATGCAATTGGCTGCGGTGTTTAGCCCACAAAATATACAGTCAATTCACTTTGCAATATATTCTGTGAAGCGCTTTGACACATCTTGAAGATGTGATAAGGTGCTATTACAAATGCAAGAATTATTATTATTATTATGAAGGACATGGAGAGAGAGTGGGGAGATGGAACTGAGTTGCAGATCGGCCATGATCTTGAAAATGGTGGGGCAGATTCAATTGGGCTGAATGGCCTACTCCTGTTTCTGTGTTGAGATGTTCCTATGAAAACTGTTTTGTGGAGCATGCAGAACAAATATATGTCCAAGCGCACTTTAAGTGAATTAAAATTAATTAAATTAAATTATTTAATTAATATTATTAAACTATTGAATTAATTGATTATTATTAAACTTAAATTTAATTTAAATTAATTTAAGGTACTTAAAGAAAAATTAAAGGTGAGGAAAAGGAAGATTTGTAAAGCTTTTAGGGAGGAGTGGGAGGTTGACCAATGTGTCAAGTACAAAACTATATGGAAGACAAGTGAGAAAGTTGGGATGAGACAGAGGCGGAAGCCAAACAAAAACACCAAAAAAATTCCAGTATCCCAATATGAAAATAGTATAAAGCAACAATAAACAAGACATTAGGTTGCTGGGCCATATTACCAGATCAACTGACTTCAGATCTCCCAAATTTTACTCAAACGGTATAGCTGATTAACTAGAGTATTGCATAACATGCTGCACCATAAACGGGTATGTTCAGGCACCAGAAGCAATGCAGAGAAGAGCAATGAGGTTGAACCCTCAGAGAGATGAGTTTTGAGGAACAATTAGGTAATGCTCTTCAAGGTTCTTCAGCCTTGAATTGATATGTCGGAGACATCTAAAGCACTAATAAATGACATAGAGAAAGTAAGCAGAACAACATTTTCAGATACACCAAGGCAACAGGGCAGGATTGTTGAGGGAAATTTAGGGCAGGAACCAGTTAGTATTGTTATATAGAGGATAATCAAAAGCTGGAACAGGACACTGGCACAGAGCATTTGTGAAACAGTTTATACTGTAAGGGGAAGAAGGTAGGGTGCGTATTCCGGGAAGATAATATATAATAATCCTGACATTTGATAAAGAGTCTTATCGTGTCATTAAGACATCTCAAAATACTTCATGGGATTTAATAATAATCCTTAATTCTTGCATTTCATGTCAGATGTTCCAAGCACTTTACAGGATTTACTGTGAAATGAGTGACTATGTATTTGTAGACGAACACAGCAGCCAATTGCCCCAATCAATCTCCCACAAACAGCCATTAAATGAATGAACATTGTTTTTTATTTTAGGGGATTGTTGGCCAGGACACTGGGAACAACTCATTTCTCTTTTTAAGTAGCATCATGCATTTAACAACCACCTGAACAGGTAGATGGGGCCTCAATTTAACATCTCATCCGAAGGACAGGATGAAAAGGATCAGAAGGACTTTTTCATCCAGATTCATTTGTGAATCATAGAATCATGCAGCCTAGAAAGAGGCCATTCGGCTCATCGCGTCTGCGCCAACTCCTAAAAGAGCAATCCAACTCAATCCCACTGGCCCGCTTTCTCTCCATAGCCCCGCAATCTTGTCCTCCCCAAATACCCATCTACTTCTCTCTTAAAAGTTGTTATTGAATTGGCTTCCACTACCCTTTCAGGTAATGCATTCCAGATCTGAACAATTCGTTGGTGAAATTTTTTTTAATAACCTCCCTTCTGTTTCTTTTAACAACTATCTTAAATCGGTGTCCTCGGGTTACTGACCCACATGTCAGTGGAAACAGTTTTTCCTGGTTCAACCTATCAAAGCCTCTCATGTTCTTGAAGACTTCTATTAAATCACCTCTTAATCTTCTCTGCTCTAGGGAGAATAATCCTCGTTTCGCTAACCTCTTCCATTAACTAAGGCCCTTCATTCCTGGTACCATCCTGGTAGATCTCCTTTGCACCCTCTCCAATGCCCTAACATCTTTCCTAAAGTGCGGTGCCCAGAACTGAACGCAATACTCCAACTGAGGCCTAACCAGCATTTTATAAATATTCAACATAATTTCCTGACTTTTGAATTCTGTGCCCCTATTTATAAAACCTAGTATCCCGTATGCTTTTTTTCTACCTGTCCTGCCACCTTCAGAGATTTGCTTATGTGGATCCCCAAGTCTCTCATTTCATTTCCCGCCCTTAAGATTGTACCATCTAGCTTATTCTGCCTCTCCTCATTCTTCTTACCAAAATGTAACACTTCACATTTCTCCACATTAAACCTCATCTGCCACGTTTCTGCCCATTTGATTAATCTGTTTAAGTCCTCTTGGAGTCTCGTGCTGTCCTCCTCACCATTAATTACTTTTTCTAGTGCACAAAAGTGAACTTCACAAGATCTTCAGAAGAATATGAGAGCTACAAATAGGAATGCATGAGATATGTAGTATCCTTTTACAGAGCATTCACCCACAAAATATACAGTCAATTTACCTTACAGTATATTCTTTGAAGTGCTTTGAGATGTCTCAGAGACATGATAAGGCTCTATATCAAATTCAAGAAGTATTATTATTTACCAGTGCAGTGCACAAAAATGAATTAAAAATGAACAGTAAGAGAAAAGAAAATGTGTCACTGTAATGCAATTTTTAAATCTTTTCAGCATTTGTTGAATAGCATCCTGCTATGCTGTTCATAACAATATTTCTCAAATATTTATTCTTTACAATCAGATATTCTATCCTGCAAATTTAATTAAATTCTGAGGGAGAGGCGATGTTGTTTAAGCAAAAAAACTCAGAATGCCAGTCAGTTATTGAAGTCCATTAGATTTGATGGACTAGCATTATTAGTGCTATCTGCTGAACAGAAAGCAATGCAAAATGCCACTGAATTGTATGTTGTCACTTACAACAGAATGAACCTGGGATGAAATAATGGAAACGTCAACTGAACCAGAATGAGATGTTACTCTAAAGTTGGAAGTGAGCTTATATCTGTCAATAGATCATGCCCATTCACCACCATTCATCTCAATGGACTTGATTGTATCTGTTTTTTATTTGAACTAAGTTTAGTTGTGTGGCCATTGTTTGTGCAAATGCCGTTTGTTGGCAATACAGGCAAACAATTTGAAACCTTCCAAACAGCCCACATGCTTTCAGGTTCATTTAGGTTACTTTACTGGCAATAAAAAGTTGACGTTGACACTTGCAGCCACTTTTTTACTGTGCAGCCATTGCATCTTGCTGCACAAATGTCACAATACTGTACAAGTCTTGTCTTAATGGAGCAACAAGTTCTGAAAAAGAGAACCAGTCTGCCTTTTGATGATAAATTGTCACTTGGTTCTGTTTGTAATGCTGTTGCTTTTGGGACGGAAGATTTTGGTTTAAGCCCCACTTGTGCTCACAGTCTAAGGTAAAACTCTGGTGCAGTGCTGTGGGAGTGCTGCATTCCTGCTGTTGCTATCCTTCAGAGTAAATGTTAATCCACGGTCTGGGTTTCCTGCCCAGCAATCCTCCAGAGACATTTATCATTCATTTCTTGGCTGTTTGTGTTGTACGTAAATGTTTACCCACAAAATGTTTTCCTACCAAATACATAGACACTACCCTTGACAGCTTTCAAAGTTTTGATTTTGTAGACACTATATCAAATAACAATCCTTGCATTTTTAATACAGCACCTTATCTCATCTTCGAGACGTCTCAAAGCACTTCATAGAGTATACTGTAAAATGAATTGACTGTACATTTTGTGGGTGAAGCGCGGCAGCCAATTTCACACACCAATGTCCACAAACAGATGTGGATTGAGTGACCAAATTATTTTTATTTATTTTGAAGGAATTAAATAAAAACTACTGTGTAAAAATTAGCTGCTGCGTTTCGCCCACACAATATACAGTCAATTCACTTTACAGTATACTCTGTGAAGCGCTTTGAGATGACTTGAAGACACAATAAGGAGCTATATCAAATGCAAGGATTATTATATTGTTATTATTATAATAATTACCCCCAGAAAAGCAATCCACTAATCGACTAACAACCGGGTTGCTACTTACTGCTAGGTAAACAGAGGCGTGTGGAGTAAGGAAACTTGCCCTGTCGGGAAGGAAGGGCAGTCAGTAGGAGTGAAACCCAGATGATAAATACAAGGATTATGACAATTGTAATGGCAGAAAACAATGCATTTTTTACAATTTGCTAATACTGTATTATCGACCTCAATGTGGGTTTGATTTAACCCTCTATGGGAGTGTATTGGAACATTATTGATTATTGATTGGTTTCCTGAAAAAAAGAATGAATTTCAGACAATCTTTATCAGTTCACTTTTCACATCACACACAAGATTTCTTTAATGACAGGAAGAGTTTTTTAAAAAAATAAGCACAAGATAAAAACAAACTGCAATGAAAAGCAGAAGTTTCTTGGTCAGTTTTGGGCACAGTGGATGTTTTTGTATTCAGCATTGCCACCTTTAACCTTACTGAATATCCCCCCAAAATACTTTCGGCAGGAGTTTTATTTTGTACGTGTGCAGTGGGGAACTTCCAACGTTGTTTCTGTGTCAATGTGGAGGATGTGAAAGGGAGGAAGGGCAGGCAGTAGGAGTGAAACCTGGATGTTAAACATTTGAATTGAAATGTCAGTGACATTGCTTGTTGTAATATCTAGTCACAGGTTTAGCAGAATGAAGGAATGTGTGTGGAGACCAGCAGGAGAATGGTAGTGATAATGTAGTGTGCGGGAGAGAGCAGAGTGGGGTAATGATACTGTGTAGGAGACAATGGGGCTGGAAGAGTGTAATTAAATGGAAGAGGCAGCAAAATAAACAGAGCAGATAAGATGAGATTTACATGGAAAAATGAAAGGTTTAGGCTTTAAAGGAGCCTCTCGTGTAAACTTAAATATGTCGGGCGAGAAATTCCACTTGGGTCTAGATTTATTCCATTTTCTAAGTCTCTCAGTGTGTGGAAAATTTGGCATATTGTTGAATTCAGTTTTAAATTTGAAGCCTATTTTCTGTAGTTTCATAAAAAAACAGTAAAAAAGACTGATTCAGGAAAAAATCCACCAAGGTTCAGTTGGCTGTTTTCAGGGCATGCACAATTTGGCAAATTCTTAAAATGCAGTTAACTCTGAAATTATTTTATTACTCTAAGTTCTCATGAGGTGAAATACTGACTGACCAAAAACTGAACAAACAACAACAACAGCTTGCATTTATACAGTGTCTTTCACGTGGAGCAACATCTCAGAGTGCTTACATTTTTCTTGGGCGAAAGTTATCAATGGGACTAATTGATAGTGAAGGCAATGCTATCTATAGTGACCATTGGTGGGCAGGCCTTCAGCCTATCCTCTGGAGCTCCATCCCACAGTCCCTCCACCTCACCCTCTCCCTTGCCACCTTCAAGACCCGCCTCAAGACTCCTCTTCGACCATGTCTTTGGTCACCCTCTAAACCCTCCCCTCCCTGCCCTCCACCCCTCCTGATCCCAACCACCACCTCAGGTGCGGATCCCTAACTGTCCAGCTCCTTGGGATGTCCTCCTGATGTGAAAGGCGCTGATACAAATGTAATTTGTTGTTATTGTTAAGGTCATCGCCATCTTCACTGTGATTCTCCACAACATAGAGCTGATGTTTTCATAAGCTGGCAAGGGAACCTGAAGTCAAAAAGAAAAATGATATCTCCTACATAAACTCTATCAATTGTAACTGTTTATTTTGTGCTTGATTTAATGATAAAACCAGTAAAGCAATGCCAGCTCAAAATATGACATGAGAGCCAGTGGTAATTTGATATGATAACTTCTGTTATCCTTACACTCATAAAATATTTTATAGCTGTGCATTTGCTATTTTAATATAAGTGTGGAAATCTGAAAGGGTAAAAAGTGAGATGATGCATATTAGCTGTGGGTGGGAAACTTTCTCTGTGCTGGTCTAAAGCAATCTCTGAGTGCTGTGTGTGTTAGTCACAAGGTTACTAATGCTGAGTAGAGTCATAACACCATTTAGGTGTCCACTTGGGTCATTTGGTAGCACTCATGCCTCTGAGTCAGATGATTGTGGGTTCAAGTCACGTATGGGGTCCAAATTGACTGTTGTGTTTGCTTACAGAATGAACAGTCATGACACCTTACTGTGGATTCTGTGAAGTGCTTTGACATCTTCCTGACATGTAAGGTACTATATCAAATATCAAAGATTATTATACTATATAATTATTTTCAGATTGAATCAAAATTACCTGGAAACATCTACCAAGTTCAAAAACAGCAACATATGACTTAATCAATTAGATTATTTCCATGATATGACAAGCTATCAGGATCCTTTTCGATAAATTTAACATAAGTAAGCTGTTTCCACTGGTTGGGGAGTCTGTAATCAGGGGACACAAAGATAAGATAGCTCCTAGAGGATCAAAAGAGAATTTAAGAGAAACAGTGGGGAAGTGAGGTTGTGAAACTCGTTGCCTGAAGTGGTGGTTGAATCAGATAGTGTATATACATTCAATAAGAAGCTAGACCTTCATTGTTAAGAGCTTTATTTTTGATTATGTTTTTGGACACTTTCGATCTACCTTACACAGCTCCCACCCATTCCTAGCTCGGGCTCCCATCAGCTCTGTGAAGTGCTTTTGAGACGTCCTCCCAGTGTGAAAGACATTAAATAAATGTAAAATTGTTGTTGAAATGTTGTTGGTAAGAACATTTCTGGATGGAGGAAGAAAAAGGGCACTTTGACCAAAGTATCAATTTTCAGGAATGACTCAATTCTTAAGAGATGGAGGCAGATGTATTTCTGTTCAGCAGTCACAACTGCACTGTGGCAAGACATGACAGCTGCTTTCAAATTGGAGACAAGCTGTGGATTTAGATGTGGTTTGCATGACTTACAGCGCTGGCCATATGAAGTTCCCTTCATCTTGATTAACAAGCAGTCTTATTAAGGGCTGATTCCATACCACTGTCCGCAAAGAATGGGGTGGGGGTTGAATATCTTGAGCTTTAAGACTTAGTTCTTGTCAAATGGCAAATTCATGATGTTCCTAGGAAATGTGTTGTCATAGCAACTGAATTTGTGATTGAGAGGAATGAATCAAAGCTAAATCAGCGATGGGAGGTGTGATACAAGAAACTGCAGCAGGAGGGAAGTGAAATCAGATTAGAGAAATGGACCAGATTAGGACGTTTAAGCCTATAATAAGTAATGCCCTGAGTTCAGCCTGATGAGCATCTGTATGCATTGCACTGGCTACAATGATGTAGAGATTTTCATTTTCACTGACTGCAATAAAATAGTGCACAATATTGAACAGAACTGTAATATTCTAATGCTGTGATGTGATCTCATTCTTCCAGAATACCCTCTCTACCGATCTTCTATCAGAGCATCAAGATGCTTCTTTAAGGAGTCTGGCGTCCTGACCTCAAGCACCTTGCTGAAAAATTAAATCCATTCACAAATGTTTGGTTCAAGTCTGATAAGCACTAATATGACACTTTTCAAACCTGCATCATATGGCATAAGATGACTTTAGTTTATTGGGTTCACCACAATTTCTTCGTGGTCCACTGGGTAAAAGCCCCACACAATGCAGCACTGTACCATATCAGCGAGATAATTGTGCCAGCCAATCATCTGGAGAAGCAGTAGGATGTGTACAAGATCGGGCCTGATATCCTCCTTTATCCCCCTCAACTAAGATGCCGATACTCACTGTATTGACTCGCTCATGAGATATTAGCTAGTTGGGTAAGGTACAATCTAAGTGTACTTCAACAAAGAATCAACAGCTTCAAGGTCACAAGATAAAAAATGAGGAGACATTTGTATTGTAAACATAACATTGTGAGATTCAAACTCAATCATTATAGTAGACTACATAGTTCCTCGCCCTCCCCTCACCATGTATTGGCTTTGAATTTCATCAGCACCATCTTCTCTAATGGCACTTTGACTTTACTTTTGACTTTTGGTCATTCTAGTGTTTTCTTTGTTTAATAGTTATTTTCTGGCTGGATTTGGCTCAGAGCAACAATGCTTGCAATCTACCTGGCCCAGAAAATGATACTTAGTACTGTTCAGGCTTAGGTGTTCTTGAGCAGAAACAGCTCATAAAATGACTATTAAACTAAAAAAAACCTACCGTACTTTGTAAGGGAGAAAAAGTATAACACAAATGCAGTCACTATAAACAACAATAACAATAAAGTCAGAGCCAGCATTTAGGTGGAGAGGGGAGGAGGAGAGGTGCAGTGTAACATTGCTTGATTCACACCACAAGGTAACAATTAATACCACACATTTTGCCTATATTGCCCGCTAAATAATAAATGTTCAAAGAACATGCTAGTTTCAAACCTTTAAAGAGATATATGTGATACAGAATGAAAATCAAGTGAAAAGCTTCACCACCTACACAATTGCTAAATAATAGCATAATAACAGGATACACAAGGATTATGATACATTTTAGAATATGAAAAAAACAAACGACAAACAAAATTACATTTATGGAGCGCCTTTCATGTTGGGAGGACGTTCCAAGGCGCTGGACAGTCAGGGGTCAGGAGTCAGGACCTGAGCATGGAGGAGGGGTGGGGAAGGGGTGAGGGAAGGCAGAGAGGTGGCAGGACGACTGAAAGCACGATTGAAGAGGAGGGTCTTGAGACCGGCCTTGAGGGAGGGAAGGGAGGAAGTGAGGCGAAGGGACTGTGGGATGGAGTTCCAGAGTGAGGGGGCAGAGAGGCTAAAAGCCCGGCCACCGATAGTAGGGTGGGTCGGGCAGGAGACATGGAGCAGGCCGGAGCCCGCTGAATGGAGGGAACGGGCAGGTTGGTAGGGAGTCAGCAGATCCGAGAGATAGGAGGGGGCAAGGCCATGGATGGTCTTGAATGTGAGGACGAGGATCTTGAACTCGATCCTCTGAGGAATGGGGAGCCAGTGGAGTCGGGCGAGGGTGGGAGTGATGGGGTCATGGAGCCTGGTGTGTGAGAGGACACGAGCTGCAGAGTTTTGGATGGTCTGCAGCTTGTGAAGGGAAGAATTGGGAAGGCCGATGAGGAGGGAGTTTCCATAATCGAGCCTTGATATGACGAATGCGTGGGCGAGGGTTTCGGCAGCCTGAGGGGTGAGGCAGTGGTGGAGTCTGGCAATGTTGCGGAGGTGGTAGTAGGCAGTGCTGGTCATTAGACACAACAAAGCCCATCTTAAACTACTTAATTTTTTTTAACCTTATCCCTTCCCTCTGGAAACATGGCGTCTTGTCTCTATGCGTATTATTTGTTTCATGACCTATTGCCCTTTACACAAAAAACATTCTGTGCCCTCCCATTATTATACTTGACATTTATGTTTTACTTTGTGTCCCCTGGTATGAGTGCAAATGATTACTTTCTTGATGGGAGTTAATACGAATCAACACAATTAAACCATGAATCCATTTTAAATCAGAAATACAACCTGAAATGTTTGTATTTATTGTGCCAGATAAATGCCAATTCAAGTTGTTCCTTGAACCAATACCATTAAAAATATAAAAAAACAACTTTAAGATTTAGTTCTAAGTAAACTAAAAATAATGCCTATAATGCATTGGCAATTACTACTTCACATGATTGAAATACAGAGGCAAACTACCTATTGGTATACTTCCAATTACAGCCTAGTTCAGATAATAGGACATCCTCTGAGTCAGTAAGGTGTGGGTTCAAGCTCCACATGGGGCCTGGTGATTTTACTGTAAAGGGGAGTGAGTGGGCAATTTGTAGGCAAATGCAACAGCCAACAGAGCAAAACAGTCTCCTGTAAACAACCAAGAAGTGATTGATCAATTTTATGTGGGAGATTGTTGGCAGAGACACCAGAGATATTCTCTTTTCTTTTCAAATAGTTCTATGGGATCTTTAATGTCCACCTGAACAGGCAGCCAAGGCCTTGGTTTAATAGCTCATTTGTAGGATGACACCTCCAACAATACAGTGCTACCCCATCACAACATTGGAATGTACTATGAGCTCAAAGCCCAATGTGAAGCTTGAACCCACAACCTTTTGAATCATCTGTGAGACAGTGACAGACAAATTCAAATTGAAACAGATGTTACAACTTGCAGTTGGCTGGCACCTTTCACGTAAGGTGATCATTTTTAAGTGCTTAATAGGTACTGTATAATAGAGCTCACCTTTTATTGGGAGATTTAAACATGTTGACTAAAAGCATGGTCAAAAAATATGTTTTTAAGAGTGGTTTACTGAAAAGTAACTTCTAATGTAACCTCCAGATCTTTTATAGCATTTCAAAGCTTTTTTTGTAATATTTTTGCATTTGCCTTTAAATTTATTCTTGTTCAGTTACCTTATCTACTCAACCTGGTTTATCCTTAAGTATACCCAATTATTCCTGTGAAAGTCTAGAGGAAACAGAGTATGGGATGCTTCTTGGTGAAGAGATGCATGAAAAGTCTGTTTAAAAACAGCTTCAGGCACTGCAGGAAAAAATAAAATATCTGGCCACCACTTCAGTCAAAAACCATAACGTTACAAGCAACAATAGGAAGCTGTGTCAGAAATCTCACTCAAAAATGTGTTTAGTATCAGGTTGGTCCAAGCCAGTTATATTTCGTCTGGGTCAGAAGTGAAACACACTGAATTTTTGCTTCCAATAAAAAGAGTGAATTTGTGCAATTCACTAAAATTTGGAAGACCGCACATCCAAAGAATTATGCAACTGTTTTGGCTCCTTCACAATTCTATGGTGGATGGTAAAGCACTATGAGTTTGGATACAAAGCAGATGAGTTATCATGGATTTAACAGAGTCGCTGTGGCCCTAATTTGAATGGATTTCTGCCAGTCCATTGGAATCAAAAGAAGTTCCTTTATTGTTGGTTACAAATAGGATGCTTCCTTGGTCTGACAACATATCATCCCAACAGGACTGAGGCAGGTGATGGTGAATAAACTATCTAAACATAACATTTTTAGAATCCACAGATGAATCATTGAAACTATTGTAAATTTTGTTTCTCAGAAACCAGAATGTCTGCTCGATTGTGTAAATTGAAATGAATGATAAGACACAACTACTTTGAAATGCTAGTCTCATAACCCACCATATTGGCAGGCTCCGTGCCTTGCTTGCGAAAATGGGAAGAGGTGTTTCAACCCCAAACCTATTGTTAATGATAAGTTTTAATCATATTTTCTGTTCATGTGATTATGTATTAATAATCCTTGTATCTGATAGAGCATCTAAAAGATAAAAACTTCTCAAAGTAATTTAAAGTAATTAGGGTTAAATGTAGCGTCTGTGTATCTGCAGGCAAGCTCAGCAACATCCCATAAACATCCATGAAATGAACATTCAGTTTATCTGGGGAATTTGTAGTCAGTATACTGGGAGACATTCCTTTCTATTTCACATAGTGCCATAGAAGATTTAACATTCACCTGAGCAGGCGGATAAGACCTCAGTTTAACATTTCATTCGAAGGACAAAACCTGTAACAATGCAGTACTTTCCCAACATTGCAGTGGAGTGTAATTCTAGACCATAGACTATTTTCTCCACTGTATTTTTTCACTTCAAAATATATCCGTCAAGACACTTCACCCAGTCAATTCATTTGAAGTGTAGTGACTGTTTCTAGCAATGTTTATGATATTTGATCCCAAATATATAAGGTAATAAGTCTATCGTTTTGTCACATAAATATAACCGCAAAACAATTCCTTTTCCACTTTTGTCACACTCCCAGATATTTCCACATTAAACGAAACTCTGACAAGCCTGTCGCTCATCTTATTTATGAGCAAAAATGCCATTCTTTATCATTAATATCAAATGTGGTGACCTACTTCTACGATTCATTCAGATTTTCAAATACCTTCCAAGCAGAGGATTTGGCAAGAACACTTTACAGTTCTTCACCTATCGTCCTGAACATGGCTTGGTGATTAAATGCATAAGTGGCAAACAGTCAGCAACCAGACAACCAGACAAGTAGTGATAGTTTTCTATTTTGGTTCTACATTTCATTCATGTCCATTGCTCTCATTGACCGGAGAAATTTAGACTTTAAAAGGTACAATGTCACAATGCATTAACTGATGTGCAAGTGAGTAATCACAGCTTTGTTCATCAAGTCAATGAAGAATATTTCCATTCTATGGGAAACACACTTTACTGAAAAATAGATGAATCCTGAACCAAAGGTAAAAGTAAAATGTACATTGATTTACATACACATTGATGCAAGTTCAATATGTGTGATCAATTACCTATCGTTAAATTTGGCAATAAAGATTGTTTATTTTATTATGATTATTATAATACTTCTATTTATTGGAGAGTTCATGTTCTTATTAATGTGAAGGATCTCAGCATTGGGAAGGAAATATGTTTCCCCTTATTACACTCAATGTCAGCATCAAGCACTTGCCGGTCAGATTGGTTATTGTGGGTCATATTCAGGGCAGAGGTTTCTGAATGTTACCCACTTAATGTACTTTAACCACACGCTCAGTAAGATTGGTAATTTCATATCAAATTGTGTCATATTGTGACCTGTTTTCAATTGTGAGCCTCCCACAAGAAGTATTAAGAGATCCAATCATTTGTGAAGCTTGATTGATGGGCAATTTCACCTCAATTTCAAAATGTGTTAGTGGTTACAGGTGTCAGCTTGGCTCAGTTAGAAGCATTTTTATCGTTGGATTGAAAGTCGTGCGTTAATGTCTCACATTGGGACATGAATTCAGAATCGTGGTTGACAGAACGTGTTGCGAGAGGTGCTTTTTTTTGGTCAGCCAGGTGTCTGATACATGCAGAAACCCATCATCACGCTTAAGGATATTCAAACCAAACTGAGAATTCCATGTATCCCATCTACACATGGAAATTCCAGAGATAGATTGTTCAAATGGATTGCACACTCTCTTCCTGGAGGGACGCATCCTAATTTGGGTATTAGGCAAGAGCCAAGGCTTGGGGACCCCAGAGTGTGCATTGGGGCAACTGCTGGAGACTAACCAGTTCCTGTATGTCTTACAAGTGAATGTGTTTCTTGCTCAGTGTCCAACCCTGCCACTATGAAGTGCTCCGAGATGTTATCCTATGTGAAGAGTGCTATACAACTGCAAGTTATTGCTGAATATTAAACATTTTACAACACTATTCCAAAAGAGAAGGGAATATTGTCTAGTGTCTTGATTGACAGTATTCCAGATTAATTGGTAGATTGCTTTATTTTGTTTGAATACACAAGAAATCCAATGGATCATATTGATTCTTTAATCAAATTTTCATGAAACATTGTTTATTAAAATCAAAAATATGATTTAAATAGGGAGAATTTGTCCCAAATGGAAATGCTTTTCTCAATCTCAGTCCTGGATCAAGCTGGTGATTTTGTTTTAACCTTTATTTCCAGACTGGAGGGCTCTACCAGACATTTGAATCTCATCTTCAAAATGCCAAGCGTTGTCACGATTTCAAACCAAGTGGAATTATGCACCTCATTATAAGTGTGCTATGCTGGCATCTGGGTATCAGAAATAGATGGCATGAGCCATGACTTCAAATCATAACCTCAATCAATTGAAAAGCAGAAAATGTTACATGAGCTGCACGGTCTCGAGTGAAAATCAATCTAGTCACTGCAGCGATGATCTGAAACGTATTTCATAAAAATTTTGATCACATTTGTTACAGGGTCTCTCATAATTCTTTTGATACCAGTATTAAAGATGCAGAGCAAACAGCGCTATTTTCAATGGTCAGTGTAAGATGGGCTTCAACGTCAATGGGTACCACAATGGGGTCCATAGCAGTACAAACTGGGTTCCTTTGTTAGTGCAAACTGCATCGGGTAAATAATCATACCACCACAGTATCTATAAGAAAAGAACACTGTCAAGTCAAACATCAAGTAAACAGAAATGTTTTAAATTTATCACAAAGAGATGCATCACCAAGTGTATGATGCGAAAATAATCACTGATGGGTCATTCTGCTCCTGGTGATGAGTGAGTGGATGGAATCTCAACAATGGCACCTCTGACACTATAACACTTCGAGCATTTTTCCCAAGTAAAGGAAATGGTCTCATTAATGAACAAGGTTTACAAAATAACAAACACCCACCTGAGGATGTCAGTGCTTGGACCTGGAAAGGAACAATTCATCATATCTGGAAATGGTGATCCACCCACTGATGGTTAGCACATGTTCTTAAATAACACAAGGAATACTTTGAAACTACCCAAAATGTTAATTTGTTTGGCCGATCTGAAATCCTCTTATTGTGCTAATTTTTTGAAGGTGCCTGAATTACTGATTAGCTCCAGTATGGGATATAATAGCTCCAAAAGAAGTAAATTAGCTTAGTTCCAGAGGCTGTTGCTCAAAGTTTTTAGGCTTTAACAAAAGACACCTGAGGAACCTGACTGCAGTTTGAAAGCTCATTGTACCTAAGCTCATACAAATTGTACTAGCTTAGGCACAAACGAATGGACATTTTTATATAAAGGATTATATGATTTGTATCTGTGCCCTCTATTTTATGAGAAGCATTTATAGTGGATGGTGATTTCAGAGCATTTTGATTGAAATTGCATCCATCATTGGAATCCAGTCCCATTGATTGACACTGAGCAAAGAATAGACCTTTCGACCACAAGCTATGAAAAGTAGTAAGAGATTTGTTGTGTCGAGATTTTTGATGATTATTTTGTGAAGGTAAGCACCAGATGAGGGGAAAAAAGTCCCCTTAAGAGAAATCTGGGATCAGAATCTGAATAATGGACCATGTGTAAGTGTTGAACTAAAATGAAACAAGCTTGCAGAATGTTACAAACCACTGCAGGAAATTGTAAGTAAGGAAATTAGATGGTTAAAGGATAAATTGAACAATCCTGTTTTCTGCAAAGTTGAAGTTGGCCATGACTAGATCTTGGCTGGCTGACCCATAAGCTGTGGAAGTTTTTATAAAAGATACATATTAATTGTGTCGCTGAGCCTTGACAGCAAAGTGTTAGTGTCTATTCAATGGAGGGAGGGGGGGATACTATCACAGCAGAGCCAATCCTGTTTTCACCCAACATCCACATGGCTCATCACTGGAGAGCAACCAACAACAGCAACTTGCATTAATATAGTTCTCTTCACGCCAGGTAGGGTCTCGGGGTGCTTAAACCCAGAGTGGGAATCTCAGTTGACTTTCCCTTTCCCAAATCAGGGTGATGAGGTTAACCAGAAGCATAGAACTATAGACATTTATAGCACTGAAGACCCATCGTGTCTGTGCTTGCTCTTTTATAGAGCAATCCTTTCACTTGGCGTTTCCCCATACCCCTTTGTAGCAATCTTCTAGTTCAGCTTTAATGCTTATGTCAAAACATCTCAAAGTGCTTCATGTGTATTTGCTGTAAAGTGAAATGACTGTATATTGGTAGTTTAACTGTGGCAGCTAATTTATGCGCAGCAGTGTCTCATGAATGACAACAACAAAAAATTGCATTTATATATGCCTTTCACATCGGGAGGACATTCCAAGGGACTGGGCAGTCAAAGATTTGTGCAAATAGGCATGAAGTCTATTATCAAATTATCTGGAAGATTATTGGCCAGACCACTGGGAGAACTCCATTCCCTTTTCAAATAATACCATGGAATCTTTAATGGCCACTTGAAGTGGCAGATGGCAGATATTTTAATATGTAATCTGAAAGAAGGTATTTTTAACAATGCAGCACTCCCTCAGTGCCTCACATGGGTGTCAGCTTAGAGTGTGAGCTCAAAGTCCCAACAATAAAGCTTAAATCCCAGGTTGTTGAATGTATTACAGCGACCAACATGGGCTTAAACGGTTTGAATGAAGATGATAAAATTCAATGTCATTTTATTTGAACTGTCAGCATTGACATTTATTAACATTAAATAGAAATAACCGAGAGACTGTCAGTAAATAATTAATGCCATAGTAAATATAAGTACAAAACATATATCACTAATTATTCATTTAATTTTTTTGTCTAATCTAATAAATGATTCAGGGTAGTTTGCCATTTATCAAATGAGGTTCTCAGGATAATTGACATGAATAAATGGTAAAATATGCAAAGCTCCAAACAGACACTGAATCTTTAATTTAACAAATTATAATTCAGCTCAACGGTACACCTGATTCACGTATTCACAAGTTATAAAGTGACTGTAGATATACAGCACACATCACTCAAGTAAAAGAATGTTGTAGGAAATTAAATATTAATCTTCATATAATGAGAGGGACAACCTGCTCATGAAAAAGGCTAATCTTCTACAAAGCACTTTCGACTTTGTAGTGAATACAGAAATCCATGTGTATTGCACGAGTCAAGATAAGAAGGAAATAGCCGTCCTTTAAGAAATGTGACATTTTTTTACATTTCATCAATCACAATTAAGCTCGTGAAGCAGGCTGAAACAGAGGCAAAATAACACACATAAGGAAGGCACAGAATGAATTCCAAAATACACAAATTGTCAAAAATTGAATTAAAAAAATCCAAACTAATCTTCCTTTGCACTTGTCTGGAATGCCTGCACAGGAACTTGATATTGACCATGACAAGAGAGGCAAATAAAACTTTTTCTTATTTTATGGAATTTGCAACTCCTGTATTAGTTTCTTTAGTGTGAGCGAGAAAGGTGCAAACAGCATCCACTTGTGTGGCTAGTCTAATAGTTATTGTAATTGCAATGTTAACATGACACAGTCTTGTGCTACTTTCTCAATTTGAGAGACATGCTCGTTCACCTTCTCGCGGAAGATTCGTCAGTCGTGAAGCCTTTGTGAATTGAGAACTAAATTTCAGATAGATTTTGCATTGAGACTTCATATACAAATAATGTACTGAGAGAAATTTCTGTTGTTGCTTTCATATCAAACAAATTGGAATTGACCAAGAAGTAGAATGAAAATAGGAAGAAGTAAAATCTTTCAATGGTTGTGGAACTGATTGATGGGAGCTTCTTGGTACAAAATGGTACAAAATGCACATGTGCATCCATTGGATACACTGAAAAGGGTTCACAGTATCAAGAACAGATTTCTACCAAGCATGTAAATGGCTCAAAATCAAAAGGCTTTGAGATTTTATGAATTTTTAATAAATGCAAAGAAAAGGCAAAGCTCTAATCACGCTCGTTCCAGATGGGATGAGTATTATCCAATGAAGTGACCTGAGGACCTGTTGAATATCATTCACTGAATGTAACATGTCAAAACTTGGAGCAGGGCCGTGCACATAGCAATAGCCTGATTCCAACGGCACCTCTTGATGTCATCAGCTGCCTCCATACAATTAAGCAACTGAAGCAAAGTAACATTTGAAGTAAACACAAAAGATACATTATCATGCAGGAATAATGCTTATAGTAACAGAGGATAGCAGTGCAACCTTGGCATAATGCTAGATACAAGAAAATCCTTTTGTTGAAATTCGCAAGTTAAAATCTTCATTCTGATAGCCTGGGTCAGCAAACCAACTGTATAGAGTCAGGTTCCTGAGGTTGTTTTAATCGTGATACCAGCAAATGATTGGAAAGAGCGGGTTATGTGGGAGCAGAGGCTGGGATAAGAGGGTGACCGGGGTGAGTATTTATGGCAATGCTCATTAAGGTATAGACTTCCGCTGTGTCTTGTGCCATTTTATACAAGTGAAAGTTTAAGGAACATCACCCAACAGTGTAAGGCAGACACCGCAGCACACAGCAAATTTTAACATTCAATTTTTGTTGAGTTGACTTATCTCAGTTGGATTTACAGTTGAGGCACTACAACTACCCGCAGTGCTCTCGGGATAGGAAGGAGGAAATCAGCCAAGGAAGTTCTGCTCCTGAACAGTACCCGGAGACTTCTGCTCAAGGTATGTGGTATACACGCAGGTTTTGCAGGTGATAATTATTACACTGATTGTGCAAATTTTTCATCTCAATTTCTCTTCACCAGTCTTGCCATTTAGCATTGCAAGAAAACAGCAAGGGTTAAAAAGAGTTGCAGAAAACAACTTCTGAGTTAAACCAGGATTTAAGAATTCTGCAAAATTTTGCACAATGTTACATTTGAAGACAAAAGATCTTAAGGGTAAGAAGACCATGTGAGATGTTGGGCCTCTGTTGTTCCTCCTCCCTCTCCCATAACATGACATATTCCTTTGCCCCTGGCTCATTACTGACCCATTTCTTTGATGAAGCTGACCGGAATCCACAATATGTGTTGGCATCCAGCGGAAGAACAGCAGAGCACGGAGGATATGCAATCTAGAGACAAATGTCAGCAAAATCTCACAAGTAACAAACATAAATGAAGTGCATATATTTCACTGGAATGGGTTCGAATAAATCAGACATTCACCTGTTCCATTTTTCTTTATTTAACAAGACTGTTTGAGACTGCGACAGTCCACAATCTCTGTCTAGCAGAGAATGAAAACATCTTTTTCATACTGTACTTCTGTAAATGCTGCACATACAGAATCTCTATTCCTTTATTTTTTTCAAAACCTGTTGAATTTAAGTTCACCATCAGGCAATCTACTGCTTCTTTGATCTGTGATGCGGAGGCTTTCAACACAAAAAATTATCAGGACCTCCGAGTGCACAGGTATAATAGAGCACCATTTGGTCACAATGGAAGTTCAGAGTCTCCAACACTGCTGTGCATGTAATAATATATGACAATGTCTGCATTGCCTGCTGAGATGTTTAAGTGGACTCTTTCAAATAAAACTGTTTAACTAGTTTCTCTTTTTACTTGCAACACAGTTTCCATCGCACAGCTAAGGAAGTGCTTACAGCAGGTTTTAACTGACTATTCCAGAGAAGTATTTGTTTGCATAAAAGGGAAATTATCTGGGAGAATTTTCAGTGATGATCTCAGTCCTTCAGCAAGCCATGTGCAGAAGCTTTCAAAATTCTGATACTTTACTAGAAATCACATGCATATTGTTTTAAACAGGGATCTAAACAGAGTTGATTGCTTTAAGTATGATGCTGATTTTAGCCTGATATTGAATATTTTAAAATGTATCACTTTGTGCTGTTACCCATTTCTCTGTAAAAGGATTCAAATACTATAACACTATCTTCTCCAACATAACAAGCATCCAGATAAAATAGTCATTCACTTCATGACGATTTGTGGGACCTTGCTCTGCTAAAATTGACTGCCATATTTGCCTACAAATAGCAGTCAAGACCCTTGGCAGCAAGTAACTGTGAGGCACTCAGGATACACTCGGGGTCCTGATGACTTTGAGACATTGGCTATATCAAATACATGGATTATTATCACATTTATCATTAATGCAGTTCCCTCACAAGTAGATAAACGGAGAGGGTGGAGGGTGCAGTTGATGTAGATTATACGGACTTTCAAAAGGCATTTGACAAATTGCCACATGAAAGACTTGTAAGAAAGATAGAAGCCCATGGTATAAAAGGGACAGTGGCAGCATGGATCCAGAACTGGCTGGGAGACAGAAAGCAGAGAGTTGTGGTGAATGGCTGCATTTCTGACTGAAGTGAAGTGTACAGTGGCGTCCCCCAGGGATCGGTATTGGGACCACTGCTCTTCTTAATATACATAAATGATCTGGACTTGGGTATAGCAAGTACAATTTCCAAGTCTGCGGATGACACAAAGTTAGGTAGGGTGGCAAACTGTGAGAAAGATAGCAGCCAACTGCAGGAAGACATAGACAGAATGGTAAAATGGGCAGACACATGGCAGATGAATTTCAAAGTGGAGAAATGCGAGGTAATGCATTTTGGTAGAAAGAATGAGGGGAGGCAATATAGGCTGGTAATACAATCTTAAGTGGGGTAAAAGAACAGAGAGACCTGGGGGTGCAGGTAAATGAATCCTTGAAGGTGGCAGAACAGGTAGATAAAGCTGTAAAAAGGGCATATGGGATACTAGGCTTTATAAATAGGGGCATAGAGTATAAGAATCACAAGATTATGATTAACCTATATAAAACACTGGGTAGGCCTCAGTTAGAATACTGCGCCCAATTCTGGGCACCACACTATAGGAAGGATGTTAAGGCATTGGAAAGGGTGCAGAGGAGATTTACGAGGATGGTACCAGGAATGCGGGACCTTGATTATGAGGAAAGGCTAGTGAGGCTGGGATTATTCTCATTGGAGCAGAGAAGGTTACGAGGAGACCTAATAGAGGTCTTCAAAATCATGAGGGGATTTGATAAGTTAGAAAGGGAAAAAACTTTTTCCACTGGTGGGTGTGTCGGTGACTCGAGGTCACAGATTTAAATTAATCTCTAAAAGAAGCAGAGGGGAGGTGAGAAGAAATTTCTTCACACAGCGAGTTGTTCGAATCTGGAATGCATTGCCTGAAAGGATGGTGGAGGCCGATTCGATAACAACTTTTGAAAATGCCGTGGATGGGTATTTGAGGAGGACGGGCTTGCAGGGTTATGGGGAAAGGGCTGGGGAGTGGGATTGACGTTACATTGCTCTTTTCAAAGAGCCGGCACAGACTCGATGGGCCAAATGGCCTCTTTTTGTCCTGTACAATTCTATGATTCTATGATTCTATAATTCATTGTTATTCCTTTCTCTGCTCTCAAATCTCTCTCTAAAAACTATTGCTTCAACTATGTCTTTTGTCACTTCTAAAATACACTCACTTCTTGCTGTCTTCAATAAGCTCTTCAAGCAGCCTTATAAGGCAATTGTGTTATACAAATCTACATTTCTAATAAACACACTAAACATTAGTAATACATGACAAGTTTAGTGAATTTAGAAAGGACTGTAATGGAATCTAAGACTGCCTAGCTTATGTTTATCGAACACCCTCTCAATAGCTTCTTTCTCGATTGCTACAAATTTCAGTTGTACCCAGCTTTGCTCCCTCTGAGCTTATCCTGCAGCCTGCACTGATGACATAGATGTAAATGATTAGACTCAGACTGATCCTGGCTGCCAGTAAAACACCGGAAAATCGCTCTTCAGCCTCCGCAAAATAAGGATGGAAATAAATCACACCAGCTTCTTTTATAATTAACAGATTAGTTTCAATTCTAAATGCTATATGGATCTTATAATTTATATATATAAATATATATATATACACATAACCTTTAAAAGTAATAAGTAAATGTGGAAAAATACAATGTTTTATTGACAATCTATTTTGCTTTTCTTCACAGAACAGAAAACAATCAAACGGGTATACACGTCTATTTTTTTCTTTATTCCTTGTGTCTTGATGTTCTGATTTTAGGGTGTCAGCCTGGCACAGATGGTAGTACTCTCAGCTCAGAGAGTCAGAAGGTTGTGGTTTCAAGCCCCATGGCGGTTCTTTAAACTCAGTGTACGCTGACACTCTAACATAGCACCGGGGGAATGCTACAGGCGCTTTCCTTCAAATGAAATGATTAACGAGCTCCTGTCTGCCTGTTCAGGTAGATGTTATTGTCTTTGGAGAGGATGTATGGTGTAAAGGGAGAGAACAGGAAGGGAAACCAACATGTTGTTATTGAAATTGAAAAAATACTGAAAATCATCAGAGGCTGTTTGTACTTCGCAGCTTAACTTTTATTTCTTGGTGTTACTAAAATTCCTCATCACTCAGTCTTGCACTGAGACTACTGCTAGTGACTGCTGTATGGAGTGTGATTGGCAGTAATTGCAGTTTTATAGTCCAGTTGACTGAAGGCAGTAACCTCCAGGTTTTATCAGTAAGCCTGACGAACTGCCTTTGCAGCTCATGTTTAAACATATTGACATTATGGAAAGACTATCAATTGCCATTTCCCTCAGGCTAAGAGTTACTTCTGCAGGCTATAGCAAGCAAGATAATAATCCAATAAAAATATATATGGGCACTAAAAAAAAAGTACATAAACATAAACAGTACATAAACATAAACATTTCATTAAAGTTACAGTGAGTATTAAAATCGACACCAAGAAAACAGAAATAGAAAGTGCCCATTTTTGTAAGGATAGAGCACAATCTAAAAAATTAAAGTCTTCATTGTATCATTTGGTTTGAAAAGCACATTCCATCATTGCCATAGGACATTGTTATAGGTTCTGGACTCGTTGAACCTCACTGTGGAAGGGGACACAGTCCAATTAAATGAAGAAAGTGTGGAAGTTTAAAACCTTTGGAGCTTATAGAAATGCAAAAGTTTAAAATGGGATAGCAAAAGGAAACGCAGAACAGTGCTTTAGGATCAGGAAGGATATATTGACTCTGGAGTGGGTGCAGCGCAGATTCACCAGAATGATACCAGGGCTTAAAAGGTTAAATTATGAAGACAAGCTCCATAAACTTGGTCTCCATTCCCTTGAGTTTAGATGGTTGAGGGGTGATCTGATTGAGGTTTTCAAAATAATAAAGGGATTCGAAAGGGTAGCTACAGCGAAACTATTTCCTCTGGTGGTGGAATCTAGAAATTCTCTTTGACCGAGCCTTCAGCTCCCCTCTCGACTCTCTTCCCCCTCCTCACTCCCTCCCTTCCCTCCCCTCACCCTGACCATTTCCCCCCTGCTCGTGTCCTGACCCAACTGTGCAGCGCCTTGGGACGTCCTCCTGACGTGAAAGGCGCTTTATAAATGGAATCTTGTTGTTGTTGTTGTTGTAGAACAAGGGGACATAATCTTAAAATTAGAGCTAAACCATTTAGGAGTGAAATTAGGAGATAGTTTTTTCACACAAAGGGTAGTGGAATCCGGAACTCTCTCCCCCAAAAGGCTGTGGATGCTGAATCCATTCAAATTTTCAAGACTGAAGTGGATGGATATTTGTTAGGTCAGGGTATCAAACGATATGGGGCAAGGGCAGGTAATTAGAATTGAGGCACAGATCAGTCATGATCTAATAGAATGGCGGAACAGGCTCGAGCGCCTACTCCTGTTCCTATGTTCCTTCCTAACAAAAGTAGAACAAGGGGTTTAGAAGTGCAAAGGGCAATTTCATGGAAAACACCAGGAAGTGTTTCTTGACTCAGAAGGTAATTAACAAACTGGAACAGGTTACCAGGAAGGTTGACGAATGCCAGGACACTGGATTCATTTAAAGCACAGCTTGATGCTGTGATGGAAGGCCAGTAGCATGGGGATTTGAAAGATAAGATCACATGGGCTGAAAGGCTTTCTTCATTCAAGTCAATCTTCCAATCTTGTAAGCTTGTGATCAAGCTCCTTTTTAAACAAATCTGGTGTCCTACATATCAGGAGATATCAAGTTCTCCTCTTGAATTAGCTTCAAGAAAAAAACAGTAGTTAAATGAATTGTTATTTATTTTGCTACTTTCACACTTGTGCTAATATTAGCTTCACACTAGCAGTATAAGAATATGTTTTTTTCACGAAAATACACTATAGCTCTGGTGCCTGGCCTAACCTACAGATAAGCAGAAACAATAATGCTGCAGTTTCAGTGGCTTACAAATCCCAAACATTTCAGCATCAGAACAACTTGTTTAGATTCTATGATTAATTCTTATCTGAACTTGTATTTTTTGGTTTATTTTGAAACAGTTCAAAGCCATCTTATGATACATGTGATGAAAAGCCTGGCATAATTAATTTTCATGAGGAGCGGATCCCCTTCGGATCAGTTGATCCTCAACAATGCTTTTTTTTGTTACTTTGAAGAGCAGGGATTTCTCAGCTGGCAATTCAGATGGATTTGAACATCATTTGATCAATGCTCAAGTTCCCATTAAAGTCTTAAGTAAATCAAGTACCATTGCTGCAGAATATCTGACTATCGCATGAATCAAAGCCTAAAAATGTTTTGTATCTGCAGTAACAGATCAATGTGAAATTGGGCAAGACCTTTTCTATTTGCAATTTTGTCTAGAACACTTAACTTGTATTTCCACTCCTGCTACTTGCTAGCCAGTCCCAACTGCTCTTTGATTCCCCCAACCCCCCAAAAATAGAGTTTGTAAATCTCTGCTTGTTGGGTGAAGATATGATCTGACTTATTTGTAATACCATCCACAACCAAATACCTGCCAACGTCTTCTGTCCAGTTTCAAATGTGAAAATAGTGACTTGAGTGAAGTAATTGAGTGCCTTGAATCAATGCTTGCAGGTGTGGAGAAAAGGAGAAAACTAGATGGAAAACAAAAAATGAAACACACTTTCTACATACTGTAGGCATATGTTTAAATATGTCCAATTAGAATGATGCTCGAAGATGCTTGATATCATAGGGCTATTAAAATAATTGTCAGATGAGTAAAGTGTACGATTTTGTTACAGAATGCCTGGTAGCGACTTTCAACTCGTGACCGAGTGGATTGTCAATTGGACATCATTGTCATTGTGAAGCACTAGTTTTATGCAGGAGGGCTTTTAGTAGTAATACAAAATCGAAACATGTCCTAAGAAGCAGAACCATTTCAATTTGCCCACAAGCCAAGTGCCTTGTTAGATAAATTTATTCATGATATCTTGTACAGGGTGATATCTTTGGTCTTTTATTGGCTTATTATGATCCCAAACTGCACATTTCCAGTAGGCAAATTGTATTCATGACAACCACAACTCGTTTTAAGCTGGGAAGAAAGCAACTGAGGAAAATTGGATCTTCCAAGCTAAAGGGCTATGGATTGGCATGTGAGGGAGCTACCCACTAACAATTGAAGAGCAATATGCTTGCTGGAAACAATACTAATAGGAAAAAATTTCAGAAAATAGCAGATAACTGTGCTAAGAGAGGAAAGTCAAAGTTTGCTCAGTCACAGTGGAAGACAATCATCTAACCAAATCTTTCTGGTTTAACCCATTGTCTCCTATTTGTTTCAATCTTACATCTTACAAAATACACAGTCACGACACTTTAAAGTGTATTCCATGAAGTGCTTTGAGACGTCTCGATGACATGATAAGGCGTTATATCAAATTCAAGGATTATTATTATTATAGAGTCAGGCTCACCACTGTTAAGCGCTCTGAGATGCTACCCTGTGTGGAGGGTGCTATATAATTGCAAGTTGTTGTTGTTCTTGTTGTTGTAGTGATGTGATCAGTACTACATATACACAGGAGCAATATCCATTCCTGTTCAATGGAATCCGAGAGTCCTTAGTTGTTTCACAGCTGGACTTGTATCTGCTAAATTGTAAAACATCTAATGTTGGTGAAGCAAAGAGAAAGGAAACATTTGATTTATCTGTGGTAACACTTGAAGAAAACTATACAGCAGTAGTAGGAGAAGTGTTATGATATCCCTTTGTTTCAGATGATCTCAAACTGATAAATCAGTGTTATTCCTCTTGAAATGGCCCATCTGAGAGCTTTTGCACTCTGGCTTATGTGAATAAATCACCCAGACCAATAATTGTAAGAAATGGGACTGGAAAGTATAAATAATGTAACTGATCCGTTCTATGTTCTTGCCATTGACTTGGATAAGAGCATTTATTAGAGTATCATAAAATATACTGATGAAAGCAAGCTCTGTTTGTAGGTAAGTAATACAAGGCAGATGAATAGGGTTCAGGGCAATCTGGATCAATCAAACTGATTGACTAAGGAGTAGCAGATAGATGTTCAGCTCGATAGATGTACATGAATACATGTTGTTGCAAAAAACAGTGAACATTTATACAAAAGAGTTGTTCATTACAAAAAGACTTGAGTGCGATTATTGATCATACGTTGTAGGTTTTAAGACAATGTGAAATCGCTGGTATCAAATCTAATCAAACATTGTCACATGCTGAGGGCATTTGGCCATAATTCAAAATACTTTATTCTAACCTTGTATAGATCAGAAGAAAGATTAAGGGAGACATGATGTAGTTCTCTGAAATGATGAAAGGCAAAGATAATAAATATTTAATCGACTATTTGACTTGGTAATATATCATTGCTTTTATCTTATATAGCCTGGGAAAGCATTCTAGTGCAGCGCTGGAGAGTGCTCCATTGTTAGAGTTGCCATCTTTCCAATAAATGTTTCACCAAAGTCCCGTTTGCCTGTTCAAGTGGACGTTAAATATACCGTGGCACAATTGAAAACGAGAAGAGAGTATCTGCCAGTGACCTGGCCACAACAGTCACTACACTTTATGGTAAAACCTGTGAAGTGCTTTGAGACATCCTCCCAATGCGAAAGGCATTATATTATGTCCAAAGAGTGTCAGGATTATTGCAAATTCAACTTATTACATTTCATCTTAATTTACGGGTCAGTCTGGCTTGATTGGCAGAACGCGCATCTTTGAGTCAGAAGGTCGTGGGTTTGAGCCCCATGTTAGGACTTTGAGCTCATAGCTGATGCTGCAGTACTAGAAGAGCACTGCCAGAGGTGTCGGATGAAATGTTAAATTGAGGTCCGTTCCATGGCACTATTCAAAAAGTGAAGGAAAATTCTTTCATTGTCCTGGCCAACGACTGACCAGAAAAAAATTGGTCATTCATTTCATGATGTCTGTGGGACATTGCATGTGCAGTTTGGCTGATGGGTTTGCCTACAAATGCGGCAGAGTTTATGTTACTTTTCTAAGTATGTTTGAGCTAAAATAACTACTTTTTGCAGGAGGTTGATATTCTGTTCTTTTGTCAAGTGATTTCTATTATTATTATCATCATTATTATCATCATTATTATTATTTGCTCCTTTCTTCTGTCCATGACCTGTGATTTCATCATGTCAGAAAGGAAAAAAATAAGCCTTCTATTTCCTTGGTAGGTCAGGGTTATAGTTTCCAGTTGGCAGATGCTTAAAATCTTCTTTAGTCATGCCTTATTAACAGTATAATTTGCTCATTTAATCAGAAAGTAAAAATGGCATGTACTGATAAGATGATTATGCTTCAAAATTAATGGATTCCAGAGCTGAAACACAAGCTGTATGCAACATCCAGGAAAAGTACGTGAATAAAGATTTATATACACAGAGCGAAATACATTTTATACATGCAAAATTTCCACTCTTTCCTAGGATTCTAAATATAATGTCCAATTCTAAATTTAATTCTAAATATAATTACCAACCTTTGAGAGAGATTCTACCTGGGTCTATTTCTGTAGAATTTCAGAGCACTCAGTGTTTGGCAAAATTCTTAAATACAGCCTCAATTTTAAAGTTAGTTTTCTTTAGTTCTTACAATAAATGAGACTTTATTTAAGAATTTACTAAATTCTGGATGTTCTGAGATGCTTAGAAAATGAAAGTGATCTGGGCACCAGCCAAGTTTATAACCAAGTGGCAGACAAGCAATTCTGATTTACCACTGGTTTCGCAAATAACCAACCACCAGAAATCACCATTATCACATTAGGTCAACTGAAATGAGAGTGAAAAGTTGCTGGAAGTTGGGAGTATATGGATTTAGTCAGCAGTGTTCATGATTTTATTAATAGACAATTCTGTTTACTACAATTTGCATTTACACAGTACTTTTCCATGTCGGCTAACTTCTTGAAGGGCTGTCAATGTTGTGCACTCATGAAAATAAGTTGAGAGTTTTATAGCTCAACATTTTTGTACATGAGTTTCTAAACTCTGTGTGTCAAAGGGTCAATGTTGGATGGCATACATCATTGAAACCAGTCCATTACTGTCTGAGCACAACAGAGATAAAGTGGTAGTAGCAGTGCCCCTGTCAAAGTGGCTTTGAAGGGACATAAATTAGTGGATATGAGGGGAAAATAAGATTCTACACATAAAGGAACAAAAAAAGTGCTAGGCACTTTCCACTGTGCCTGGCACTTCTAAGATGCTTCAAAAACAGTTATAACAAACTTAACATCTGTAAAGGACAATTGTCTTAACATAGACAAAGGGATGGAATTTGCAGAGTAAAGTTACGCTGAACCATAAACAAACAGTTAATGTCACGTTTAAGGATTTGATGATGTCCACGCAGAGTGGTTACACTCTTAAAGTTGTGATTAACTCCCTTGGCATCCCACCAAAAATCTGGATCCTTTGGTTGCATATAATAAGAAAACAACATAGGTGATTTAAAAGTTTGCCAAGCCTTCACCTACCAGAGGCCACGAAGCATGACTGCAGCCATGCAGTTTATTACAGAGTAACAGAGTAACTCTAAATTAAATCAAACAATGTTGCCTATGATTAAAGGCTCAATAGACATTGGCTTCGAGAAGCACACAAATCAAGCCTGATATCTTGTTCACCAAATTTCCTCTCTTGTCCTCTTCTTTATAAAGCATTTAACTTATTTTTTCCCCATTAGATTACAGTTCCACCTACATCTACCAACATCTCAAACAAGTGGGAATTATTCATCTGCTCGTGAGTGTTGACAAGTTGTTCAATTGCTGAGGACCTTACTGCCAGGGGGTTAGACTCCAGCAGTATCCTGATGCACACACTAGTGTCCCCAAGCCTTGGATCTTGCCAACCTGTGCTTAATACTATTCAGTATTAGGTAAGCAGGGTGCATCCCTGGGAAGGCACCAGACATTCCAGACATATGGAAATTTCCATGTATAAATAACATACATTTATGGAATTCTAAATCTCATTTGGAGATTCTTAAACATGGTGATGGGTTTCCACATGTGTCAGACACCCTGCTGACCACCCACCCCATCNAAAAAAATTCTTGCTCTCAGGGTGTATGTAAGATTGTTATTTGGAGTATCCTTGCCTCTTCTATGATGTGGAAACAATGCAATTCACACAAAATTGCAGTCAAGTGTAGTGATTGTGTATTTGTAGGGAATGAGGAGGAGATTGCGCAGTTCTCTCAGGTTGTAAAATATTAATCTCAGTTTAAGATTGCTCTGCCCATCAATGAAAAGCTGGAGACAAGAACTTTAGAATTTCCTGGTTATATTTCAGTATTAATAATAATAAACCTTGCATTTGATATAGCGCTTTTCACGTCTTCTAGACGTCTCAAAGCACTTCACAGAATAGACTGCAAAGTGAATTGACAGTACATTTGTGGGGAAATGCGGCAGCCAATTGCGCACAACAGTGTCCCACAAACAGTCGTGGATTGAAATGACCAATTTATTATTGTGTTTTTTTTTGAGGGATTATTATCAGGCGTGTAGAATAAGGAAATTTGCCCAAGGTTTGCAGCATTGGTTTTGTGTTCTGAGGCATTATGATTCCCATCAGCCTCATTTAATGCAGTGTTTCTGTTTGATGTGAAAAAAGATGATGACTCTCAACCTCTGCTTTGCTCTTCACTGGTTGTGCTAACTGTGCAGGTGTTGTTTTCGTGTCAGCCCATCACTGCTGCAAGTATCCTTGGGGATGGTTCCTAAAACATCTGTGGCATTTGAAAAAAAAGCAATGGGAGCTTGCATTGTCTTTCCCTTCCTGCTGTGTTCAAGCCTTCAGAATACTGCTTCATTAATAAGAAAACAATTTATCCAATAGGAATGATTCCAGAGTGATCTTAGGAAAAGCTTTGTTTAGTTTCAGTTCAGTACACACACTTTCATTATCTGGAGATGTACCAGATTTTTTGCATTGCTTCATGTTTCATCCTTCTGTACACTTTGAGCTGTTCTTATTCACCTTTGTGACTGCATGACACAGGCCACTCAATCAGCAGATGTTTCATAAAGGTCATTCACATGCAATGATTTATGAGTTATAATGAGAGGCTCCAGAAGCTAGGAATGTTTACATTAGACAAGGGAAAGGCACGTGGGAGATCTTGTTGAAGTGTTCAAGATACTAATAAGTATAAATAGACTGAACTCTGGTCATGTGTTTAACAAAATCACAAACAATACAACAAAGGGATACAGATTCCAGTGCATAGGAAGGAAAATGAACAGACAGTTTTAATTACTCTTCACAGGGAGTGGTTCATATCTGGAATAGACTACTAGGGAACAGGTACCTAGGGAAACCGTGGAGGTAGATTATGTCATCAGATTCAAGACAGAGTTTGATAACTATGTAATAAACAAATAAATTTGCCCACAAAATACCAGTCAAAAACACTTTACTGTATATCCTTTGAAGTACTTTGAGACGTCTCAACAACGTGAATAAGGCGCTTTATCAAATGCAAAGATTATTATGATTATTAATTGAAGAGTTTGAGAGAGATAGAATAATGTGTGTTTTTGTTTATACTTTGCAACCAGGCAGATGTACCACAATGTTCTGCTGAGAACCTTTATATTGCTGTGTTCTTATGTAATAAGGAAATACATTTTGTGTACCCATGTGCTAGTTACACGTTTCAATTTGATGATCTTATGGTATGCAACGCATCTACTGGTTCCTGGGTATGTTGGAGGCAGATCTCTTGCGACATCCTTCTCAGGCCATTTGAATTACACATTCCTAAAATACCAGAATGATTCAGAAAAATCTGAGTTACAATTTACTGCTATCTACTGTTCAGGTAACAGTAGAGGAAGTCAGCCTGAATCAGCTGGTAGCACTCTCACCTCTGAGTCAAAAGGTTGTGGGATGAAGCCTGCATTGGGACATGGAATTTATATTCCAGGCTGCCACTCCAATACAGTGCTGAGGGTGTGCTGGTCAACAATCCCCCTAATAAAATTGGTCATGTACTTCATGGCTTTTTGTGGGACACTGCTTTGCGCTAAATTAACTGCCCCCAAGATACACAGTTATTACAATTTACAGTACATCATGTGAAACACTTTGAGATAGCTTCCTGATGTGAAATATTATTTTTATTAAGAGTCATGTACCCAGACTAGTGACTTGTTATTATGTGTTTTAATAAACAGAAGGTTTGGATATAATGCAGTAACGTTTGACGCAGGATATACTTTATTCTATTTTACTCTATTCTCTTTCCATCTGGCCAGCTCTCTGTTCATGACACACAGACACAATATCAGTGATGAGCCCAGCAATCTGCATGTGAGTATCATCAGCATGATATAACATTTATAACTGAATTTCATAATATGGTCCCCAATTAATAGATCACAACAACACAAAATCATAAGATCAGTTTGGATGAAGAAATCTCTTCGGCCTATTTGATCTCATTGTGGAGTCCTGTAGTTTAGTGGTTAGAGCACTCACCTCGCAAGCAAGAGCCCTAGGTTTGATTGCCGGCAGGGAGAAATATTGGGCAAGCTTCGTTACTCCACATGCCTCTGTTTACCTAGAAGTAAGTAGGAACCAGGTTGTTAGTCAATTGGCGGGTCGCTTTTCTGGGGATAATAATTCCTTCAAAAAATAAGTACCAGCTTCCCATCACAGCATCAACCTGTTTCATAACTGAGTTCAGTTGTCATAAAAGAAAATACTTTCTGGTATTGAAATTGCCTTTGAAATTCTAAAGCTAGTCCTCTTCTGAAGTATTGTTCTGGGTTTACTTTTTCAATCCCATCTAAAACCTCTCTGTAAGGTCCCCTTTTAGCCATCTTCTCTCAAGATTGAATAGAGAGTCTGTACTGTATCTGTGATTGTATATGTAATCTTTCGTGAGGAACATAACAGAGAGAGCATCTGGCTCTGTGTGATAGATATATAATACTTTGGCAGTAGAGTACAGTTCATTTTGCTGTGGACCAGATTAAATAGGAATCTATCTGCTATCTACACCTGTTCAACATTACAACATTATTGTCACAGCAAGTTGCTTAAGTGTAAAATGATGTTCAGCCCAGCGATGAAAGAAAATCCCTGGAAATGTTCTTGTTCACGAGGCTCATCAACTGAGGATATAAATGAATGGGAAGTGTGAATTCAGACCTTCAAAGCCAATGGGCTTTTCCTATGATACCATGTTAAATCTCATCTTCACACACACACACTCACACACATATATACACATTTTCCAGCAAGAGTCACTGCATTAGAATCACAAGTAAAAATTGATAGATTTGTTTGATTCTCCAGCCCAAGGACACTGAGACAAATTATAATGTATCTATCACCACCACAGCTGAGCTCAGCAAATTCAGCACAGTTTAGCTATTGAGTTAACTTGTGTCTGGGCATTGAATTATAATAACAACTTACTCTTGGTTTTCAAATAGGATGAACATCTCAAAGTGCTTCACAAATGTCACAAAGTAGGGAGGAGAGAAAGTGCATTTCAAGCTGTTGACCACAGTCACGGTCAAAGAGCTTCTTTTTGAGAGAGTCTTTGAGGCAGGGAGAGAAGGTGTTGGGCAAAGGGATTTAGAAATAATGTTTTAATGGGAGGCACTGTGGCTGAAATACCAGCTGAGTTGCAGAAATGTCATTTCTAAAAACAAAAAAAAGTTTTCTTTTTTTAATTAGTTGTATTTTACCAAAGAAAGTTGGCTGCATAATTGTGCATGTTAACTCATTGTAGAGAAATGGAATGGTGCTACTAACCATGCAACTCTAGTTATCAAGACAGTCATCAATGTCAACAGACGCAGAGATTGGATGGCAGATCAGCATCAGTTTTTAATCTCACCTAATCAAATGGAAGATTGTTTCATAATTCCCCAATCTTGAAAGATTAATTGTTATCTAAAATTGATTTAGCAAGCAGCTTTGAATTGTGCTTTATATTTCTGTCACACTCTAACTGGATAAAAGCTTGGGCATTTGAGCTGCCATGGAAAAAAGCTCTACAGACTGCCACAGGTCACCACACTCTGTGTAATATACACACCCACACATTAAACTAACTTCTCTCTGGGCTCTCAGCATCAGGCTATGCAATTGGCTGCCGCGTTTCGCCCACACCATATACAGTCAATTCAGTTTACATTGTATTGTGTGAAGCGCTTTGAGATGTCTAGAAGACATAATAAGGCGCTGTATCAAATGCAAGGATTATTATTATTATCACATTGTCCAAATGCCTCAAAGCACTTCACAGGACCTAGTGAGATTGTGAGGTGAGGGCAGAGAGATGAAGTGAAATTTGAGTAATTACCTCCAGTGGATGAGCTATAGCACCACATTAGGTTTCATTCTAAACATATTATAATAATAATAATATTAATCCTTGCATTTGATATAGCGCTTTTCACGTTGGGAGGACGTCCCAAAGTGCTTCGCAGAACACACTGTAAAGTGAATTGACTGTATATTTGTGGGCGAACGCGGCAGCCAATTGCGCACAGCAATGTCCCACAAACAGTTGTCGATTGAGTGTCCAAATTATTTTTTTTAACAGTCGTAGATTGAAAATGAGCAATTTATTATTGTTTTTGGTTTTGGAGGGATTATTATTAGGTGTGTGGAGTAAGGACTGTTCCTTGACTAAGGAATCATTAAAATGTGTTTTGAAATTCCTTCTGAATGTTGATGGAACAAAACCTAGTGGAAAATATTCTGAGATGCCATTTTGATTTATTGCTTAGCAAGGCCACTATTTTGGAAGTGAGAATGATCTTCTGGACTAGGGATGGCCAACTTGTGGCCCACGGGCAACATTACGCTTGCCTAGAATAATCACATGGGCTGCAAGTTGTCCATACCTGTTCTAGACAATGCTTTATAGGATATCAATCTAAAGTCACCCTTAATCTACAATATACACAATTACACCACTTTACAGTGACCAATTTATTTATTTATTATTTTTTTTTGTGGGAATTATTCCCCCCAGAAAAATGATCCACTAATCGACTAACAACTGGGTTCCTACTTACTGCTAGGTAAACAGAGGCGTGTGGAGTAAGGAAACTTGCCCGATGGCTCGCCCTGCCAGGAATCAAACCCAGGTCCTCTCGCTTGCAAGGATTGTTATATTATCCTGTAAATATTGCATCGGATCTGCTGTGAAATTCTGCATTTTCTCACCCCTTAGATATTAAAGGGGGTTGTCACCATTCCTATAAAATTCAATGTTTGACTTCTGCAGCTAGATTAGTACCATTGTAAGGAGGCGGAATGCTCAGCTTCCTATACTTCCAAGTCACCCAGAGTCATTTCCATTTACAACACTGTGCAAGATATTCTGATAACTGGGATTGTTTTTGGTGCAAAGAAATGCATATTTAGGAAACCCAGATTAATTTTTACTTAAGGAACTCAACTCAACAATTTCTTGTCCATTTCCAAATCCATTCCAAGAAGGTGAACAGGTCGGCAAATGCATGTTGAGAATGGATGAATTGGTTTTCTGCAGTGTGAAGCTACCTGAAAAGAAAACATGCTTTAAATAATAATAATAATTCTTACATTTGATATATTGCCTAATATTTCAAGGTTTCCTGTAAAGTGTGATATTTGTGTATTGTAGGCAAACACAGCACCAAATTGAGCATAGCAATGTCTCATAACAAATTTTATTGGGGGAACTGTTGGCTAGGACACCGGGAGAAATTCCCTTCCTGTTTCAAGGCATGGGATCTTTAACATTTCCTGAATAGAAGGTGGGATTTCAATTTGCCTCAAAACCAATTTGATTTCATGCCTTACAACACCAACAAAATTATATTTGTATACCACCTTTCACATTGGCAGGATATCTCAAGGGGCTGGACAATTAGAGTTTCGGATCCGAGCTTGGGATTGGGGAGGGTGGAGGACAGGGAGGGAAGCAGGGTGATCGAAGGTACAGTCGAAGAGGAGGGTCTTGAGACGAGTCTTGAAGGAGGCAAGGCAAGGGGCAAAGCGGAGGACCTGCGGGATGGAGTTCCAGAGAGTGGGGGCAGAGTGGCTGAAGGCTTGTGCACCAATGGTGAGGCGGGCGAGGTGGGGATGTGAAGCAGGCTGGAGCCCACTGATCGGAGGGAGCAGGAAGGTTGATAGGGAGTTATGAGGTTGCAGAGGTAGTGGGGAGCAAGGCCATGAAGAGCTTTGAAGGTAAGGATCTTAAACTGTATCCTCTGGGTGATGGGAAGTCAATGGAGTCGGACGAGGATGGGAGTAATAGAGTTGTGACTCTGGTGCGGGAGAGGACATAGGCTGCAGAGTGCTGGATGATCTACAGCCTATGGAGGGAGGAGTTGGGGAGGCCAACAAGCAGGGAGTTGTCCTGCACAGTCAAGCCTGGATGTTATGAATGGAGTCCTGTAGCTCAGTGGTTAGAGCACTCGCTTTGCAAGCGAGAGACCTGAGTTCAATTCCAGGCAGGGCGAAACCTTGGGCAAGTTTCCTTACTCCACACGCCTAATAATAATAATAATAATCCCTCCAAAAACAAAAAACAATAATAAATTGGTCATTTTCAATCCACGACTGTTTGTGGGACATTGCTGTGCGCAATTGGCTGCCGCGTTCGCCCACAAATATACAGTCAATTCATTTTACAGTGTGTTCTGTGAAGCGCTTTGGGACGTACTCCCGATGTGAAAAGCACTATATCAAATGCAAGGATTATTATTATTATTATTATTATGAATGCGTGTATGAGGGTCTCGATGGCCTGACTGTGAGACAGTCGCGGAGCCGGGAGATGTTGTGGAGGTGGGGGAAGGCAGAATGGGTCACAGCATGGATGTGGGGTAGAAAGGATAGTTGCGGGTCAAACAAGACGACAAGGTTCCGCACTCAGTGAGGTGGCGTGTGCATCTTTTGGTGGTGATGCTGTCAGCGCCTGAGGCGTGGAGGCGCTGACGGGAGCCAATCAGGAGGGCCTCAGTCTTGTTGATGTTCAACTGAAGAAAGTTAGCTCTCATCCAAGACTTGACATTCTGTCAGGACAGCAGTGGTCCTGGAGTCAAGGGTGGAGGCAGAGAGATAGAGTTGGGTGTCATCCGCATACATGTGTAAGTTCACCCCGGGTATCCAGATTGTGTCAGCAAGAGGGAGCATATAGATATTGAAGAGGAGGGGACCAGAACAGAGCCCTGAGGATCAGCACTAAAGATTTATCTTCATCTAAAGTTCAGCATCTCTGACAATGCTGTATTTGCCAATACTGTACTAGAATGTAAGCCTATACTATAAATTCTGAGTTCTGACACTGGGCTTGAACCCACAACCTTTCTGACTAGGGACGTGTGTACTACCAATTAAGCCAGGCTGACATACCCGTTAGGGTATTAAGCAATTTTTTCCACTGAATGAAGAAGTTCACTTTTGTACCTCATTACTGTAGAATATGATCTTTAAATACAACCTGCAGTTTTCTAAAACCCACGCTAAGAACTGTGGCATTTGAATTATTGGACAACACACCGTGCTTGCTAAACCTTTCTTAATTATTAATCCATTCAGTTTCAGACAGTGAGTGCACTGTAGCTAATTAGCTATCAATTAATTTTAAGTCAGAAAACTCTCATCCAACCTGGGAAGCATAGTGGTCTTCATATAAGAAGAAGAATAACCTTGCATTTGATATAGCGTCTTATCACGTCTTCAAGGGGTCTCAAATCGCTTCACAGAATATGCTGTAAAGTGAATTGACTGTATTTTGTGGGTGAAATGCGGTAGCCAATTACATCCAGCAGTGTCCCACAAACAGCTGTGGATTGAGTGACCAAATTATTTTTTAAAAAATTTATTTATTGTTTTGAAGGATTATTACCCCCGGAAAAGCGATCCACCAATCGACTAACAACTGGTTCCTACTTACTGCTAGGTAAACAGAGGTGTGTGAAGTAAGGAAACTTGCCCAGCATTTCGCCCTGCTGGGAATCTAACCCAGGTCTCCCGCTTGTGAGGCAAGCACTATAACCATTGAGCTACAGGACCTCCAAGTTGGAGTCTTTGCGCCTAGTCCATTTGATTACTAATTTTGGGGGCATAGAGAAACAAGGTTTTCTCCTCCTTCGCTTCTAAACCCCTGGAAAAGTAATAGAAAATCAAAAAAAATCAACTGAAAACCCTGCTTAAGGACTGAAAAAAAAACAAATAAGTGGGGTTGAAACACTATGATGATGCTAGGAGATTGAGAGGAAGAAACCACTTACCTGGAAAAGTGCATCATCTTTCTGTATTTCTAGAAGCCTTCCTTCAATAAATTGAGACATGTTTTAAGGAATGCCACAAATATTATTCTATTATTTCGCTTTGCTCCAGAATGACTCTCTTGAGCTGTTACCTACCCCCAGGTGGTAGCTGAATGAGAAATGTACATTTTGATGTAAAATCATTTGTTGATTAATGTCTCTGCACTACACATGAAAATTACTACAGTATTTATTATAGAAATGATGCTTCAGTCTTGGGCACCGTACCGCAGGAAGGATATATTGGCTCTGGAGGGGGTGCAGTGCAGATTCACCAAAATGAACCAGGACTAAAGGGGTTAAATTATGAGGAGAGGTTGCATGAACTTCATCTCTATTCCCTTGAGTTTAGAAGGTTAAGAAATTATCTGATTGATATTTTTAAAATAATAAAGGGATTTGATAGGGTAGATACAGAGAAACTATTTCCTCTGGTGGGGAATCCAGAAGAAGGGGCATAATCTTAAAACTAGAGCTAGGCCATTTAGGAGAGAAATTAGGAGGCAGTTTTTCATCCAAAGGATCTCGTGTGGTGTTCCTCAGAGTCCTGTCCTTGGTCTTCTGCTCTTCAACCTCCACATGAACCATCTTGGTGACATCATCCGCAGACATGGGATACACACATACCTCATACACTCATTACCCTCATACACACATTTGTTAACTCAAGGCTACACTACGGAAACTCCCTCCTTTTCAACCTCTCCAACTTTTCCCTCCACAAGCGGCAGATCATCCAGAACTTTCCTATACCAGGCTCTGTGACCCCATCACCCCCAGCCTTGCCAGGCTCCGCTAGCTCCCCATCCCTCAGAGGATAGAATTTAAAATCCTCATCCTCACTTTCAAGGCCCTCCATGGCCTTGCCCACTCCTACCTCTCTGACCTGTCAAGAGGGCCTCAGTCTTGCTGACATTCAGCTGTAGAAAGTTGGCTCTCATCCAGGACTTGTCTGCTCAACCTTTCTGCTCCTTCTGTTCAGCAGGCTCCAGCCTGTTCCATGTCGTCCGCCCAACCCGCCCTACCATTGCGGCCTTTGGAACCATTGGAACTCCATCCAACAATCCTTTCACCTTGCTCTCTCCCTTCCTTCCTTATGGGGCAAGGGCGGCAAATTGAAGTTGATGTACAGATCAGCCATGATCTTACAGAATGGCGGAACAGACTCGGGGGGCTAAATGACCTACTCCCATTTCTATGTTTCTATAGTAATTCATTTCTCTATTCTTATCCCTCAAAAAAGAACACAGCAAAATAAAAAGTTCACCAGTCAGGTTTAAAAACATGCTAAATAACAACAGCAACAACGACAACAACAACAAAATTACATTTATAGAGCGCCTTTCACATCGGGAGGACATCCCAAAGTGTCAGGTATCGGGGCCCGAACATGGGGGAGGGGTGGTATAGGGGTGAGGAAAGGCAGAGAAGTGGGAGTGAGACAAAAGGCACAGCAGAGAGGCTGAAAGCTTAAAGTTTAATATAACAATCATTGAATCATACAATCATAGAATTATACAGCACAGAAGGAGGCCATTATGCCCATCGTGTCTGTGCTGGCTCTTTGAAAAGAGCTATCCAAATCAATCCCACTCCCCCGCTCTCTCCTCATAGATCTGCAAACTTGTCCTCCCCAAATAATTATCTATTTCTCTCTTAAAAGTTGTTATTGAATCGGCTTCAACCACCTTTTCAGGCAATGCAATCCAGATTCGAACAACTCGCTGTGTGAAAAAATTTTCCTCATCTCACAACTGTTTCTTTTAACAACTATTTTAAATCGGTGTCTCAGGTTACCGGCCACCAGTGGAAATAGTTTCTCCTTGTTCACCCTATTGAATCCCCTTATAATTTTGAAAAATTCCATTGAGTCTCCTCTTAAACTTCTCTGCTCGAAGGAGAATAATCCTAGCACCCTCTGCAATGGGAGGGTGGGTATTCTGAAAGTATGAGATTAGGTGGATTGAAGAGTATTCTTCATCCAAACCTCTTTTGTGATTTTATGAATTCTTAAAACTATTAATCAGAATCTCACCTATTTCCCCAAGTATTTGCTTGAGGAACTACACATAATTTCATAGGGTGATATGGCATGGAAACAGCAAGAAAGCTGTGTGTTGTAATACATGGTGACATATGGAGTGCCAGTTGTTTATGAAAAGTGGTATCAATAATGAGCATTATGGTTACAGCTGCGATGATATCAAGATTAACGTCACTGAGGACTAAAAGATTTAATTAAACAAACACATTAATGCAGATGTCTAATTAAGCTCTAAATCCCTGTGATTATCAAGGGAAATTTTCATAAAGGAAAATTATAATATGATCTGATTGAAAAATATCAATAGTCTGTCACTCATGTACACTTAGCTTTTCAAGCCTTGCTTAGATTGGCATGAGCCTGCTCCACTGGTTAGAACGCATTCATGTCATTTGTTTATGCTCTTTATTTTCAGGCAACTAGAGTTGAATATTTCCATGTAATACCAGACAATTAGAGTGCAGTCAGCCCACAACTGGGGTCATACCATAATTAAATTTATGCTCGTATTCTTGGCTAATACTCTAGTGTAGTGATAGGGGAGAACTGCATTGTTGCATGCCGCTCTTCATATGAGACATTAAACTAAGGCCCAGTCTATCTGTTCAAGATCCAATGACACTATTCAAAAGAAGAATAATGTTCCAGAACAATCTTCCAGATAAAATTAGTAGTTCACTTCATGGCTGTTTGTGGGCCTTGCTGCATGCAAAATAGCTGTCACGTGCCAGTTCTCTTGACAGTAATGATTGTAAACCACTTTCAGATGTTTAAACATGACAACCTACACGGTATTTCCGATAGTTTCTAAGAGACTCAACAGGACTTTGAATTATCGGATCATCCTCTGTGGAGATTCAGAAATCTATAAATTTACTTTTGTTATGTAGTGATTAAAGAAACTGATACTTTCTATCAGTTTAGTATTTAGACATTTCTTCTGAGATATATTGCAGTTCTCACTGATCCTTCGGCTGAGATCAGGTAACTCAGCACAACTGGGATTGGACCTGAGGTTTGCAATGGCTCAGTTTCACGCTCAGCAGCAAGGTTCCTAGCGGAGCCAGTTGGAGTGCAGGGGAACAACTGTGCATTGTGTATGCACCTACTTACCTAGCTGGTGACCTAAACTGCTGTCACAAAATATAAATGTGCCAATTGGGATTCATTTAAATAGGTTTAATTAGTTGTGTTCAAAGCCATGAGCTAATGTAGTGCTTTGTTTATTCAGAACTAATTGAATCTGGTTCAGAGATCATAAAACTACTCTGTGGTAGTCCCTTTCCTGTGACTGGAACCTCTCATACCAATTTGTAATGTTTACTGCGTATTTTTCTTTAATCTTGTGATGACTACATGAGGAATGTAACAAATCAGCCAGAGCAACGATTTAAGATATTCTTTATTTCTCAGAAGTACATGTTCACCAGGTATAAGGTTTTCAAATTGATTTTCTACTTTGCACAAACCATTCATTTCTTCCTGATATGTGTATATAGAAGGTGCAATAGGTTTGTAATTCCATCTAGCCTTTAAGCAGGTGTCAGTCTGGTTCAGTTGGAGCACTCTCGCCTCTGAGTAAGAGGTTGTGGGTTCAAGATTCAAGGTAGATAACTCACGGTCTAGGCTGACACACCAATACAGTGATGGGGGTATGATGCATTACCAGCGATGTTGTTCTTTGGATAAAATGTTAAATCAAGGTCCTGACTGCCTGATCAGGTGGACCTTAATGATCCCACAGGACTACTTGAAAAGGGAAGGAGATCCTCCCAGTGTCCTGGCCAACAATCCCCCAAATTGGTCATTCATTCCACGGCTCTGTGGGATATTGTTGCACATTTGCCTGCAGGATGCACAGTCACTACACTTCACATTAACTATTGTGAAAGGCGCTACACAAATGTAATTTGTTGTTGTTTTAAAATTTGAGAATGTACAGAGTTGTGGAAAATTAATCTGGAGGCCAGTTTTATTTAAGAACAACAGAAAAACTGTTTCCAAATTAAAATTCAGTTTTAAAATTTTCCACATTTCCATGCAGAAACTTGAACTTTAAGACAAAATGATCTCAGCATTGCTAAGACTAAGTGGAATTTCAGGCCACATGTTTTTGTGCTTTAGCTGACAGTTTTGAAGGCGAACTGTGATTTCCTTCCGCAAAGCATTATCATTGTGCTTTATGTGGAGGATTCTCAGTGCATGATAATGGAAGCATCCTGTACAAAAGTAACCAGTGCCTCAGCCTATAATTAAAAACTTGGCACTCAGAATTTATCCATGCAACAGCATTACAATGAAAACAAAGCAAAAACAACAGAGAACATTCAAATGTTGTAACCTTTTCAGTGTTCCTTGCAAAAACTGGCAAGTGAAGTTCAATACAGATAAATGTAAGGCACTGCATATAGGAAGTAAAAATAGGAGGCACAGTTTGTAACTTTTTCAATACTGAATGTATTCAGTATCGAAAAGCATTCAAAATACTGATTTGTAGCTAAGTTGTCTTGACAAATAGTACCAAGGATGAAAACATGTTCCAGAGCAAAACAAGTCTTCATCCATTTTATGTTTGCTGAACAGATTTGTTGGGTTCCTTCTCCTATATATCTATCCTTTCATATTCACAGCTCTTTGCCTGCCTCAGTTGGAAGCACTTCCCGGCCTTGATCCCCTCTACCTCTGTGACCTCCTAATCCCCAACCAACTTGTCCGCTCCCTCCGCTGAGCGGACTCCAGCCTGTTTCATACCCCCACCTTGCCCGCCCCACCATAATCGGATGGGCCTTCACTCTCTCTACCTCCACCCTCTGGAACTCCATCCCACAGTGCCTCTGCCTCGCCACTCCCTTGTCTCCTTCAAAACCTGTCTCACGACCCTCCTTGTTGACCGTGCCTTTGGTCACCCTCCTACCCTCTACCCTCCACTCGTCCTGATCCCAACCACCAGCTCGGGTGCACATTACCTGATTGTCAGTGCCTTAGGACATCGTCCTGACATGAAAGGCACTATACAAATGCAATTTGTTGTTGTTGTTGTTGAGTCCATGTCAGGACTTGGAACTCATTTTACCTAAGCCTACACTCCAATGCAATGCAGGGGTATTTGGTAATGTTGAAAGTGCCACACTTCAGATGAGATGTTAAACGGAGGCCCTGTCTGCTTGTTCAGGTAGACGTTAAAGATCCCATTGCATGATTCAAAAAGAGAAGGGAGTTTCTCTCGGTGTCTTGGCCCAGAACTCCCCAAATAAAACTGGTCATTCACTCCATGGATGTTCGTGGGACATTGCTGCACACAAATTGGCTGCAGCATTCACCCACAAAACACAATCCTGCAAAGCACTTTGGGACACCCTCTTGACATGAAAGTCAGGCACTATACCAAATGTAAGGAATGTTATTAATTTGCTATCTGTGTGATCTTTATCATATTAACAATAATAATAACCCTTGCTTTTGATATAGGCCTTATCACATCTTCGAGACGTCTCAAATCACTTCACAGAATATACTGTAAAGTGAATTGATTGTATATTTTGTGGCCGAAATGCAGTAATCAATTGCGCACAGCAGTGTCTCACAAACAGTCATGGATTAGCAACCAAATTTTTTTTCAACGGATTATTACCCCTGCAAAAACAATCCACCAATCGACTAGCAACTGGGTTCTTACTAACTGCTAGGTAAACAGAGGCATGTGGAGGAAGTAAACTTACCCAATGTTTTGCCCTTCCAGGATTCGAACCTGGGTCCTCTCACTTGCGAGGCGTATACTCTAACCACTAAACTACAGGACTCCACTTAAGCGAGCCAGAGACAGACTTTCCCTTTCTGAAACCAGTCACAATGGTGAAGCTGGATAGGACGTCCTCCCAAAGTGAAAGGCGCTATACAAATGTAATCTTATTGTTGTTGTTGTATTGGTGGTGGAATTGAAGCCCAGAAATCATAGCCTCCAATGACTGGCTAGTGTAGTGCTTATATTTTGTGGTGTTTGTGCAGTAAAGATATCCTGGTAACCGACAGTGGTGGCCACAGTTTGCAAGTCCAAGGCCTGATATCTCCAACTTCATCATTAAAAATAGCGTCGGAAGACGGAGAGTTCCTGCTTCAGCCTACTTCTTATTATTTTACAACATAAATATCGCACAGACTGTAATATTTTACCTCATTGCCACTTACCAAAGCCACTGCAAATCTATTATAGATTTTACTTTGATTAAATGTGTACATCCACAACTTACTCTTCGAATAGAAATCACATGTTTACAATGTTCATCGAAGCTAATTTGCATCTGCTAAAACCTGACGTGACAGGTTCTGCCTTTTCATCAGAACTCCCACCATTAGCACTGACAGAATCATGAAGGGGAATTCTACCCCCTACATCTTTGGTTGCCTGGCACCAGTATTCTGTCAGCAGAGGCAAGTGACATTGTAGTGAGTTTGAAGATAAACATTTGAACTGAAGAAGTCTTCCCTGGTGGCTCAGATGATAAAATCAAGGATTGTGTGAAACTAAACTATTCAAGGTCCTAGGCGAGATCCCTACACCACGTGTCAATGTTTGCCTCACCATCCTGTTACAAAGAGGGCTTTCACTCCCAATTGCTACAGCAACAATTTTACATTTCTATAATGTCTTTCACATCGGGATGACATCAGAAAGCACTTCAGAGAATCAACTGAGAGCCCATCAGTAATAATAATAATCCTTGGTTTGATATCGTGCATTATCACATTGTTGAGATGTCTCAAAGCGCTTCAAGAAAATACTGTAAAGTGAATTGACTATATATTTTGTCAGCAAAATTTTGCAGTCAATTGCAGTCATCAGCGTCCCACAAACAGTTGTGGATTGAGTGACCAAATTATTATTATTTTTGAATTTCTTTGGAGGATTTACTACTCCCAGAGATTGATCTATTAATCAACTAACAACCAGGTTCCTACTTACTGCTGGGTAGACAGAGGAGTTTGGAGTAAGGAAACTTGCCTAAGGTTTCCTCTCGCTCATGCAGCGAGTGCTCCAAACAATATGCTACAGCAGTCCGATAAACCAATAACCCTGATGGAAAGTGTATGTATTTGTATCATGCCTCCTCCCATGCCCTACTTTCTAACTCAGACCTGCTGTGAGGCTATAATATCATAAGACCATAAGACATAGGAGCAGGAGTAGGCCATTCGGCCACTCAAGCCTGCACTGCCATTTAATAAATTCATGGCTGATCTTCTAACCTAATTCCATTTACCTGCCTTATCCCCATATCCCTTAATCCCTCTATCCTTCAGAAATCTATCAACCTCAGTCTTGAAAAAGGCTGACCCTTAATCCTGAGACTGTGACCCCTAGTTTTAGATTCTCCAACCAGGGGAAACAGTCTCATCACATCTACCCTGTCAAGACCCTAAAGAATCTTATAGGTTCTATAAGATTACCTCTAGTTCTTCTATATTCTGGAGAATATAAGCCTAGTTTACTCAACCTATCCTCATAGGTTAACCCCCTCATCCCAGAAACCAACCTAGTGAATGTACGCTGCACCCTCTCTAAGGCGAGTATGTCCTCTCTTAACTAAGGAGACAAAACTGCACACAATATTCTAGGTGCGGTTTCACCAACGCCTTATACAACTGCAGCAAGACTTCCCTACTCTTGTACTCTAACCCTTTTGCATCGAATGCATTAAGTTTTCCTAGTTGCTTGCTGTACCTGCATACTAACTTTTTGGGACTGGTGTACAAGGATACCCAAATCCCTCTGAACACTAACACTACCTAGTCTCTCCCCCTCCAGAAAATAATCCGCGGGGAGTCCCCCTCCCGTCACTCTACCATCTTTAGCCAAGCTTTCAGTCAAACAATAATATCCTCCAGAACTCCGTAGCTGTATCCTGTGCCTCACCCCACTCTGTCTTTAAACTCCACCTTAAAACCTACCTTGGAACATCCTCCCGACATTAAAGGAGCTTTAAAAATTTAATTTTGTATTGTATTGTACCTCTTGGACCACACCTATGGATATCCCCCAATTCTCCCTTGCTCGGGGTTCAACCTCACCACTGTGGACATCCTTCGATGTGAAAAGCGCTAAATAAATGCAATTTGTTGTTGTTGTGGAAGCAATCTAAGATGTTATTCTAACTGAAGGGCACTAACAACAACAAGTTGTTGTTCTGGGGTCACGCATGGGCATTTGGATGAGTTAGAGGAGGGTTGATGGACCTTTGTCAAACTGGACCTCAAAGGCAATGGGTTCAAAGATTATCGAGATTTATTAGAGTGCAATCTGGGCCATTGACAAGTAACCATGATAATTGACTTCAATGAACATTTGTTAAAAAGTTGGAGGTCAGGTGAAGATTGAATTTGCAGATAATTGACAGAGCTGAGCTCGGTGACAGTGCACTGAAATACAGATGTATAATCCACTGTCTGCAATAATAATAATAATAATATTAACAATAATAATAATCCTTACATTTGATATAGTGCTTTTCATGTCTTCTGGAGGTCTCAAAGTGCTGCACAGAATAGACTGTAAAATAAATTGACTGTATATTTGTGACGAAATGCGGCAGCCATTTGCGTACAGCAGTGTCCTACAAATAGTCGTGGATTGAAGTGACCAATTTATTATTGTTTTATTTTCTTGAAGGATTATTATCAGGCGTGTGGAGTAAGGAAACTTGCCCAAGGTTTCGCCCTGCCGGGAATTGAGCCCAGGTCTCTTGCTTGCAAAGCGAGTGCTCTAACAATTGAGCTACAAAACTCCATGCTGCTGCTGGTTCTCCCACTGGAACTATTGTATCTGCTCTAGTTTCATCCCACTGCTTTTTTGCTGTACCCATTTTAGTATTACTTTTCTTCACATTTTCCAAAGCTCTTTAAGAATTCCACAATTGAGAGAGTTATTAAAAGCTGATTACGTAAGTGTAAGTGAGGAGAATAAAGAGTTGTAACTTGGATGTGAGCATTAAAATCAGTGAATAATGTTTTCTTTCTGATGAAAATCATGAGTATAGTGACCATTGCTGATCAATCCAAGTGTCCCTGGAAGAGATGCAGGAGGAAGAGGAGGAGATCTGGGGCACAGAGACTGTGGCACCATGTTCTACACCAGGTAGTGAATCATCCACAATACAGTCAAGCTCATTGAGCAAGCCAGAGAAGAAGTGGCTGAAGAGGCATGGACTCATCAAGCACGCATTTGCCCTCAAAACAATCACTGCACTATATAGTAAACCTTGTGACGTGCTCTGGGCCATTCTTCTGACATGAAAGGCAAATGTATTATTATTATTATGATTATTAAGCTGTGAAAGAGGTGTGTGCAGTACCAGCCAAGCACTGATGTGTTATCTTCATTGGTTGAAAGATTTGTTGAACAGCTGTTGCTCATTTTCTTTCATGAAAAAGGTGATAGTGTGCTCATGGTAGCAATCTAAAGCCACTGGAACTTTTTATACAAACACTATCTCCTTCATTTACTATATAAGCTGCTTAGAAAAGAATTATAAGGCAAAATACTCCAGTTGTTGGAAATATGAAATAAAAACAGAAGTCATTGGGAACACTCAGCAGCTCAGGCAGTATCTATGGAGAGAGGAAAGTGAATTAACGTTTCAGGTTGATGACCTTTTGTCAGAATTGAAAATGCATGCGATTGTGTCAGTATGTGGTGTGCGCGAGTCCAATGCTGGCAACTCAACATCGGATATTAGAATAAGTCTGTGGGTGGTATCTTCAAACAATGAATCCCTGTCAGGCTGAATCATTGAGGTAGGCACAATGCCATGCCAGCAAGAAGGAACAACCAACAGAGCAAAGGTGGTGATAGGGGATGGAAATTACAGTTGATGATTGTAACACTGTTTACATTAAAACAAATTATTCACCCATATTTACTTGTTATTTCCTTGTTTCGATTTAAATAGTTCACATTCTATTGTTCACAGAATGCAAATTGCAATTTATACTGTCACATAAGCCTTTTCATTGGTTCTTAATTAGTTTTTAATTAATTACAGGGCACCAGTAAAACCCTCTATACACATGGGTTTCATAATAATTCTTGCTTTTGGCATAGTGCTTTTCATGTTAGGGATGTCTCACAGTACTTCTACGAATTTACTGTAAATTGTTTTTTTTTGTAAAATTCAGTGACTATTTTTTTGTAGGCAAAGGCAGCAGACAATTTGCACACAGCAATATTGGACAAACAGCTGTGAAGTGAATGAAGGTTTGTAGAGGTTTGGTGTAAACAATACATTTTACCTGTGGTATCTGCACGCAGATTTCCAGCTAGATTTAGTAAGAGAAATTCTGCCCTTTGGGTTAGAAGGCTGTAGGTTCAAGCGCCATGTTGAAACTTAACCTTGTTGTCTCAAAACCCTCCTCTTTGACCTCGCCTTCGGCCACCCTCCCAGGTCGAGTCGAAATCCCTGACTGTCCAGTACCTTGGAACGTCCTCCCGATGTGAAAGCGCAATACAAATGTTATTTTGTATTGTATTGTGATCTGAAATTTTAAGACTATTTAACAGTATTGTTTTAAACCTAAGAACATGAGTAATCTCAGGTCCTCTTCAGGTAAGATAAATATGCACAGAACCCATCAGCTGTCAACATAACATAAGGATACTAAGACAAATAAGAACTGCACTTAACCAGACTTGGTTGGTACTAAGTGCATTGACACAATTCAGCATGGAGAGTTAAAAAGAACTTGTTGAAATATCGCCATGACATATATTTTAGATGATGGACAGCTAGGAGGATGTACCATACATGAAACATCTGACCATTAATTGAACAGCAGCTTAGAATTCTGCTCATTCTTATTGGAATACTTTTTATAATTACTTCAATATAAAGCTTTATTTCTTTCATAAATTATAAAGTTTCATTATCAAGTTATTAAAATCATTCATGAAGCCTCATTAGTCCTAAAAATTTCATCCAGTCTATAGCACATCATTACCATTAAAATGATGCCCCTCATAACATAATTATGCATTATATTTTGCATCAAGAAATAATATTGTCATGTTATGCGTTAAAACTGCACAAATATCATAACCAAACTAATCTGTACTGGGTTCACTGTTACAAATTGTTTGACATTCAGGAATGATAATTACCAAACCTACGATTTAAAGTTAAAACCGGAGAGAAATCAAGTGAATGAATGGGATGATTGGAAAATGAGCTCCACGCTTATTTAAAAAGTGATTAACCAAAATAATGTGCAAGTTTATTAGTACTGGGAAAAGATGGGTTACATTTTGATTGCAAACAGCAATATGCTACTTAACAATCGGAACATGCAGATCAAAATAATAATAAATAACAATCCTTGCATTTGATATAGCGCCTGCAATGTCGGAAGCCCTTTATAGAATGTCTGCATTTTTAGGAGGATGCAGGAGCAATTTACACATTGCAATGGCCTATAAATAGCCATGAAGTGAATGACTAAATTTAGCGAACCCTTTAAGTGGAAAGAAATCACTCCTTGAATTAAATTTGTCCAATGGCTTATTGTTCCTTTCTTCTCTTATTGTAGTTTTCCACAAATCACTCTGATTAATTAAATCTCTAACCTTTTTAGTGTTGAGACATTTTGACATGAAAGGTCTATATCAGATACAATCAATGTTATTTTTTAGATTCTTAAGTCTTTCTTCAATGTGTCCCACTGAAACTCAATGTAGCTACTCGAGTCCAAGGCATCCCAGAATCCAAGGCACAGGCAGTATTTAGAGGGTCTGAGAGAAAAAAAAAGTACCTTTACTGCAATTGTAAGGCAGCATGGATTCTAAGGAACTTTCTGATTTTTAAAGTATGTTTCATGCTAAAAAGCCGTGTCTTAGATTCCTGTAAGCACAGTATGCAATGTTCTGATACAAATTGTTGTGTGTGATCACTCATTAGTTAATTTAATCTTTAGATCTATCACGTTTAATAGTATTTAAGACACTTAGATTGAAAAAGTGCCTATCAGGAAAATTGTAGTACAATTGATGCCTCAGGGACCGGAAAAAGCACCTTGTAACGTAAACTGACTCACAATTTTGTTTTAGTCAGCCACAGGCGCAAACCCATCACCATGCTTGATGGTCCCCAAGCCAAACTATTGAGAGTTGCACTGCTTTGGACTTGTGAGTTCTCATCTCCCTCCCACAATCATCTTAGACCTTGAGGTCTTGTGAGTCAGCACGACGTATTGAGGTTTATGTTACAAGGTGCTCCTTTCCCATAGTGAGGCACCAGAGGCACTACCACTTTTCTGAGTATTTGAGTATGGAGATTTGACAATTAGAGTTCGGCAAGGTGAGTCGGTTTCATGCGGCACAGAAAATTATAGGTTGCAGGGCACAGTCCAGAGGAACATTACAAGTAAAAAATTCCACAAATGACAAGAGCAGCAAAATCTCTGCATCAATAGATTAAATATTAATATTTCATTCCCAATGTAATAATAATAATCCTTGCATTTGATATAGCACTTTTCACGCTTCTAGACATCTCAAAGCACTTCACAGAATAGACTGTAAAGTGGGTTGACTATATTTGTGGGCAAGAAGCGGCAGCCAATTGCGCACAGCAGTGTCCCATAAACAGTCGTGGATTGAAGTGACCAATTTTTTTCTTATTTTTTTTCTTGAGGGGTTATTATCAGGTGTGTGGAGTAAGGAAACTTGCCCAAGATTTCGCCCCGCCTAGAATCAAACCCAATTCTCTCGCTTGCGAGGCAAGCACTCTTACCACTGAGCTACAGGACTTATGTTAATGTACTTTGACATAAGAATACAATTAGATAATTAGGGCACCTATTCAATGCTAATTGACAGTCAAATAAGCAACAGTTTCCCTCATTATTATTGTCACATCTTATACAATCATCAAATTTACAATACAGAAATAGGCCTTTCGGTCCATCAGATCTTCGTTGGTGGTTTCCTCCACATCAGCTACCTACCTAGATGTCAGCTTGGATCAGATGGCAGCATTCTTGGCTGGGATTCAAGCCTTCATGAGCTCATTGTTCTGGGTGACACTCTAGTACGATGCTGATAGAGTGCCATGTACTTCAAGGTGTGATCTTTCGGATGAGACGTAAAAATGTGTGGTCAAAGGATAGATCTTAAGACAAGTTTCAAAAACATGAAATATATCCATTAGTTTAAAACTGCTTTTTCTATTCCTAATTTTTGCCTAGAAAAATAATAGTCATTGAGCTTTCCAAGGAATCATGTGAAGTGCTTAGAGATGTTCTTCTGGCATGAAAGCCGTTACATTGAAAGCAAGGATTACTTGCTCTGTTTTATTTAATCCACTTGATTGGAGTTGCCATTCAACAAGCCTTGTTCAGCATCTCTTAACTAAATGTCAATAAATGCTAAACCTTTTCTTTTCTGAGCTTTGCTATCAGAAACGTGGCTAGATTCCTTCTTATCCTGGCATCTGAACATCCTCTATGTATAAATCAACATTTTTTTACAAATTTCTTAAGAAGAAATAGGGAATTATGATATTTCTAAAACATAGAATGTATATCAGCACCTTTTGGAGTGCAAATACATTTTTTTCTTAACAGATTCACTGTTGAACAAATGTGTTATGGAATTTGTTAACAAACATCGCAATTTTCAATTTATTACTAAATATTAAGCTGTAGGTGTGAATTCCTCCCCTCAATTTTAGTACAATGGCTGTGATGAAAACTGAGTGTAGATTTTCATTGTCGCCAGTTTTGTTCCCAATGGCACAATGAATGTTGGTGCTGATGTCAGAGTGTAGATTTTAGCAACATTTTACAGAATACCAATTTAACTCAATATGAGGTTAGCACCATGAAGTGGCACTGAAATAGTGCGCTCCACATTTGAGAATAGCAGTATCTATACTTTGCTGATGACTTCAACAACAGTAATGAAATATTTGTGCCCAACAATTGTGTGGAAGTCAAAAAAGAATTTACCCTGCTAATAATTATCAGCTGGTTTGAATCCAGTTGATTTTTTACGTGAAAAACAACAAGAACAAAAAATTATATTTGTATAGGCCCTTTCACATTGGGCAAATGCCTCAAGGCTCTGGACAGTTAGGGATTTGGACCCGAGCAGGGGGTTGGGATCAGGGGAGTGGAGAGGAAGATGGGTAGGGGTAGGAGGGGTGCCAAAAGCGCGATTGAAGAGGAGGGTCTTGAGATATGCCTTGAAGGAGGCAAGGGAGGGAGCGAGGCGAAGGGACTGTGCAATGGAGTACCAAAGGGTGGGGGAAGAGATGTTGAAGGACTGATGGCCAATGGTGGGGTTGGCCGGGTGGGGGATGTGGAGCAGGTCGTAGCCTGAGCGGAGGGAGCGAACAGGTTGATGTAGGTATTATATAAATGCTCATATGTATAATGCCCATTTATATAAAACCCATTATATAAATGCTAGTTGTTGTTGAATTGCAATTCCCAATCCAGCAAAGACCGAAAAAAGCAGATGAGTAGTTTTACTTACTGGACATTTTCCTCACCAGCTTTCATTTGGACTTCGTAAATACCAACTTAAATCCGCTTTGAAAATATTGCATTTTAAGGCCCTTTTGTCAACACTGCAATACTTTATCGGGTTTGCAATGGCTGCTTCCTTTTTTTTCTGCCTGGGGAAAAGCATTATTGCTTTAAAACATGTCCAGACTTTATTTTCCATATTATCTACACCATCTGCTTTAGAAAGTACTTTCATTTTGCATTCATGCCACTTACCCTGGATACTACTTTGCACTCTACTGTGTGAAAAAGATAAACATAAACAATCTACAATTCCCCGCTGGCTTCACTCTTGCAATTTTTTGCGCAAGTATAATGAAGTGCTTTGAACTGTTGCACATCTCTTTCAATACACGTCGGTACTACTGGAGACATGCATGTTATGGTATGCAGGAAAACTCTGTGTAACCTGCTTACTTTATGATGTTAGATCTTATTAGGAGGGTGGCCGAAGGCACGTTTGAAGGGTCTTGAGATGTGCCTTGAGGAAGGCAAGGGAGGGAGCAAGGCAAATGGACTATAAAATAGAGATCCAAAGGGTGGAGCAGAGAGGCTGAAGGCCCGACTGCCGATGGTGGGTTGGGCCGGGTGGGGGACATGAAGCAGGGCAGAGCCTGCTGAGCAGAGAGAGGAAACATGTTGATATGGGCTTAACAGATCACTTAGATAGTAAGGAACAAGGCCATCAAGGGCCTTGAAGGCAAGAACAAGGATTTTAAACTCTATCCTCTGGGGGATGGGAAGCCAGTGGAGCCGGGCGAGGGTGGGTGTGATCGGGTCACAGAGCCTGGTGCGGGAGAGGACACAAGCTGCAGAGTTTTGGATGACCTGTAGCTTGTGGTGGGCAGAGTTGGGCAGGCTGACAAGGAGGGAGTTGACATAGTCGAGCCTAGATGTGATAAATGCGTGGATGCCCATAAATGCGTAATTTCATCAATCTAGTTGGATCTTTGATGTCTTTTTATTCATAAGTTGCAATGAATACATTTTTATTCATACGTTTTGTACTTGCAATAACTTGTGGTGCTGATCACAATTAATGCATTAATCTAAATCACTGGAGAGAACGACATCAGAAAAACAAGCATAAACTGTCATTCTCTGTAATACTGACACATTAACCTTGAACAGCCAACATGTACATATTGTACTTTGTAAATTAAACTCTTTGTAAACTTTCACTCACTTGAATACCTAAAGTGTCTATATGCCATGTAACTTGATATGTACCATGATTTACATAGAAAGGTAAACTTGAAATGACAATAATCCTCACTTTATACAGTGCTTGTTTAATAGTTTTGTCCAATCAACCTTCAACATTTGGTTCTCGGGGCCTCAATACACTGTTGAACTATTTTGGAATCAAAATTCTGGACGCAGAATAAACCTACTTAGTTGCATATGTGGAGCTGTGTGCAATTCTTTATGTTACACTGGGAACATCTCAGCATTGGGCTGGAAAAGCGAAGGGCAACTAATCTGCTGATTTGAATAAGGCAGATGAGTTATGAAGAGTGGAGACAGAAGATGGAAGTGTACACATTGGAGAAGAGAAGATCACGGAGATCTTAATGAAATACTCAAGATCCTCGAAGGTGTAAATAAACTGAATCCTAAGAATATGTTTAACACAAACTCTATCGGGGGTGGGGCGGGGAGCACCAAATCAAGCTCAGAAGAAAAAGATGAATGGACAGTTCAGATTTAATTAGTTTACACAGAGATTAAAGAATATTTGAAATAGGCCTGGATTAAGCAGGTCATGTAGAGTAAGTATGGTATGTGGTATTCGACTTGGACTTGGACCTCCATGAAAGTAGCTGGCATGTCATAAGCTGTCCTGTACAGGTCTTCCACAGCATTAAGGCAGATAACTGATGAGCAAGCTGAGGGTTGGGTAGCTGCTGGAAGATGTTACCTTAAATTCAGTTTTGTAAACATATGTTCATATATCCAGGGCTTGGTATTCACCTTGACTGAAATGCAAAGAGTTAAGCAACTGCTTCTCAAGATCCATACTTCTCTTTCAACTTCCAATGCTTTGGAACCATCACTCAATAGGTAGGGATGTGTGTCTGAGCTGTGGGCAGGAGGAAGGTGGCAACACTCTCACAAATTTCAAACTGAGGTGTGCTGCTCATCAAGAAGCTCTCAGGGAGTCCTTATTTCTCCTGTTTATCTTGTGAGAGCTCAAACCTGCGCTTGTTAATTGTCAAATGAATACTAGTGACAGACGTCCTCAGAAGGGAAAGTGGGCAGAGGCTCCTCCGGGCTGAGCAAGCTCAAGGGAATGTTGAAATTTGATCTGGGTCCCTTGTTCTTTACACTGTTTGTGCCATATTATAATATGTTGATTATACCAAGCTAATGTCGATAAGTGACAAGTATGATGGAGAGAACATAAAATAAAAGAAATCAGGACCAATTAGATAGATGAGCTCTGGAATGTCATGTGAATTTAGATAAACCGCAGTCACGATAAACACATGTACATGATGAAAGGAAAGCCATTCGTAAATCTAACAATGCCAAAAGGAATTGTATCTGTACATTAATTACTTACTGAATGTTTCCAGGCAATAATAAATCCACTGTCAACCAAGGTAATTCTGGGGTTGTCAAGGGCATTTGACTATGTTAAATACCCTCAAGCTGCGTGTTAATAATCCACCAGAGTGGTAGACGTGTGACACAAAGTGAAGCTGGGAAGCAACAAATTATTCCAGGAATTTGGAAAGGAAAGGGAGGTTGGAGATGAGGTGGTAATTGTAGAGCAGGGATGAGTTCAGGAAAGGTTTTTTGAGGATGAGATTCTGTGAATAGAGGGGCAAAGAGGTGGAGCTGGGAGGTAAGGAGAGGGGGAGGGATGGAGTTGAGGGAGCAGGTGGTGGGTTTCATATGCGTAAAATGGTGATGAGAGAGGAGGGGGAGACAAGTTCGAAGGTGTGGAGGGAGGGATGCATAGAGGCTGGAGTGTGAGGGGGAGACACGGAAATGGGGAGTGGTAGCAGTTGAAAGGGCAGAGGTGGCTGAGTGGATCCCATCGATTTTGGTTTTGAGGAAGATCAGCATCTCCTCGCAGTTGGATTTGGAGGAGAGGATGGGCGAGGTGTTTTAATATTGTACAGCCAGATCTGCCAATCGACTGTTAAGTTAGATTTGAGCCAGATGCGTTCAGCAGCACATACCTGTGCCTTGAGGGAGCAGAGGTGGCTAGTATACCAGGGTGACTTGTGTGAGTAGGAGGCAGTTTGGGAGGTGAGGGGGCAAGGGCATCAAGAGCGGCAGAGAGGGAGTTGTGCAGGGCAGTGACCGAGGAGGATAAAAGGCACTTTGTCATTTTAAAATTCAGTCATTGTGGAATTCAGTCATTGTGGTAAGATATTTTTCCCCCGCAGTTAATATATTCGGATTAAAAGAAGATGATAAAAATCTGTTTCTGCACGTGCAGTTTTTTTTCCCCAAAAATTGTTTAAACAATAAAATGGAATTTTGTCTCTGCCAAGAGTTTGTAATATCAGGAGATTACTACAAAAATAAATCATATTGCTTAAGAGACAACCATCACAGTGAGTTGCTAATCTGGCAAAACTGCCTCGGCAAAGAATGTGGCTGAAAGTACTGAGAGCATATTTGCATATAAATTAATGAGGAGTGCTGCGTGGCTCAACATGGAGCCATTCACATTTATAAAATTAGAGGTTTGTGAATGCAAATGTAATCTTGACTTGGTTAACATCAAATTCTATTCTGCAACAAAACATATCAAAAGCTTTTAAGCACAGTTATTCTTAAGAGGCGATGCTTTGCACTCTACTACCCTGCAGAACCACCTATTGCCATCCAGCCATTAAAGTGTCAATAACAGGCCTTATCTCAAGATTATCTGAACTGAACTGAAACTCCAATGCCAGCAAGTACAAAGGAGATTGCAAATGGCTTTGGACCTAACCATTGTAACAGAGTTGGGGGAGAGGAGGAGGTAACATTCCTGTTATCAACTGTCTTGAATAATGTGATAATTATTATGCATGATAATTAACACATCACAAATCACAATTTTCCCTTCAAAGTCTTAAGACAGGTTTAATCTGATCAGTCAATATGGTGCAATATTATATATATTGATTCTATTATACTCCATTAAAAATACATTTTGGTGCCCAAGATATCTAAGTGTCAGAGAATACTATTGCTAAGGATTATAGTGCTGGAGAATGTAGATGCCATCTGGTATGGTAGGAGAAGCATTATATTTTATTCAGTCTATTTGTTTCCCAGCACTAGTTAGCCATCATGATTGCATGGTTGGTTAGTTGCTACTGTTTACATGGAAATAGAAATGTAGCATAAGTATTTTTCCCCCAGCTGCTTCCCCAAGGCTGGATGCTTTGCTTCCACATTGCATCTCCTGCATTGAAAACTAACAAAACACATCCATCAAATAAGTTTGACTGACATGTGCTTTAGGACTCCAAAGCTTCTGGAAATTATGGTTTATGTGAGTTTGTTTTAGGTGAAAATTAGCTAGGTTTATTTGGTAGAACTTTCACCTCTGAATTAGAAGGATGTGGGTTGAAGCACTTTGAACTCATAGTCTGGACTGAGACTTTAACTTAATAATGGGGGATGTTGCATTGCCAGAGGTGCCTTCCTTCAGATGAAATGTTAAATCTATGTCCCTCTGTCTATTAAAGTTAACAGTAAAGATAACATCACACTATTTAAAAAGAGAAGGGTATTTCTCCTCGATCCTGGCCAACAATCCCCCAAATTAAATTGGTTATTCAAACATAGCTGTTTATGGAACATTGTGTTGTACACATTGGGTGTCGTGTTCGCCCACAAAATACCATAGAATCTGGTGAGATTTTGAGGTGTCCTGTCAAAATGCAAGGTGCTATATCCAATCCAAGGTTGTTTACTTTATATTTTTTTAACATGGCAGCCAATTTGCACACAACAATGTCCCACAAATATATCTAGTTATTGCCATCTTCTCAATATGCCATGTGAATTAACACTTATAGAAAATATCCAAAACAAATGTTCCCTTATATATCACTTTTTAAGTAGTAGAACATCTCAAAGCATTTTTCCCAGGTTTCTCCTTCAAGAGAAGGAGGCAACCGGCTGGTATCTGATTCTATGGCACTTGACAGTCTTCTCGTGCCTCATTCAAATAGGATTTTATTCTATAATCATGTAGGATCCTCTGACATCAGTGATTTGGTGCCGTAATCATGGGATGATTACACAATATTCTTCCCTAGCAACTGAGTCCTGAACGACAACTTGGACAGTCAATCGATGATCACATGCTCGGGATGTGAGTTGGCCACTTAAATGAATTTGTATTACCATATAATATCAGGTAAAAATAAAAAAAGGTGACCATATTAGTGAGTTCACTACATCAATGGAGTGACGTTGAGGTGAATTTCCAATGTACTCACTGAACTTCAGTCATTCCAAATACCAAATTCCATACCAAATAACACTTGTAAGATTTTGGTGCAATATTTCATCAGGGTAAGATAAGTGATAAAAATATAGATGTTAAGACAAAATGTCTATCCTTATATCATTATTATGTATATCAGTTGTTTCAGTTGGTAACTTATATCTGTATTAGAAGATTGTGCATTAGAAAGTTATGTGTTCAAGCCCCACAATTGGATTTGACCTTATAGACTAAGCTGGCAATAGTGCTGCATTGTAGGATGTGCTGTCAGATGAGGTAGAAAAACCACTTGCTTGTTCAAGTGGATCTTAAAGATCCTGTGTCATGATTTGAAATGACAATGGACTTTCTTCTGATGTCCTGGCCAATAATTCTCCAAAAAAAGTGATTGTTCACCTGATGGAAATTTGTAATTGCTGGCAAAAATGGCTGCTGTATTTTTCTATGATGATAGTCATGAGACTTAACAGTAATTACTTGTGAAACACATTTGAACATAATAAAATAATGATAATTGTTGCATTTTTTGTAGCACCTTTCATTTTGGCAAAGTGTAAAGTGTAATGGCTGTGTTTTATAGCCAAAGGTGACAGCCAATTTGCCACAGCAAATGTGGTAAAGTTCTAGAAAAATCCAAGCCCTATCTACGTGAAAGATCAGGAATTGTTTATTATTTATAACTCTATCAAGTCACTGGTAATTCATGATCAGAATGCGCATGATCATAATGGACAGGCTCTGCTAATAACCACAACAAGTTCATTAAAATTACAAACCTAAATGTGGACACATGCCAGGTTCAATTTCTGGACAAGTAAATGAGGTAATTCCAATAGCACTTCCCTTGTCCAAGTCAATATTGCTTGATTACTCCATATAGGCATCCCAGTTCAGGTAAAGATCTTCAACTTCCATTTATCATATGCCATGTCATTTACATTATAAGTAACACTATTGGGTAACAGGATGCTTGGCGGCCCATTTAATTGGCATGGGGTAAAAAATAGTAATGATTCACAACAGATTACATCCGAAAATTGTCACAGCAAGCCAATTTTGAAACATTGCACTTATCTCTCCGATATCTAGCACTCACAATTAAAACAATGAAGAAAATATCAGTTAGTTGTCACTCTCATTTCCGAACTGCTGAGTGTTTTACGTGGAATAAGGCACAGAGGGGTAAAAATGTCATTATATAATCATAATTACTGTAAAGAGGACTTTGCTAGCAACAAAACAACAGCAGCTTGCATTTATATATGACAACAACAACAAAATTACATTTATAGAGCGCCTTTCACGTCGGGAGGACGTCCAAAAGCGCTGAAATAATCCTTGCAGTTGATATAGTGCTTTTCACGTCTTCTAGATGTCTCAAAGCGCTTCAGAGAATACACTGTAAAGTGAATTGACTGTATATTTGTGGGAGAAACGTGGCAGCCAATTGCGCACAGCAGTGTTCCGCAAACAGCTGTGGATTGAGTGAACAAATTGTTATTTTATTTATTTTCTTGAGGGATTATTATCATGCATGTGGAGTAAGGAAACTTGCCCAAGGTTTTGCCCTGCCGGGAATTGAATCCAGATCTCTCGCTTGCAAGGCGTGTGCTCTAACCACTGAGCCAAAAGTCTTCATGCTTTACAGTGGTGGAGTCTGACAACGAGCCAGGGGAAGAGGGAGGGTGAAGGTGACCATAAGCAAATAAGGATTATTATTCACTTCATGGCTATCTGTGGGCATTGCAGTGCACAGTTGGACTGCCATGTTCGCCTAGAAACATACAGCACTTGCATTTCACAGTAAATCCTGTGAAACGCTTTGGGACATCTCCCTGTCATGAAAAATACTCTACCAAATGTAAGCATTATTATTATTATTATTATTATTATTATTATGATGTACTATTTATCCAGCTACAAAGAAAACATTCCATTTAAAAATAGTGTTATTGTGAATGGTGTTTTAGGAGAGATTGCTGGTCAGACTTTTGTCTTCTTCTAACTGTTCACAAATTCACCACAAATGCTCTTCCATCTGCAACTGGAAGATAACTTCTTAACATTGAATTACGCATTGATAGTAATAAATTCAACGGGAATGAATAAGGGCTGCAGCTGCCTGTCAATTTCTCTTCTTTCAATTCTGTTACATTTATACTGTCTGTGCTCAATAAGGCTGGGTAATCAACTGTGGCTTTGTAAGACTGACATTGATTCATCTTTTGCCTGCACAGTCTGGGACCTGTATGTGTTTAGCTTTATTTTGATCACTATGGTTTCTGTAATTGGATGTTAATTATATAGTTTATTTATTCATGGGGTGCCAAGGAAGAGAAGAGTGATTCGCTGGCCTTTCTCTGGTAGCAATGCAGCAAGATGCTGTCTTCTTTCCTTCTTTCCTTTTCCTTTTTAGTGGTTCCAATTATTTTCTGAGTTGTTTCCCCCCACTGGTATGTGCCTCTATGCTGCAGGCCTTCTCTTCCTGGAGTGCAGTTAGATTGGCACTGGTTGCCCTTACCCAAGTGGACATTATTTATGTGTGAGCCTTGACAGTGAATGTCGGCAGGCATAGAGAGTTTTACAGACGAGCCTGACCACCCTACCAGGCTGTACTACCAATAGAGGGGCTCAAGAAGGACGAGAATCTGTCTGATTTTATCCTCCTTTACCCTTGAAAGTCAAGAGCCAATTTATTCTACCCAAGCCCTGGCTGAGTGAACTCATCACTATTCAGGATTTTTCAGTGAGTTCTTGATCCGTAAGCAGCAGCTCCATCAATGTGGTTTCTCCAGGGTACTCTTTCATAGAAACGTAACTACCTTCTACATTGTGGCGAGTTCCTCAAAAGATACTAACAATTGGTCTTGCATAATAGTCATCTTTATATTTGATGTAGAACCTTATCAAGCCAAGATGTCTCAAGGAACTTCACAATGCATTGGCTGTATTTACATGTGAACATGACAACCACACAGCATTGTCTCATAGACAGCAAATAGCTGAATGACCATTTTAGCTGATGTCTTAATGACGAGGACACTGGGAAAATCTTTCTTTTTTTTCAAAAAGTGATGTAGCTCTTTAAAGTCCTCCATATCTCATCTGAAGGATGGCATCTTCAACAATACAGGATTCTCCAACACTGCATTGAAGCTTTGGCGTATTAATCCTTGGGTATCATAAAAGACAGCCTAGAGTAACAAAAGTGCCGTTTATTACATTACCTCTCATAAACGACTCAACTCTTATACTGTTCTTATCAGGCACCAGTGTTCGAATTTGGAGTTGACATTTGTTTCTCCAGAAGTACTGATATATACATAGATCTGTGCAGTATAATTCCTGGTAATAGCCTGTAAAGCCATTTTGTCTTTCTGGAGCATAAGTAAAACATGTAGTTTTGTTAACAAATATAAAAATGACTTTTTGTTCAAGATTCAATTTCAGATATTTATTAAAATTTTCCTGCTTGCTCAAACATAATTCATAAAGTATATTTTATGAATCTTTTTGAGATTGGATATGAATGTAATGTCAGCTTGGTTATTTTTCAATAGTTTATAGATGCTGACTAATATATTTGGAAACATCCCATCATAACCAAAAAAATCAGGTCTGAATTTTGTTCAATTGTGGAGTTGCCACAAGATCAAGTTTGTTGCACTTTCCAATATGAGATCACTGGTGTCTGCATTCGGAAATATCAATCTGATATGAGGGTGTGTCAGTTATAGTGTATTTGAAGGTCAAGGCATTTTTAGTCTTGTATCTAATATTACTTACCCTAAGAAAATCTGCTAACATGTCCTTGTGGAAGAAAAGGTACAGCGTGTCTGTGGGAAGTAAATAATAATAAATAATCCTTGCATTTGATATAGCGCCTTATCACATCTTCAAGACGTCTCAAAGCGCTTCATAAAATATACTGTAAAGTGAATTGACTGTATATTTTGTGGGCGAAATGTGGCAGCCAATTGTGCACAGCAGTGTCCCACAAACTCGTGGATTGAAGTGACCAATTTATTATAATATTTTTGAAGGAATTATTACCCCCAGAAGAGTGACAATCAAATAACAACTGGGTTCCCAATTACTGCTAGGTAAACAGAGGCATGTGGAGTAAGGAAACTTGCCCAACATTTCGCCCTGCTGGGAATTGAACCCAGGTTCTCACTTGCGAGGCGAGTGCCCTAACCACTGAGCTACAGGACTCCAAATGCATTTATGTAAGACAAAACTCTTTGCTGGCCACTGTAATGTTTTCCTAGCTATCAAATAATGCCCAGAATCAGAATGGGTAATTGCTTAATCTCTGAAGTTGCAATGCTGGTTCAAGATACAGTGCACCATTTGCACGCAATAAAGTAATAAACAAATAATAAAAGTACAGTATAATGTTATAGAAATAAATCCTGGGGATTTAAAAGTTCAGCAGACATCTTGTTCATTTGGCTCAGTTAATGACATACTTATTGTTGGGTCACAAAGTTGTGAATTCAAGCCAAGATTTGAGCTCATAGTCTAAGATGACACTCAGTGTAAGTAATAATAATAATAATAATAATAATAATCCTTGCATTGATATAGCGCTTTTCACGTCTTCTAGACGTCCCAAAGAGCTTCACAGAATATACTGTAAAGTGAATTGACTGTGTATTTGTGGGTGAACGCGGCAGCCAATTGTGCACAGCAGTGTCCCACAAACAGTCGTAGATTGAAAATGACCAATTTATTATTGTTTTGTTTTGGAGGGATTATTATTAGGCATGTGGAGTAAGGAAATTTGCCCAAGATTTCGCCCTGTCTGGAATTGACCCCAGGTCTCTCGCTTGCAGAGCGAGTGCTCTAACCACTGAGCTACAGAAGTACAATACTGGGGAACACTGCATTATCAGAGGTGCTGTCTTTCAGATGAGACATCCAATGGTAAAGATCCCACAACACTAAAATATTCAAAACAAGAAGAGAGTTCCTCGTAATGTCCAGGTCAACAATCCTTCACATTGAATCATTTACTTCATGGTTGTTTGTAGGACCTTGTTGGTGCAAATGCCAAAAAAAAAGTTACTACACTTGGTTGTAATTACAGGTGATTATTTTTTGATGTTTTTATGTGATAAGGTACTATGAAAATGATAAAGCTATTTTCTTGCTAGTTCTACAAACTATGCTATACCAATTTTTTAATCCAGAAATGAAATGTAAACTCATTTTTTGCTCCTCCTGCTGGTAGGTATATATATTAAGAACATATATAAAGGATTTAAAATTGAACAAGACAAGTTCCTAGGAATTAAAATTTGTCAGGATTATTGAATGAGGAGATAGATATGCTGAAGGAATCCAATGGGAAGTTGAATGGTTTGACGAGATGGACCAATGATCTAGTCCTGCCTGGTTGCAGGTTAACTGCATTAGTTGCAAAGAGGACATTTTATATCCTAAAATTTCATTTTAAACAATCCCAGTCAGATAGTATTTTTTAATGTTATTTTAATCTATGATTTTTTAATTTATTTAAGTGGGTTAGGGTTAATACAATAATAATAAAGCTGGTCTAGTTTTATCAGTGTTTTGGAGTTGGGGAAGCAGAATCACAGTGCAGAAACAGTTGTCCTACGCAGACAGAAGTTGTAATTTGCTGAAAGGCTTATGATTAATAGATGGTCAGCAGTAAATTATGAATAGGTTTTAAGGCCTTTGGTGGTTCAGTGTCTACATCTTTGTTTCAGTTGGATGAATCGATAATAAATCAGAAATAAAGAATTTTAAATAATTCACAATACATAAATCAAATATCCAACAGTTCAATCATGTTGTCGTTACCATGTGGTTCTCTAACCGACTCAGTAATCTTGCCCCAGGGAAGAGTGAGCTACATTAAACCTATTATTATGTTTTGCCCATTTTAACATTTCAAGCAAATTATTCCAAATTGTAAAAACAAATTATTTCATTCAGAATAGTTTCATCAGTAACCTACAGCTGATAATATTTATTTTACTGCTACTAACTGACAATTGAAGTCCATTCCTACTAGAATAATATATTCCATAGGAGATCAGATTGAAGCCTGAAATATCTCATGGTCTTAGCTTTGGGACCACTGTCTTATCATGTAAAATTGAGCAGCGGCGAAAGTTGGAAGGTTCTTATGTTGATAAGTTGTGTTCAACCTTTAAAACTGGGAAATGCTCCAAAGATCAGTAAATGACCTCTGTAAATACTGACATTTTTGATTGTTTCCTTGTTGGAGTAAGTGATATTGATAGTTATGAAGTTAAAGACTTAGACAATGATGAATTGGAATGGCATCAAGTCTAGGGATGTGTCAGCAAATAAACACGAATGTCATTAAGGAAATGTTGAGTCTGCATCAATTGGTAACTTTTGGCACGTTCTTGGTAAACTAATTCCCATATTATCTAGGTAAATTTGCTTCTCATATTAGTGGCACCAACTTCAGAAGTTATCAATGAAGCTGATAACAATACAATACATAAATATCAAAGAGAAATATTATTTTCTTCTTACAGGAAGTTACTTCCAAGATTATCCAGGTTAACAGAATAGATATTGGAAGTGGAAGTAGGAATGGGCTCAGATAACTTTGCCCATGCAATGATACTCTTTAGGGGATTTGCACCCAGTCTTGTGGGAACAGTGTACATTCCTCAGAAGTTGCATGGTGCTGAGTATTGGAGGATCCTTAAGGCTTTGGGCACCTCATTCGGTGACCTTACACAATATTTTTCGGACTGTCCATTGCTCATCATGGGAGATTGAAATAAGTCAAAACCAGAGTTTCAAAGGTAGAGCAAAACTCTTTGATAGGGGTGCTCTCTGCATCCGTTCCGAGGTTCACAGTTCAAAAAGAGAAGGGAGTTTCTCTTGGTGTTCCAGTCAACAATCTCCCCCAATGTTGGTGTTCCAGCCAACAATTTGATCATTTACTTTATTTTTTGTGGTACTTTACTCTGTGCAAACTGCCTGCATTGTTTGCTTACAAAATATACAGTCACCACACTTTCCAGTAAAGCTTTTTAAGATGCCTTCCCAACATGAAAAGTGCTATACCGAATGCAAAGGATTATTATTTACAACATGATCTTCGAGATTGAATCCCAGAATACACTGATCATTGAACCATCTTCTTAGATGATTTGTTCTTCAATCTGAGCTGCTAAATTAAACACTGTACCTGAAGCGCACACTATCTTTGGGGATGGGTAAAGAGGATAGGACTTTTTCTGTTATGCTGAAGCACACCTCCTACTGATAGTACCTTCAGTACCACTACAAGGTATTATAGATTGCCCTGTGGCAACACTGATACCTGTGTTAGAAATTCCACCAAGTCTCCACCTGAAAGAAACATTTTGTCTTGAAACTTAAGTTCACATAGAATTATGCAAAGTTCTTCAATTCAGTCTAAATTTAGAGTCACTTTGTTTTTTATGAATTGTAGAAAAACTGCTTCCAAAATGACGCTGAATTTAACAATTTTCAATGACTTGGTGCAATCTTAAATTTCAGCACAAATAGTTTTACAGGTTAAGAACAGGTGTAATTGTGAATCTTCCATTCTTTGTGCGCTACAGTACAACAACAACAACAACAACAACAATAACAAAATTACATTTGTATAGTGCCTTTCATGTTGGGAGGTCAACCCAAGGTGCTGGACAGTTCAATGTTTCGGACCCGAGCTGGGGGTCGGGATTGGGGAGGGTGGAGGGCAGGGGGGGAAGCAGGGTGAACGAAGGTATGGTTGAGGGTCTTGAGATGGGTTTTGAAGGAGGCAAGGGAGGGGACGAGGCAGAGAGAATGCGGGATGGAGTTCAAGAGGGTAGGGGCAGAGTGGCAGAAGGCCCGCCCTCCAATGGTGAGGTGGGAGAGGCAGAGGACGTGAAACAGGCTGGAGCCCGCTGAGCGGAGGGAGCAGGCAGGATGGTAGGGGTTTAAGAGGTTGCAGAGGTAGGTGGGAGCAAGACCATGAAGGGATTTGAAGGTGAGGATCAGGATCTTGAACTGTATCCTCTGTATGATGGCAAGCTAATGGAGTCGGGCGAGCATGGGGTTGATAGGGTCACGGAGCCTGATGTGGGAGAGGACATGGGTTGCAGAATTCTGAATGATCTGCAGCCTATGGAAGGAGGAGTTGGGGAGGCCAACAAGCAAGGAGTTTGCATAGTCAAGCCTGGATGTTATGAATGCATGTATGAGGGTTTCGGCAGCCTCTGGTGTGACACAGTGGCGGAGCCGAGCGATGTTGCAGAACGGATCATGGCACGGATGTGGGGTAGAATGGATAGTTGAAGGTCAAACAAGATCCCAAGGTTCCGGACTGGCTCAATAAGGTGGACTGTGTATCCATGAATGGTGATGCTGTCAGCGCTTGGCGGCACTGTCGGGAGCCAATCAAGAGAGCCTCGGTCTTGTTGACGTTCAACTGAAGAAAGTTAGCTTTCATCCAGGACAATGTCTAACAGACATTTTGTCAGGACAGAACTGTTCCTGAAGTCAAGGGTGGAGGCAGAGAGGTAGAGTTGGGTGGCATCCACATACATGTAGAAGTTGACCCCATGTCTGTGGATGATGTCACCAAGATGGAGCATATGGATGTCGAAGCAAAGGGAACCAAGGACAGAGCACTGAGGAATGCCGCACGAGACAGTGCAGGGGCTAGAGGAGAAGCCGTTTGTGGAGATGAAATGGAGGTGGTGTGAGAGGTACGATCTGAACCATTCAAGGATAAAACCATGAAAGTTGAGGGGAGAGGAGAAGTGGTGGATGAGGATAGAGTGGTCAATGGTGTCGAAGGTAGCAGAGAGGTCAAGGAGGACGAGGAGGCATAGGGAGCCTTGGTCACAGATGGACAGTGTGTCATTTGTCACTTTGACCAGGGCTGTTTCTGTGCTGTGGACAGCTCGGAAACCGGATTAGAGGGCTTTGTGAAGGGAATTGTGGGAGAGGAAGGAGCGAAGCTGGGAAGCAACGACTCGTTCCAGGACCTTGGAGAGGAAAGGGAGGTTGGAGATGGGGCAGTAGCTTGAGAGCAGGAATAGGTCCAGGGAGGGTTTTTTAAAGATAGGAGTGATGACACATGTTTTTAAAGGGGTGGGAACAGGTTTCAGTGGACAGGGAAAAGTTTATGATGTCTGAGAGTAAAGGGTCAAAGAGGTGGATCTGGGAGGTAGGCAGAGGGGTAGGGATGGGGTTGAGGGAATAGGTGATCAGTTTCATGCGGGTTATAGTGGTGGTGACAGAGGAGTGGGAGACAGGTTTGAAGGTGCGGAGGAAGGGATGGGTAGAGGCCAGGGTGAGAGGGAAAGATTGGGAGAGGTTAGTAGATGGAAGAGCAGAGTCAGCTGAGTGGATCCCCTCAACTTTGGACTCAAGGAAGTCCAGCATCACCTTGCAGTGGCATTGAAGGTGAGGATGGGTGAGGTGTAAGAGTATGGGTGGAGGAGCCGGGTGATGATGGAGAAGAGGAGCCTGGGGTTGTCCTTGGCATCCAAGATTGTCTTGGAGTAGAACAACGATTTAGCAGAGGCGAGGGTAGAGCAGTAAGATTTGATAAGGTCCAGCCGGATCTTTTTTCAGGAGAAGTGTACTTGATTTACTACAAAAGTAAATGTTTACTTCAGTTATTGATTTTTTATTAGAATATAAGGAGATTAGTGATTTCGCTCTGGCTCTGGATCAGGCATTAATTAAATTATTCTGAAAATAATTACAAATTATTACTTCTAAAAATGATAGGCTGACAGATGGCCCCAAATTAATGTCATTTATGCTATTGTCACTTCCCATTCATTATCTTCCATTGAAAAAAAACAACTTGATGCTCTGAAGGAAAAAATATAAAATGGCATAATGAAGGATGACATCAAATGGACCGAAGGGCCTTTTTTTATCCATATCAATCATGTGACCTTGTGATATTTTAAGGCCTTAATTTTCTATACAGTTAATAATATATCCTATATATTGTAGAATTCCAAATACAAGCAAGTCAAGCCCAGAGGGACTGGAACAGAGAGTTCACCAACCGGGATTTTGTTTCTTGGCCTCATTTTTATGGGGGGAAAATACCTGCGTTTTCCAAATATAATAGTTTTGATTAATTAATAATAATAATACTCCTTGCATTTGATATAGTGCCTTATCACGCCTTCAAGATGTCTCAAAGCGCTTCACAAAATATACTGTAAAGTGTATTGACTGTATATTTTGTGGGCGAAACACAGCAGCAAAGCGGTGTCCAACAAACAGCTGCTGATTGAGTGACCAAATTATTTTTATTTATTTTGAAGGAATTATTACCCCCGGAAAAGCGATCCACCAATCGATGGGTTCCTACTTACTGCTAGGTATACAGAGGTGTGTAGAGTAAGGAAATTGACCAACATTTCACCCTGCTGGGAATTAAACCCAGTTCCTCTCGTCTGCGAGGTGAATGCTCTACAGGATTCACAATATGCAGCAATATTTGCAAAACAGATGTAAAGAACACATAGCGATTTCCAATTATTTGCCATATTCACAGAAGTGGTAATTGCACTTTCTGAAAGATGACAAAATAAGGGGGAAAAGGCCAGAGAGTGAATACCAGCACCCCATTTCACTCTGCAGATTTTTTTTTGCTCTTGTGTACCATCAGAGTTTTGTTTAATGTCACAAATTATTGGGAATTACTATTAGCACTTCTCACCCCTTTTGCAAATAACCCTTCAAACTTCACTCAGTTTCCGTGCTCACATTACGCTAAGTTGATGACCTTTTTTCTGCTTTTTCCTTTTTTCTGTTTTTCTCCCCGATCCATTCAGTGGTTGAAGGTACTCCAAGCTCACTTAGCTCTGTTAAATCCACCAACATGAATCTCTGCTCTGCCACTCCTCAGTGTATGTAGAAATGCATGAGTCATGCTGCTCCATCAACTTCAGACAACAACAACAACAACAACAACAAGATTCCATTTATAGAGCGCCTTTCACGTCAGGAGGACGTCCCAAGGCGCTGCACAGTTGGGTCATGACCCGAGCAGGGGGGGAATGGTCAGGGTGAGGGGAGGGAGCGAGGAGGGGGGAAATGGTCAGGGTGAGGGGAGGGAAGGGAGGGAGAGAGGGGGGAAATGGTCAGGGTGAGGGGAGGGAAGGGAGGGAGCGAGGAGGAGGAAGAGAGTCGAGAGGGGAGCTGAAGGCACGGTCAAAGAGAAAGGTTTTGAGACCGGCCTTGAAGGAGGAAAGGGAGGAAGCAAGGCGAAGGCACTGGGGGATGGAGTCACAAAAGTCACAACAAGTCACAAAAGCAGCTTCCCAACCACCCACAGGTTTGGAAGCGATACTGAGCCACTGCTCTTTGCTGCCCATTAACCATACAGGAGATGACTGTGCACACGTAGAACGTTTTACATTGTAGTTCAATTATACAACAACAACAACAACAAAATTACAATTGTATAGCACTTTTAACTGGGAGGATGTTCCAAGGTGCTGGACAGTCAGAGTTTCGGACCCGAGCTGGGGGTTGGGATCGGGGAGGGTGGAGGGCAGGGGAGCAAACAGGGTGATTGAAAGCATGATCGAAGAGGAGAGTCTTGAGATGGGTCTTGAAGGAGGCAAGAGAGGTGGCGAGATGGAAGGACTGAAGGATGGAGTTCCAGAGGGTGGGGGCAGAGTGGCAGAAGGCCCACCTGCTAATAGTGGGGTGAGCGAGGCGGGGGAAGTGAAGCAGGCCGGAGCCCGATGAGTGGAGGGAGTGAATAGATCGATAAGGGGTAAGTAGTTTGCAGCATTAGGGGGGAACAAGATCATGGAGGGCTTTGAAGGTGAGGACCAGGATCTTGAACTGTATCCTCTGTGTGATGGGAAGCCAGTGGAGTTGGGTGAGGATTGGGTGATAGGGTCACGGAGCCTGGTGTGGGAGAGGACATGGGCCTCACAGTTCTCGATGATCTGTAGCCTATGGAGGAAGGAATTGGGGAGGCCGACAAGCAAGAAGTTTGCATAATCAAGCGTCGGTGTAATGAAAGCGTGTATGAGAGTTTTGGTGGCCTGCAGTGTGAGACAGTGGCAGAGCCATGTGATGTTGTGGAGGTGGGGGAAGGCAGAGCGGGTCATGGCACAGATGTGGGTAGAAAGGATAGTTGAGGGTCAAACAAGACCCTAAGGTTCCAGACTGGCTTAGCAAGGTGGAGTGTGCAACCATGGATGATGGTGCTGTCAGCACCTTAAGTGAGGAGACGCTGACGAGAGCCAATCAGGAGAGCCTCGGTCTTTTTGACATTCAACGGAAGAAAATTAGCTCTCACCTAGCTAAGTTATAACATTAATATTCTTGTGCACCAATTCGAGAGGATTGCAAAAGGCTTAGATGATGTTTTGTCCCAGATAAGTTCATCCTTCCAGAGAACCCACCGTACCATCTCCCATCAGAGCATCAGTTGTTTTCTAAACGATTCCAATGTCCTGGCCTCAACCACCCTCCATAGCAACAGGTCCCAGCTCTTTCTTACGCTCTGTGTAAAGAAATCCTTCCTGGTGTTTGTCCTAAAATTGCCTGTACAACCCTGAATCTGCACCCTCTTGTCCTTACTATACAAATATATAAAATAATATAATTATTGTTGTTGTTATTATGATTATCATTATAAAACATTGGTTAGGCCTCAGGTAGAGTACTGTGTTCGGTTCTGGGAAACACACTTTAGGAAGGATATCAAGGCATTGGAGTGGGTGCCAAGGAGATTTACTGGGATGGTACTAGGAATGAGGGACTTATTAGTTATCAGGAGAGGCTAGAGAAGTAGGATTATTCTCCTTGGAGCAGAGAAGGTTAAGAAGAGACTTAATAGAAGTTTTCAAATTATGAGGGAATTCGATAGGGTGAACAAGGAGAAACTATTTCCACTGGCGGGTGGGTTGTTAACCTGAAGACACCGATTTAAAATAGTTGTTATAAGAAACAGTGGGGAGATGAGAAGAAATATTTTCACACAGCGAGTTGTTTGGATCTGGAATGAATTGTCTGAAAGGGTGGTGGAAGCTGATGCGGTAACAACGTTTAAGAGAGAAGTAGATAATTATTTGGGGAGGACAAGTTTGCAGGGCTATGGGGAGAGAGCAGGGGCGTGGGATTGATTTGGACAGCTCTTTTCAAAGAGCCAGCACAGACACGATGGGCCAAATGGCCTCCTTCTTTGCTATATAATTCTATGATTCTATGATTACCTTGATGTGTATTGAATTATTTTTCCGCTGGCTTTCATTCCTCCAACCTATTGAGAATCCTAAATATAGTAAAAAAGTAGCCTTGGTTTTATTTCACTGCTTAGCAACTGATTTCCGATTCATGTTGTGCAATAGGATCATGTATTGTGTTGTGCATGTGGGTTTTAATTGGAGGTAGGCTGCACTAAATAAACTGTTCTCAGAATCTTTTGATGTTTCTTATGATTATTTCAGCATCTCAATCCACTCAAAGCAAATGTTTGCAAATGTTGAACAGATAGCCTAAAACTTCCAGGACGATTAGAGAGTTTGCATCTCATTCGAGGAAATTTTCTTCTGGAAGTGATTTAAAAAGTTTACAAAACATTTACCCACTTAAACCTGCAAACATTAGATTGAGCGCTTAACCCTATATTTAATTACCACGTGCATTTCTTGCCTTTATTTATAACAGCAGCAACAACAATAACGAGTACATTTGTATAGCGTCTTTCACATCGGAGGGACGTCCCCAGGGGTTGAACAGTCAGGGATTTGGACCTGAGTTGGGATCAGGTGGGGTGGAGGGCAGAAAGGGTGGGTTAGGAAGGTGACCGAATGCACGGTCGAAGAGGAGGGTCTTGAGACTGGCCTTGAAGTAAGCAAGGGAGAGAGTGAGGCGAGGGGACTGTGGGATGGATTAAGCACACATCAGTTGTCTTAATAGCCTTAACAGTATGACAAATCATCAACAATGTTTTTTGTTCAATAAATTAAATCAAATCAAATTTAAAAGATATGGAATTGATAGGATAGAGTATGTTATTGAGAAATGAGGAAAATCATTCCATATCTCTCAGTGCCTGCATTCTCCAGCCTGCCAAATGATACCAGCATTCAATCTCTCTCTCTCCCCTTTTGCAGGCTGAGCTCCAGGCAATAAGTAGACAAGCTAGGGCTCTTCAGACTTGTGAGACGATGTCTTGTTGGGGCCAAATAAAAGAGCACAACATTTTAAATGAGATTGAGAAAGTAAATACAGAGCCATACTTTAAGATGCACCAGGGCAGTCAACCAAGAGGATATAGGCTTAGAATTGCAAATAGCAATTTCAGGACTGATACCAGGAAGTAGGGGGGTATTCTAGAAGGATAAGATCAGATGGACCGAAGAGCTTTCTTCATCCAAACTAATCTTGTGATCTTGTAAAAAGAACTTGTCAGATCTAAGATCGCAGTGTTGTGAAATATGAGACAAATAAATATTTGTAATATATTTGTGTATTTATATTCATGATAAAAATGTTATAAATGTTCCCAAATCTAAACCAAATTCCCTGTTCATAAATTAAATTAGCAGATTTTCCTACATTACCTACATTTTATGAGCAGCAACAGCGCTGACAGTCCTAGTCAAAGTACATTGGTAGCTGGTGGTGCATATCTTCTTATCACCCACATTATTGACTTAGATGTAGACATAGGAGGGGTTGAGTCCAGCTTTGCTGATGACAATAAATTAGGTAGATTGACAAAATGTGAGAAAGATTAAATATGTCAGTAGGAAATTGATAGACTATGGAAGTGATCAAACAAGTGGAAGATGCAGTTTAATGCTGATAAATGTGAGCAAATGCATTTAGGGGAAAATAAAACCTACAATGCAGTAGAGGGATTGGGGAACACATTTTTAATATTGATTAAAAATCAGTAATGTGACTAACAGGTACAGAAAGCTACCATAAAGACAAATGAGTGTCTGGGATTTATAAACTAGGGTATTAAGCATAAGTATAGAAGTGGGGAAATCATGTTGGAATTATATAATACATCAGTTAGGCTGCAGCTGTGTTTAGTTTGGGGCACCCATTACAAGAACAACAACAAATTACACTTGTATAATGCTTTTCAATTTGGGAGGATTCCCAAAGCGCTGGAATGTAATGGAGATGGAGAAGGTACAACACAGGATCATTAGAATGATGGAATGCATGCAACAATATGCATATGAAGAGAGACTGGATAAATTGAGAATTCCTTCCAATTGAAGAGAGGAGATTGAGAAGGGAAATGGTAGAATTCTTTAGTATTCTGAATGGGCATGGAAAAGTAAATAGGAAAGAAATGTCATTAATTGTTGAATTAGTGAAAAGATTGTTTTCTAGATTTTTTTAAAATTATTTTTCAATAATGGGAAGTGTAACGACTAATTAACTAAGATATTAAACACAGAAACCACAACCACAAGTGGCTACTGAGGCTGGATCAATAGAATTATACAGAAAGAAACATGAGCAGTAAAAACATTCAGAGATTTGGGGAAAGAGCTGAAAAGTAGGATTAATAATAAAGAGTTTTAATGTAGGTACGAGCGGTATAAAATTGATGGGCTGCCTGATCTCCTTCTGTAATAAAAATATCTATGTTTGAATGTAATCTTTCCTATAATAGATGTTGCTGCTTTACTGCATGACAAACCTGTTTGCCTACAAAATACATAGTCACTACACTTTACAGTAAATCCTGTGTATACAAATGTGATTTTGTTGTTGTTGTTGAAACACTTTGAGATGTACACTATGTAAAAGGGAGTACATCAAATGCAGGGATCATTATTACCAAATATATCATTGAGAATAGCATTCATTTTCCTCCTTCAACAGTGTAAGTTCTGTGAAAAAAGAGTATACAGTAACATCAAAACTTGATTCTGCTGAATTGTTCTGTAACTTTGCAGTTGAGGACATTATAGATCAATGTAAAACATGAATGCAGTGACAAAAAACATCTGATAAATTGACTGGCAAACTGGCCACTGGTTCCTCACAGACAACAACTACTATCTTTATCTATCACTAGCTGTACCTATTGCAGCTTCACTTGCAACCAAAGGATCCTATATGGAATGTTGATTGACATACAGACAGACATTTCATCTTTATCTATACTCATCTGGGAGGACTCCAGTGGGAGAACTCATTTTGGCCGTGCTGTTCTTTGAGTGGGCAACTCATTTTGTTGCACTGTTGCAGTCCTTTCAGCATTGGAGTCAGCCGCGCTGTTCTTCGTTCTTCATTTTCATTTAATGGGCCTTCCCTCTTTTGTCTTATCCTTGAAAGGTTTGATTTTTGCTTAGGCATCTTTTTGATGATCAATATAAATGTACAATTTATTATTATTATTATTAATAATTTATAATCACTGGGTCGTCCTCCCAATGTGAAAGGCGCTTGAAAAATGTTATCTTGTTGTTGTTCTCACAGCTTAGCTTTGTCTGTGTTCTTTATTTTGTTCCGCCGCCGCTTGGCTACGTGTGTGGATGCCACAGCACCACAGTTAGCCGGAGCGGCCATCAGGTGTAACTGCATGAATGGTAGGAAATACCTAAAAACAAATATGCCCATGTCAGTCCCAGATGCAATACCTTTCCAATGAGGTATAAATCATGTCTCTACGTTAATCGGTTATTGAGATCCTTCTTGAAGTGCACATAGACAGTCAGACAATATCATTTTATTAGTATAGACCATAATAGTTGTTCAGTAATTGAAGCAATTTAGGATTTGTTTTGAAGTTTTTGTTTTAGCCTAAACCTCAATATGTAGGATTACGACTTATTGTCATAAATTAATGCACATTATCTTTCTGTGGTTACCATAAGGATATGCATTTGTGGATAAAGGGTGTTGGAAAATAAGACATCAACTAAGGCTGGTGCATTGATGCAGTCCAGCAACCCAAGCAAATCTGGCTTCAATTATTTGATCAGACCCCGCTTTTCTCGCATTAAGCAGGGATCAGCTTAAAGTGCTTTTATCTGTTTAATAACACATTAGATAGTTCCAACCAGAATGTCACTTGAAAACTCAAGCATTACACTTTGGTTATTGTTTTTACAAAATGTTAAAAAACAGAAAAAAGTGGGAGTTGCATATTGGGGTGAATGGGAATGCTGCAAATGGGGAAATGAATTCAAATGGTTAAAATATGTCATATGCAAGATAGCCACTGTATCGTAAATATTTTGTGGTCACAGATTGTTGCAAAAATAAATTTGAAATTGTTCAGATGAAAAGAATATTTTTAGACTTAATTTTGTTCATTTCTCAATTGTTTAATAGGAAGAGCAACACAAATTCCATATATTGAATAGTGGGGGTGGGGGGAGAAAGGAAAGGGGAAATAAACATTCAACTATTCAAAAAATGCGGCTGAGAGAAAGCCTCTAAATTATAGTGATTATACATATATCTAAATACTTTATGAAAAGTCAGAATGAGATTATTACAGGAAGAATTATATTGAGAGACAGTAACTAGCAAGATTAGACGATTAATCATTTTCTATTTAAACAAATAGAAAATAAAGAAAGCAATTCACAACAGAGGGAGTTGAGCAAGGGATTAATTTCAAAGGGAGCTGTGCATAGTAATTAGAACAATATAAGCCACAGAAAGGTCCATTATGAGTAACAACTTTTCCCTCTTTGTTTTTTCTCAAACCTGATTTCTTACCTGCCTTTAAGAACAAAGTCAGCACAGGGTGCAAATATAGTAAAATATCCTTATCCCCTTTTGAAGTCATTTACAGTTTGCTTCAATGGCCTTTCTTGTTAACTTATTCCACAACCTATCACACAACCTATCCTCTTCAACATCTACATGCTCCCTCTTGATGACATAATCTGCAGACAAGGGGTCAACTTCAACATGTATGCGGATGACACTCAATTCTACTTCTCTGCCTCCATTCTTGACTCCAGGTCCACTGCTGTCCTGACAGAAGGTCTGTCAGAAATCAAATCCTGGATGAGAGCTAACTTTCTTCATTTGAATGTCAACAAGACCGAGGATCTCCTGTTTGGCTCCAGTCAGCACCTCCACACCTGGAACGCTGACAGCATCACCATCCAAGGATGCACAGTCCACCTTATTAAGCCAGTCCGGAACCTTGGCATCTTGTTTGACCCTCAACTATCCTATCTATCCCACATCCATGCCATGACCCGCTCTGCCTTCCTCCACCTCCGCAACATCACCCGGCTCCACCGTCTTGCCAAAACCTTCATTCACGCAATCATAACATCCAGGCTTGACTACGCAAACTCCCTGCTTGTTGGCTTCCCTAACTCTTCCCTCCATACACTGCAGATCATCCAGAACTCTGCAGCCTGTATCCTCTACCACACCAGGCTAGGAATTAGCCCAAAAGCAACCCTATGGCTCGCCACATGTAAATTTATCACAGATTGAAGTTTGTGTCCCTAGTTTTAAGACATTATCTATCTGCTCCCTATTCTGTAGCTCAGTCATAATAGTTACAGTGGAGTCCTGTAGCATAGTAATTAGAGCACTCGCCTTGCAAGCGAGAGACCTGGGTTTGATTCCCGGTAGGGCGAAATGTTGGAAAGTTTCCTTACTCCACACACCAAGCAGTAAGTAAGAACCCAGTTGTTAGTTGATTGGCAGATCGCTTTTCCGGGGGTAGTAATTCCTTCGGATAAAAATAAATAAAAAATTGGTCACTCAATCCACGACTGTTTGTGGGACACTGCTGTATGCAATTAGCTTCTGCATTTCACCCACAAAATATACAGGCAATTCACTTTACAGTATATTCTGTGAAGTGCTTTGAGACATCTCGAAGAAGTGATATAAGGTGCTACAACACCAACAAGATTACATTTGTATAGCTATATCAAATGCAACAATTATTATTATATGTTATTTTAACAGTAGAATTTTCTCAAATGCTTTCTGAAAAAATCCAAGTATCATATGTATCAGCTGTACTACTCTTGTTCCTAATGAGAATTATATGTTCAAAAATTTCATCAGGTTAATATTAAGCATGACTTGCCTTTTCACTTTGTACTGACTGGCTTTCACCAAGCAATGCTTTGTAAGTGTTTGTGTGCCACATCCTTCACAGCAGAGAAATGCAATACAATGGAATCGAAGTAGAGGGACTAACAGAGTGGTTTGACCCAAAGGTGGCTAGGCATCAATAGAGACGTTCAATAAAAAGGGACATAAGCAGGGGAATCAAACAAAGAGATTCAACACAGAAGAAGAACAGAGGGATAAACAAAATATTCAAAATAAAAGCAAGAAGGCAGAATTCTTAGCAAAGATATTTGATCGAAAGGTAAACATGAGGATTAAATGGATTTCATATCAAGGAAAGGGAGCAGAGAGACTTGCAGAAAGATTTGAGCAAGGGAGAATGTCTTGATAGAAATGGAGAAGTATGGTGTTGGATTCTGGAAGAATACATTTAAGTATTGGGGTCAATGGGTAGAATATTGATTGTAGACTTAATCACAAACACACAGCAACAATAACAACACAAAATTATATTTGTATAGCGCCTTTCACATCAGGAGGATGTCCCAAGGCACTAGACTGTCAGTGTTTTGGATTCGAGCTGGGGGTCAAGATTGGGGAGGGTGGAGGGAAGCGGCGGAAGGAGGGTGATCGAAAGCGCGGTCGAAAAGGAGGGTCTTGAGATGGATCTAGAAGAAGTCAAGGGAGGGGGCAAGGTGGAGGAACTGCAGAATGGAGTTCCAGAGGGTGGTGGCAGAATGTCTGAAGGCTCACCCGCCAATGGTGGGGCGGGCGAGGCGGGTGACGTGATATAGGCTGGAGCCCGCTGAGTGGAGGGAGCAGGCAGGTTGGTAGGGGGTTAGGAGGTCGCAGAGGTAGGGGGCAGCAAGGCCATGGAGGGCTTGAAGGTGAGGACCAGCATCTTGAACTGTATCCTCTGTGTTATGGGAAGCCAGTGGAGTCGGGCGAAGCTGGGGGTGATAGGGTCACGGAGCCTGATGCGGGAAAGGACACACGCTACAGAGTTCTGGATGATTTGCAGTCTATGAAGGGAGGAGTTGGGGAGGCCGACAGGCAGGCAGCTTGCGTAGTAAAGCCTGGATGTTATGAATGCATGTATGAGGGTCTCGGCAGCCTGTGGTGTGAGACAGTGGTGGAGCCAGGAGTTAATGCGGAGGTGGAGGAAGGCAGAGCTGGTCATGGCACGGATGTGGGGTAGAAAGGTTAGTTGAGGGTCAAACAAGACCCCAACGTTCCAGACTGGTTTTGTAACGTGGAGCGTGCAACCATGGATGGTGTTGCTGACAACGCCTGAGGTGAGGAGGAACTGACGGAAGCCAATCATGAGAGCCTCGGTCTTATTGATGTTCAACTGAAGAAAATTAGCTCTCATCCAGGACTTGATGTCAGATTGTCACACATCAGATTATCAGGTAAGGAACCAATAAAATACAATTTAATGTTGTAAGTCACACATTACATTGGGTACCAAAATATAGTAAGTGTATTGAATGCAATTCTTCATTGGTGCTGAATTTAGGTCCCTCGATGGTAAATTAGTCCAGAGTGTTGCTGAGCAGTACAGACTGAGATTTAGCTGTTTTGATACATAGGTTGTGTGATGTTCTCAGGTGGGTAAGCATTGGGAATCTGTGGAACAACATCCAGGTAGAAGAATGTATTCAATGTTTAAATAGAATGTCTCAGGAGAGAAATTGATAAGAATGCCTGAGGTTGTGTCAGAGTTTTTCTGTAAAAATGACCAAACCGAACAACAGTATCAGAGTTTAAAGATGTGCAAATTCCAATCAAGTGCTTGTAGGATGAAATTAATGAAACTTTTTTCATTAGGAGACTATAGAAGGAATGCAAACTTTTACAGAAACACAGAGTCACGGAGTTTAAGTTGGTAAGAGTTTTTGTTTTGCATATTCTCTTCTACCTGAGTGACTTCTGAACTCAGAAATAACAAGTTTAGAGTTTAGCACCTTACTTCTGCAGCCTAATAGGGTAGAACATTGGACACTGTTTGGGACGTCCTCCCGACATGAAAGGCGCTATACAAATGTAATATTGTATTGCAATGGCATTCATCTAAATTATGCACATTAAGAACAGTAGAACTGGTGTTTGCTAATTTCTTTTAATTGCTTATTGTGAAGGAATTTTAATTGGGGATGACACTACTTTTCATTCTATTTCAAACCCAAGTTAAAACTAAAGGCAAAATACTGCAGATGCTGGAAATCTGAAATAAAAGCAGAAGTTGCTGGGAACACACAGCATCTATGGAGAGAGGAAAATTAGTTAATTTTTCAGGTCGATGACCTTTCATCAGAACCGTTCTGACTAAAGGTTATTGAGCTGAGTTAACTCATTTTCCTCTCTCCAAGTTAAAACTAGTCTGATATTACGCCCTAGTTGTAATGCAAAATAAATTGTCACAAATAAAGTTGTGACTGAATGCATTTTATTGGAACCAATCCTGATATATTCTGTGATCATGTTAGATTGATCAGCCTTATGGCCAAGTATTCCACTGATTTTGTTGTGATTAGCAAACTGCATCTCTTCGTGTGTCTGAATTGTAAACTCTGTTCGCACCGAGGCTGTGAAAAAGGAGGGAGCAAAAAGACCAATTACGTGGAGAGCACTGTAATAATGAAAATGGCTATGGGCACAAAGCTAGTGTAATGGCCTATTAGCCACATCTTTCAAATCCAGCTAAAGTACCCACTGCTAATTCATGAGCCACTAAAATGTCCACTGCAGGTGGTAACCATTTTAAAATCTGGCACAGGTAGGCTGTTCACATGCTATTAGGACTAAAGCATCTGAAAGAGCTAATGTCTGCAAAAAATACACAAGTGAAGTTTTACAAAGACAAGTTGCATGTTCAGACACCTTTAAAATGTAAATTGTGCTTTAGATTTTCTCACAGAATACTATTACTGCATAAACAAAGAAGTGTTTTGTGGTTCCGCATATTTCTTTAAGTACAGCCCTATTGCCCTAATTCACACTACTATTGTTATAATAATAATATAATAATCCTTCTATTTGATATAGCACTTTTAAACGTCTTCTATACGTCTCAAAGCGCTTCACAGAATATACTGTAAAGCGAATTGACTGTACATTTATGGACGAAATGCGGCAGCCAATTGCACACAGCAGTATCCCACAAACAGTCGTGGATTGAAGTGACCAATTTATTATTATTGTTTTTTTCTTGAGGGATTATTATCAGGCGTGTGGAGTAAGGAAACTTGCCCAAGATTTCGCCCTGCTGGGAATTGAACCCAGATCTCTTGCTTGCGAGGCAAGTACTCCAGCCACTGAGCCACATGACTCTTATAATGCAGAAGATATTATTTAACCTTTGGAAATAAGCAAAATAAGCAAATCTACAACAACAACAACAAGATTGCATTTATAAAGCGCCTTTCACGTAGGGAGGACGTCCCAATGCGCTAGATCTAGCATTGAATCAACAGTAACCGTGATAAACATAACCTAATTACTGTAATGTAGTAAGTACCTGTGATATTAAAATAGTAATAAAAGATGTGCATCCATGGGTAGAAATTCAGAAATGTTGATAATGGTTACTGCTTAACGTCAAGAGCCTATCTGGTATTTAATAGTCACCTACAAATTCACACTAGCTTGTTTCAAAACCTCTTAAAATTATTAACAGGGACTTTGAATGGTTAGCAATCATTTAATGATCAAGCAAACTCCAATCTATTCAGCATCTCAGACAAACTTAGCATTGCATTAAATATATGCAATTACAAGTAAGCTAACTCAGATTTCACGAAACTGTCTTTTCCCAATTTCATCTGCTTCACTAGCTGGTTTTTACTTGTTTCAAGGGGTGTTGGACTTGCAATTTACAGGCATTGCCTCTTTCACAGTATTAATTAGATTCTTGCATTCTATTCTATTTAACTTTCCAACACAGGCTGCTCAGAGTCAATTAGAATTTAGCTTTTCATTCCAATTTCATGGGGCATTATATTTTTACTATGTATTCAATTTGTTATGCTCAGGCAGGTGTCAGCCTAGCTCATTTGGAGCAATTTTTTACCTTTGAATCCTCTGTTCGAGCCCCACATCATTGTCCACATGATTGAACTCACATTGTCTCGGTTGACACTCCAATGCAGTGCTAGACGTTTGTTGCATTGTTGAAAGTGCTGTCCTTCAGATGAAACAATAAAATGAGGTTGTCTGCTTGTTTAGTTGGGCATTAAAGATCCCAGGGCACTATTCAAAAAGTAAAAAGAGTTTCTTCCAATGATCAGGCCACCAAATCCCTCCCCTCTCCCCCCCCCACACACACCTAAATTTGGTCATTCACTTCCTGGCTGTTTGTGGAACAGTTTGCTTTGTGAAAATTAGCTGCTACGTTTGCCTATAAATATAGTCACTACACTTTACTGTAAATCGTTTGAAGCTGAAGACATGCACCTGATTTGGATTTTGCAGTATCAAAAGCAACTATCCCTCTGACATGTTTAGAGAGGAGCAGGTATACTGCAATTGGGGGTGTTCTTGTTCACAGGTGTTAACCTCTCCTCTCTCTCAGTGGCAAGTACCACAATACATACATATTTTTCATTAACTAGCTCTGAAAAGGACAACCATCCAAAAGAAATGCAAGTATCCCCGTTTGGAAGGATGATTTGGAATGGGTCGAAGAGTCTTTTTCATCCAAAGAAAACTTGTGATTGGGCTGAAATGCTTAAATTAAAAAATCATAGTCCAGAACATCGCCAAAGTGGAAGAGAGAAGCAAAGAAGATAAAATAAAAATCTAAAAAATGGTGATTACTTGATTCAATTATTGCATTATAAGAACCTATACAGAAGTTGTAGAAAGAAGTCTTGAAAAGAGATTCTATGATGAAAAATGATTTCAACACTGAAAATGCAAACAGGTGAACGAGCAGGTTAAATCAACAATTTGCATCTTAGAAGTATCAAGAGAGGAAAGTTCAGTAGAAGAATAAAAGAGTGTGGACAAAAGGCAGGATAATTAATTACCTCTGTTAGTAAGCCAGCACATGGACAATAGGCTGAGTGCTCTCTTTCTGTGTTACAAATTTCTTCATTTCTATATTTCGAGAGAATGATGACCCTATCAATATTAATATAGACATTTACGATAGGGATAGAGGTTAGAAAGCGGTTGATATAAAAGAAGAAACAGATGTTCTTGGAATAAGCTTTAACAAAAAAGATAAAAATGTAAAATGTAGAAGGTACAGTCTAAATTCATTATCAAATCCAAATGAATGTCACTTGTTAGCTCCACATATTCTTTCTCATCTCCCAATTCAAATGCTCAACTCATAAAAGAAGAAAGGCATCTGTCACACACACAGATCAACTGATTTGATGCACAGACCACACAAAGGTAGCACCTCAATAGATACTAGGCAGCAGCATTGACAGCCAAAAGTGAACTGCTGGAACTGAGGACTGGGACAAGCCTTTCAGGCTGAATATGCAGTCTACATCATACTGGGTTGTCATGCATTTTTGAAATCAGTGTGTTTATTTTGACATTTGTTTTATATTGAGGATGCTAGCCTTGGCTTCTATGTAAATCTTTCCCTGAAAGGATGTTCATAATGCACCCTTCTTTGTCTATAAACTGTTTTTTACTTCAGTAAATCTCAAATCTAACATCTTACTTTTAAAAAACTAACGCTTACAGAGCTCGTATTAAAATATATTCTCCAAAAGTTACATTGCTTCAAACTTTGCTTATATATTTTAGTTTGAAATGTTGTTTCTTCTTATTTTCATTGTGAACTGTTTCACATTGTGGAAATTTTGATTTGATAGCGAGCAAAGCAAAATGGAACAGAGCTTAAGCATGAAATGATTACCAGAACAAACTCGAGTGAGTTCACGTGGAAGCACCAACAACAATTTTCCCATATAGTGTACTCTTCACTTAGAATGAATGTCTTAAAGTGTATCACCAAGATAAAGAGGACTTGAGAAGTGAGAAAAGAATGGAGAATTTAAGAGTTTTAACCAATGCCAGTCGAATAAATAAGTTGATAGGGGGTGGGGGTTGAAGATTTGGAAAAAAGGATCAAAGGAAAATATAATTCAGATTCCCAGAACTCATGCTAACAACAATAACTTGGATTTATACAGAGCCCATCACACATGGTAGCATCCCTTTCTTTTCAGACCACATCTGGAGTTACCATGTACAGGTCACCATGATATAAGGTAGACGGCTCAGATCCTAAAAGGAGTGCAGAGGATAGTAACAACAACAACAAGATTCCATTTATAGAGTGCCTTTCACGTCGGAAGGACGTCCCAAGGCGCTGTACAGTTGGGTCAGGACCCGAGTAGGGGGAAATGGTCAGGGTGAGGCGAGGGAAGGGAGGGGGTGAGGAGGGGGTAGAGAGTTGAGAGGGGAGCTGAAGGCACGGTCAAAGAGAAAGGTCTTGAGACCGGCCTTGAAGGAGGAAAGGAAGGAGGCGGCGAAGGCACTGGGGGATGAAGTTCCAGAGCCTAGGGGCTGAGGGGCTGAAGGTCCGGCCACCGATGGTAGGGCGGTTGGGCCGGGGGATGTGGAGCAGACCGGAGCCAGAGGAACGGAGAGTACGGGTGGGTAGGTAGGGGGATAGTAGGTCAGAGAGGTAGGAGGGAGCGAGGCCGTGAATGGCCTTGTAGGCGAGGATGAGGATCTTGAATTCGATGATGTCGGGGAGATTAACTATTAAGAAAAACTGGATAATCTGCTTTGAAAAGAGACGTCTCAGAGATAGAGGTAAGTAATATGTTAAATGGAATGAAGAAAGTAATACATAGTAAGAGTAGTTAAAGGTTAAAAGTAAACTAAAAGTAAGCAATACTTTCACATACACCAAGGAAGCAGCACACCATTGCACAGATTCAGGGCTGTGAAGGGCAATCGCAGGACTGAGACCAGGAAATATTTTTTTACACAAAGTGTAATTGACGACTGGAACTAAAAAAGAGTGATTGAGGCCAGAACTCTGCAATCCATTCAAGAAAAGACTTGATACTATAATAGGAGGATAGAAGGGTAGGTATATTGGAAGGATGAGATCATATTAGTTAAAGGGTATGTTTCATCCAAAGCTCTCTTATAATATTGTGAAATAAATGAGACATCTCAAAGACGTGTTAAGGCGCTATAACCAATGCAAGGAGTATTATGATTACTATTATTACTATAAATAAGCAAAACATTTTAGGCCAATAATTGAGATACTCTACAATGAGCGATGAGTCTGGATTTATTCAACATTGACCCTGAACCTAAAACGTCCATCACACTGAAAAGTTAAGGATTATACACCTTAAAATGAACTACACATTACCACTGCTTTTGGACACATTTTTGCAATTACATAATAGCCACTCTAGTTCTTTCTGGCTGAACACCCTAAAATACTATAAATAATCTGATGATAAAAATCATGTGTGTGAGTCATTCTACCAATATGAATCATTGCACCCATTGTAGGTTTTAACATGTGCTTAGAAATAGGAGAAACATTACATGTGTAGGAGGTGAAAAGTGTAGGTGCAAAAAGTGTGAAACTCACTGAGAGTGGGAGTATTGGCAATTATGGATATTTGACAATAGAAATGAAAAGACATATTGAAGATTTTAAACCTTCAAATGATACCATTTTAATTAAAGTCCGATGACTTGTCAAACATTGCAAAGTTTGCTTTTATTAACTTAGCCTTGGAAATTTGCTTTGAGATAGAGTTAGAGTTCTGTGGTCCACACACAATACTTTTTGAAACGTCATTCTAATGGCAGCCCAATTGTTACCTGTTAGGTTTGCTCATTTACTAATTTTACTTTATTAACAAAAATAAATTAATGATATGCCATTAATAAATGTTATAAAGTCAGTGATGAAATTTCAAAAGACAAAACCCAGCCAGCTATGTTGAAACCCCAAATAGAGATGATTTAGCTCAGAGGCAAGATAAATAATGGAACAGTACATGAAAGAGCAAAAAGCATTGCGAGATACATTCACAAAGAAGGGGGGCTTGAAATACAACTGCTTCGCATTTATGAGGCTAGGGAGGTGTGAGGCAATGAGATCCATGGAAACTCTAACAATTGGATCCACTCCCTTTCCCTCTCTCACATGTATGTAATGTATGGGATGGAAAAGGAGCAAAAGCTCCTGGTGAGAACAACCAACAAAGAAAGTACTAGTTGAGAACTAAGAAATATAAAGCACAATAAGAACATAAGAACATAAGAATTAGGAGCAGGAGTAGGCCATTTGGCCCCTCGAGCCTACCCCGCCATTCGATAAGATCATGGCTGATCTTCAGACCTAACTCTAATTACCTGCCCTATCCCCATATCCCCTAATCCCTCTGTTTTTTAAAAATCTATCAGTCTCAGCCTTGAAGATGTTCTACAGCCTTCTGGGGCAGTGAATTCCATAAATTCACTACCCTCTGAGTGAAGAAATATTTCCTCAACTCTGTTCTAAAAGGATGACCTTTAATTTTAAGACTGTGACCCCTGGTTATAGATTCTCCTACCAGGGGAAACAGACCCTCAGTGTCTATTTATCCAGCCCTTTAAGAATCTTATATGTTTCAATAAGATCTCCCCTAATTCTTCTGTACTCTAGAGAATATAGCCCTAGTTTATTCAGCCTATCCTCATAGGTCAGTCCCCTCATCCCAGGAACTAACCGAGTGAATCTACGCTGCACCCCCTCGAGGGCAAGTATGTCCTTTTTTAAATAAGGAGACCAAAACTGCACACAATACTCTAGGTGCGGTCTCACCAAGACCCTACACAGTTGCAGCAAGACTTCCCTACTCTTGTACTCCTAAACTTTTGCAATGAACGCTAACATGCTGTTCGCCTTCTTAGTTGCTTGCTGCACCTGCAAACTAACTTTTTGAGACTGGTATACAAGGACACCCAAATCCCTCTGCACACTAACACTATCTAATCTCTCCCCCTCTAGAAAATAATCTGTTTTTCTATTTTTTCTACCTAGGTGAATAACTTCACACTTCCCCACATTAAATTCTATCTGCCACCTACTCGCCCGCTCCCCTAGCCTATCTATACCCCTTGCAATCTTTTTGCATCATCCTCAGAGCTTAATCTCCCACGTGTCATCCGCGAATTTAGATACGTTACATTCAATGTCCTCGTCTAGATCATTGACGTAAATTGTAAATAGCTGAGGCCCAAGCACTGATCCTTGTGGCACTCCATTAGTCACATCCTGCCAATTTGAGAATGACCCGTTTATCCCTACTCTCTGTTTTCTACCCGTTAGCCACTCTTCAATCCATGCTAATATGTTCCCATTAATCCCATGGGCCTTACCTTGTGCAATAGCCTTTGTATGGCACTTTGTCAAATACCTTTTTAAAATCTAAATATACTACATCTACTGGTTCCCCCCTATCTAACCTGCTAGATACATCTTCAAAAAACTCTAAAAGATTAGTTAAGCATGACTTCCCTTTTGTAAAGCCATGTTGCCTTTGCCTAATCTTGTTATGGTCTTCCAGGAATCCCATAATGACATCCTTAATTAAGGATTCAATATATTATATATTCAATATATACATATATATAATATATATTTGTTACCTTCAGTCTTTTGTTTGCTCTGCATGTTCATATTTCCTGTCTGAATATTTCCTGTTCATATTTCCTGTTTCCATTTTGTCTCTGACAATGGTTTCACTTCCAGCACCCGCACAGCCTCGTATGGTATTCCTCAGGGCTCTGTCCTCTGTCCCCTCCTCTTCAATTTGGATTTGGTGAGTCTGAGGGAGAGCCCAGAGAGGTTGAGGAGTTCAGACCTCAGGAGAGAAGAAGTTGATGGAAGCCAATGAGTATGGCTTCCGTCTTGCCAATATTTAGCTGCAGGAAATTTACGCTCATCCAGTCCCTGATGTCCGTCAAACAAACTGACAGGACATCAGTGGACTAGGATTCACAGCTGGAGGAAGAGATCAATAATTTAGACAGTAGAAAAAGGGGACATAGGTTTAGAGTTGCAAAGGGCAATTTCAGGACAGATACTAGGAAATCTTTCATTACTTGATGGTAATCAATGGCTTGAACAAGTTGCCAGGGAAGGTGGCTGAGGTCAGGACACTGGACTCATTTAAAAGGCAGCTTAATGCTCTGCCACCCACATCAATGGTCACCCGCTTGACCTGGCGATTACCTGGGGCCTCAGCATCTCGGACCTCACCATCACCAACAAAGTAATTTCGGACCATGACTTCATCTCCTTTAACTCCTCAATCCCTCTCCCCACCGCCATCCAAATCACCTCCATTGCCTACCACCCCTTGAAAAAATTCCTCCCCTACCTCTCGGCTGCCCTGGAGTCATCTGAACTCCTCCCCCTCTGGACTTCCTCCCGCAATGACCTAAGCCATGACCACCATCCCCTCTCTCCTCCCCAACCATCCCCTTTGCGCTGTCTCCTGTAGCCTGCAGGCAGATGTTGTCCCACTGATCGCTTGCTCCCAGTTTCTACATGCACGTTTTGGCCGCTGCCCTGACTCGAGCCGCTCCACCTGAAAATGTTCCTGCTCCTACTCCTCACACTCCGCTACTCACACTCTGTCCTTCTCTCCCACTGCCCTCCTCGCCTTCTCTCTCTCCTGGAACCCACCATTACCTCCCTCTGCTCTGACCTGGGCATCCTCCACCAGGCTCATTGTGGCTCCTGGCATTGGTTGTCCCAGAGTAGCCATCCCAACTGTCCCATCGCTCAAATCCCTGCACTAACCGCCTCCGAAAGACACCCATTCCCCCTTCCTCATCCATACTCTCCCCAACTCTCCCTGTTCCACAAACTCCACAGTCCTCAAATCCCCCATGACCTCAAATCCTCTTTATACCACTCTCTCCTCCATTCTCCCACCCCACCCCGACAAACTAGCAAACATCTTTGCATTTCCTTCAAGAATGTCCACTCCCTCTCAAATAAAGCCGTTACTATCCATGACCTCATGCTGGATGAGCACATCAATATCCTTGGGCTTACGGAAACCTGGCTCTCCCCTTTTGACCCCGTCCCCCTTGTTGAAGCCTCCCCTCCTGGCTACACTTTTCACCACACCCCCTGCCTCAACCAACGTGGCGGCGGGGTGGCCCTCATTTCCCAAACTTCCCATGGTCTTCTTCAAGAGTGTGGCATGATTTGCCATGTAATGAAGTCTACAACTAAATAGTATCATTGCTAGACTCAATATTTTTGGAATGCCAAGCCTATAATTTGAGTAAAAATACAATTAGTACAGCGTGATTTGTTTGTAGTAGCATGTACACAACTGCTGATCACTGATAAATTAAGTTCAATGCATTTAAAAGCAAGGTTCTGCATACAAGAAGTAAAAATAAAAGGCATGCGCATACAAGGAACATGATTTGCCTAGGGGAGAGCTGAAAGAGATCTAGGGGTGTTAGTTAACTCATTGCACGTAAGATCAAAATAGTGTGAGGCAGAAATAAACAATGTAAATAGGATGTTGGGCTATATTGCCAAACCACTATGAATTGCCAGGTCAATTTGCGCACTACAATATCCCACAAGCAGCCATGAAGTAAATATCATGTTTTGAGTAGTGCCATTGGATCTTTAATGCCCTCCTGCACAGGCAGACGGGACCTCAGTTTAACAGCTTATTGAAAGGATAGCAATGTTAGTAACCCTCCAGTACTCTATTGGAGTGCTAGCCTAGCCTGTGAGTTCAAAGTTCAGACTTGTGTCTCAAACGCACAACCTTTTGACTCAGTGGCGAGAGCGCTACCAACTGAGCCAAGCTGACAAAGAAAATCATAAATCAGCAATAAGGAATTTCCGTGTGTTATGTTATCTAATATATCCAGGTGGAAAAATTTGCAGTTGAATAACCTACTCATTTACATTACCTTTAGAAGGCTCATTCAAGTAACTAATTTATGCTGCAATGGAAAAGGGTAAATTGGGTATTCTGGAAAGATGAGATAAAATTGCCAAAGGGCTTTCTTATCTGTGCCTTCTTGTGAACTTGTAATCTGTAACATATCCCTTACATTGTTACCGTTAACTTTAAAATCAAATCATATTTTTCATATATGCTGCTAGCATACTGTGTTCATGATTTTGGCGTGTATGTACAGGGTGACCAAAAAGTCTTATTTTTCAGCTACCCTATTATCTAAAAAAATTATAATTTCTATAAGACTTATTAGACATTGTAAAGCCATCATGACTTTTTGGTTACCCTTTACTCATTGTCCCATGGACTCTGCAAATTACACAGCAGGTGTACAAACAGACAGATAATAAACCCTGTGGTTCAGCTCAGATGAAAACAAGAATGCTGGCAAGTCAAACAAATTGAATGTCAATTAAGTAAAATTAAAGGTCATTATCAACAGTAAATAGATCTGAATTTGATAGGTTCCCTTATCAGATTAAAGCTCACAGTCCTCTTTGTTATTACTTTCACGAGGAGAATGAGCTTTTATCTGATCAAAAGCCTGACAATTTATGGTGGTGAAAGGCCACAGTCTGTGCTTCCTGCATATCGTAACACAATCAGATTACCCATTGCACGGAACTTCACAATCCAACTGTTTTGGGAATTTTCCTCATGTTCTGCTGGGATAAGGCATCATCAATGGTGTCAGTTGGTAGAAATCTTGAGTCAGAACATTGTGGATTCCCCACATCAGGCTCATAATCCAGTCTGACGCTCCGATGCAGTACTGGACATCGCAGTACAATGGTTGCATTGTCAGAGGTGCTGTACTTTAGATGAGATGTTAAACTAAAGCCCCGATTGCCTGTTCAGACAGATGTTAAAGATCCCTGGAGACCTTTCAAAAATTAATTGCTAATTGATTACTGTGTTCACATAAAAATACAGTTACTATGCTTTCCAAAAATTCCAAGTAAATACTTTTTGACAATATGTGGCATGGCATTAAATGGAAATACTATTATTATGTAGCCCTATTAAAATGTAATCCATTTGGCTCGAAAGATCCTACTGTTTTTACAATGAGAGTTCACAGTCACTTTGTATTGCTGAATAAATGTTTCTGTGATCACAAGATGATGTGCCTTGACAAACTATCCGTGTGATGAGGACATGATGTAGTTTGCTACAGTTGGTAGCAGTCCTGTCTCTGGATCTGAAGGTTGTGAGTTTGAGTTCTGCACCAGGACTCACGCTCAAAATCTAGACTGAGTTTCAAATCTCCTCAAATCTCAGGAAAACTCCCTGTGCCACACATTGGTTTGTATAGGGCTAGTAAGATTAGTGGCTGGACAGAAGGTGTAAGAGGGAAAGATTCAGATTCCTGGAATATTGGGACCAATTCTGGGAAAGTAATGACCTGTACAGGATGGATAGGTTTCACTAAGCTGGAACAAATGCCTTTGTTGAGAGAATAACATGCAGTGGGGGAGAATTTAAACTAATATGGTAGTGGTGGCAGGAGGGGAGATGAAGAAACAGAGAGGAAAGGAAGCATTGGCGGAGGTGGGTTCGGGCGTAGGTCAGCCATTCTCCTACCATTGTTTTATTTTTATCTTTTTGAACTTCTTAGCTGGAAACTTAGAGCAAATCTCTCAAGTCAGATGTAGCTTCACTCTCTCCGTATTCTTTTAGTGTATCTCAGATTAAGATAAGGGGAAAATTTCTGGTCTCAGGATTTCAATGCAGCTTCAGTGCTTCTCAGGTCAGGTTCAATCTGTGTTGTAAATTGCATTTTGCAGATTCCGGTTGCTCTGTATTGTTTTTAAAAGTATGATTTCAGAAGGCAGAAACAGAAGTTAGTGGAAAATTGGAAGCCAATATCTATGTTTTTTAATTTTGTTAATAGTCTATAACTCCCTACACCATCACTAGTACCAATACATTCTATAAATAACAACAAATTTTATTTTTCTTCTCATCCAAATTTACCAAAATATAGTTAATACTAAATACCATGAATGAAACAGAACTGTATTCACAATTTTTTAACCTACCCCTTATGAAGACCAGTAGTAGCACCAGGATTTTTTTTACAGCAGGAAAGTTCAATATCAGAGAGACATTCTTTGGAGTCAAGGCAGAGCCTGGCATTTAACATCAAAGGCTTTATATCTGATGACTCTTCCTCTATTTGAACTGGCCTAACCTTAAGTTGATCCTGCAATCTCTTTCTAGCTTCCAGGCAAGGCAAGAAGTAGTTTAGAGCAAGACCATTGTGTCTGTCAGTAGGTACTATATCTTTACCCAAAGTATAGTGGACTCAGTCCAAGAATCATGCATATCCATCAATTTCAATATCACTATAGTTTTATTGTTTGCCCTAATGGCTTCCCCTTCAGAGGTAACCATTGTTTTGAATTTGGCCTAACAAAATCAGCTGCATTTCTCTTAGTAGATGTCTATGATTCCTCCAATGGCAAGTTCCTAATTTGTGGAAAATGAAAGAAAAGGGAAAATTGGAAGGAAAGACAAAACAAGCCTCCCATGCAAGCCTCCTATGCCTTACTGGCAGATTATCTGAGAACAGGTTAATTGCCTGCCCGATCACAGAGAAATGCTGCTATACATAAGGGAATTAAAGAGGGGAAAATATAATTTAAAATGGATGTGAAAAATAATATTTTCTAACAATTTTTGAAGATATGTTCCATCTTTTCTACCATTGGCAAACAAAGTATAAAGCTGTAATCTAGAAATATATTGGCTGTCTGGAATATTTGACTAAAATTTACAATTCAAGTATGCTATCTTATCAATAACTTAATAAGAGTTACATTCCATTTAAATCTTCATAGTTCAGTTTCAAGCTTTATTTCCAGAAAAACTGTATTCATTGGTTTAAACTTCCAGTGAATGTGATGTACATTTTAAATTTAACAAATATTCAAATAGATGTTACATAAGAAAAGCATGCATAATGAAAGCATGAAGAGTGGAGTTCAATTACTTAATATCAGAGAAAATTACCAATACACAGGGTTGTTCACATTTTTAGTAACAAAAAAAACAGGCAAATGAGAGGGAAATGGTTCTGAAGAAGGCAAGCCATTAGGACCAAGTGTATACAGTACAGAATGAGATAATAGCCATCGTTCCAGATTGGTTAGCAGCTTTGAGCAAGAAAACTGCCTAGTTAATTGGATCAAGTAGTCCTTTGCTGCTATTTTAAACAGAGTGTAAATGGTTATGTCACAAATATCTTCTGGTTGTGTATTCAAGAGCTTCTTTTGCTTATTGAAACTTCCTAATCCTCGAGCATTAATTGACAATATGAGCTTTATGTCATGAAGCTCAGTCACTAAACTGTCCGTGGCTGGATGAGATATGAGAGTCCTGTTGAGGCTGATATAATTTTGTGAAATGCATGAAAGGCTGCACTTATATTTGAAGAATTTATATCTGACCATGCAATCTGCTTTTTGCAGAGACTTGTGTGATAATATTTATGGTGCTTGACCACAAATTGAGCAGCATAATTCAGCATCAAGTAGTTTTCAGATAGTTTGACTAATGGCAGCACAAACAGCTAACTGCTCAGTCAAGTTTGCTTAGAAAAAATAACTTTCACCTGGTGTTTTCAATGGAGTTTTCCAGAAAATGTCTCAATCTCCACAGTTCAATGACTTTGCCTTGCACTGATTTACAAGTACACGAATATGACAGTCAAATGTTAGGAGTTATTTTCCTAAGGTTAAAATGTCTGGTTTCATTCATATATTTACGAAGACTGTGAAGTACGAAAACAGGCCATTTGGCCCAAATAGTGATTGCCAGTGTTTATACTCTGCATGAGTCTCCACCCACTCCTAACTCCCTCCAATACTCTTGTATTCCTTTCTCCCTTGTGTGTATATCTACATGAATGAGAGAATTTGTGGCTGTGTATATATGTAAATCACTATTAACATCATTTCTTTTGTATAGTCTTTTTGGAAGGGTTCAATGCAAGCATTACTAAATGTAAAAGTAATTTCTTCCCTATGACTCTTCAAAAAAATTCTAAGAATATACTTTTCTCTGTATTAACTAAACTTCTGGTTAGGTGAGAAATGCTTTGAGATGTCCTCCTATCATGAAAGGCACAGCATAAGTGTAAGTTGTTGCTGTTGAATTTTTCACTGCTTCTTAAACTAATTTTACTATGATTTCTTTCTATATTCTGATGTGATCCTCCTTCACAATCTCTGGCCTTCAATGTTATTTATTTTACTTTGTCAAGTTAGGTCAGTGTCAATAATATAATAATAATCCTTGCATTTGATATAGCGCCTTATCACTTCTTCGAGAAGTCTCAAAGCGCTTCACAGAATATATTGTAAAGTATATATTTTGTGAGCGAAATCTTTCTCTCCCGAGTAGTCACATCTGTCCTTAAATGTATCCTCTTTTTTCCCCTTCTTCTTCGACTATCCCTTCAGTGTATCCTGGATCATGTGCTTTGTGTATTCATGCACCACAAAGTGCTTGGAAACAATGCCACTGGTTTTGATTTTCTTAATATTTTTACTAAATACTAAAGATAGAAAACTTCTGTAATTAACCAGGTAAAACCCCAAGGCTTGCCATTGATAGCCCTAATAAGTAGGATGGTCCTACCTGGATAAGCAGCTTTCTCCTGCTTATCCAGGTAGGACCACCCTACTAATTAGGGCTTTGGTTTATAGGATTGCAGAAATCTAGTGGGAAGAATCCCTGCTCTCAGTGATCGTTCTGCCCCTTGAAGTACTGCTGCTGAGTTAGGCTGCCTGGTTTGTCATCAGCCGTGCCCTGGAACCAGACTACTGAGAATGCCACAGAGAGTTGATTTGATCCTGATGTTCTGTTCCCAAGCACATCCACATTGAAGCCAGGTCAACTCCAATGAGACTCTGCTTACCTTCCCCCCACCCAATCTCCACCACTAAGCAGGATAGTTCTGTGTTAGCTGGAGTTTTTGGAAAGTGGAGCTAGGGAGACTGCCAAGTGGCATGTTGCAATGTGCAAGACAAGAGGAAATCAGTAATTAAAATACAATACTAAGAAAGAAAGTAAAGCTTGAGTTTTTGAGAAATATGACACCCATTGTAAATTTGTTCAGTCTTTTGATTTTATTGAAACTCAGATTTCCAAAGAACATTATTAGCAAATTACTGATAGAACTGTTCTGAATGAAATAACACATACTTTTCAATTTGGAATAATTTGCTTGCAATGTTAAAATGGGTATTATAAAATAATAATCCATTTAATATAATTCACTCCTTCCTGGGGCAAGATTATAGGTGGCTATACAACCACATGGTAGGACAACATGATTGAACTGTTGGATATTTAATTTATGTATCGTAAATTAGTAAAAATTCTATATCTCTGATTTCTTTATTGATTTATCCAACTGAAACAATGATGTAGTTATTGAACCACCAAAGGCATTAAATCTATTCATAATTCACTGCTGACTATCTTTTAAGTGTAAGACTTTTGGCAGATTTATAAATACCTGTCTCTGTTGGACAATTGCTTCTGCATTGTAATACTACCTCCCTGACTCAAAAACACTGATAAAACTATTCAAACTATAGGTGAGCTGTATTATTATAATATTAACCCTAACTTACTAAGATAAATAAAAACATTTTTTTAAAAATCTGAGAATTTTTCAAAATGTAATCTTAAAGTTTAAAGTGTCTCTTTGCACCAAATGCAAGTTTAATACAACCATTGTGAAGCCAAAATAATGTAAAGGCCAAGAAATGGGCTGGTTCCTCAAGCCAAAACCCAAACTTTCACTTTGGTTGCTGTTATACTTCACATTTTGTGTTGCTGGAAAACCAACACCACTTTCCATTGATCCACAGAATGCTTTAGCACTGTAACATTGGAACATAACAACAGCTTCGGGCAAGAGTAGATCATTGGTCCATCTAATCAACCTAACCAACCCCAATAAAAACAAAAAATCACATATTGAAATAAAATTGGAAAACATAACTAATTGGGATTGCTCAACATGTAATGTTAGAGTTTAAAATGTTCTCTTTGGACCAAATGCAGTTAAACTGCAACCAGGCAGGAGTAAATCATTGGTCCATCTAGTCAACACATCCAACTTCCCAGTGGATTCCTTCAGCGTATCTATCTCCTCATCCAATAACCCTGACTCTTTTTAAATTTCAGGAACATGTCTAGTTTCTTGTTCCACAATCTGGACTGATAATTTGTTCCATAAATGCATTCCCCTTTTACTTAACAAAAATCCTGCCTATCATAGTTGCTTTTATTGTCCCCATTTTGAAAGACATTGAAATACAATCATACATAGGTATGGCAGCAGGCCACTTATTCCATTGAGCATGTACTGCTGGTTCAAATAGTACAAACAGCATCTATTGTATTATAAACATACATTTACACAATATGAATTCTGAGTTTAGCTGGATTTCACTTCTGAGATCTGTGACAAACAATCACAAGGAAATAACTTATACAAAACACTGCTCTTAGTTCATACAGTAAATAACTGAATCTCTTGTGGTTTCTGCTTTGCAAGCCAAAATTACATTGTATTCTGTTTTTAAACTGACTGTCCTCAGTTGCTATTAATAGAATGTTCTTTGTTATCTCTTATCCCTCAGAGTTATAAATCTCCTGATGAAACATGGCAATGTATTTAACTTGCTACTGCTTGTTATTCTACTTGAAAATATATAAGCATCAATTAAAATGTGGTTCTTTGAAAATCAAATAATAAGGATAATTAGGGAACGAAGTCCAAATTATTGAGCATGATCTGTTTTTAATTGTCTCATTAAGGCTTGTCACATTAACTGCATGTTATCTGAACATGGTAGTTAAATGTATTAGAAATAAGGATCATGCCACCATAACAATATCTGAGAACCAAACAAGCAGTAATATTTATCAGGTATACTGTATAGTTTTGTGCATTGGGCAATCTTGAAATAAAATCTCTGAAGAATATATGCAAGGAATATTTTCTGCAAGATTGTGGTTGATGTTCATTTTGTTATTTCAATGTGTAAGGTATCCCGTGGCAACAAGTGTCTATGATATCATGTTCACTTAAGCTTCCCAGAGTTGAAATGGCCTTTTCTGCCACGTGATTTATCATCTTGTGTAAGAATAGCAGTAAGGGCAACATTTTATTATGCAGCAACATTAATAATTATACTCTTTAAACCAATTATTTGTTAAGGACTATTTAAAATTTATTGTATGATCGTGTAATCTTTGTGCTTAATTTTTTTTAGATTATTTTCTGTTTTTGCTGTGGAAACAACATGCAGATACTCTTTTGAAATCCTGTAAAATGTAAAGGTTATAAGCCCTAAAGTCAAGAGCACAGAAATGGCATTCAACAAAAAGAACATAAGAAATTGTCTGCATCATTCACCTACAAATACATAGTGGTTGAATGCTTTTTGATGTTTAGATGACATGATTGGGCGCTATATGAAAAGGTATCGTTATTAATAATTAGAGAGTAAAAAAAACTGAGAAGAAGCAATTCAAATTGAAATGAATGGCATTTAATTGTAAGAGACGAGCTTCCTGAGATTGTGATAATAACTACAATCCTGTATATAGTTTTGCATACCTTGATATCAAAACTGACAGCACTGTTGTCGCTATTTAAGGTACTTGGCAAGAAGCCCATTTTTCTTGGCTTGTTTAAAGAAGTTTGCTTTCCACATCTTAATTAATGATAATGAACCTTACTGCAAGGCAATACAGACAATAATATATTTTACTTACAAAGATTTTAAAATTGGAATCTGTTATAAAAGAAGCAAACAAAGAGTATTTAACAAGTAGAAGAGAACAAATGTTTGTCAACATTAATTTATGAAAGTCAGATTATGTCTAATACAATATAATGTTATATAGTGTTCTATATGTACGATACTCTTTGAGATTTTGAAGACTTTTTCAGGATAGACTTAATGTTTTAAAGTGCTTGACCAAAGAACAATACTTTCTGATCAGTCAGTCAGACCTTTTTCTTTCAATTACTTCGGAATATTTTATCATTCTCCATGACACTATGTCACTCTGCATAATCTTTCATTGTCTTAAGATCATGCTACAACGGACCAATTTTAGACACTTCATGCCATGAGATTAGATAAATTAACATAATTTTGAACTTGATTTTTATATTAATTTATTTCTTTACAGTAATTACTGTTAAGTGCAGTGACAGTTCTATGTTTGCATATTTGACAACAATTTGGTGACAGTAACACTCCACCAACAACCATGAGATTAAACATTCATTTTATATTATGAATTATTGGGCATAACAGTGGATTGAAATAAACAGATCAGACAACAATTGCATAATATGTTTGAAAATATATATATATATACTTAAAGTTCCCTTTCCCTGCTCGCTCAATACCTCCCCCACTATGTATATTTGTGAAGCATTCTGAGACTTTATGCCACATGAAGGTTGCCATATGTTATACCTTAGTTATTATTGTTTTAAAGACACAAAGCATAAGATTTTGTCCAACATTTAAATTATGGATTACCTCTATATTCTTAAATGATGATATACACCAGAGAACTCATACCTATTGACTGTATGAAAAAACATTCATTACTTTCTGCTAACAGTCTTCTAAATTATTAGCAACAGATCATTGCTAATAATTATTTTATATTATTTGATGGATGGCGATATTGTTAAGCATAACACTTTTTTCCTTTTGCACTTTTAAAACTGTTACAATAATTCACTGATGTGTGAGTTTCACTTTCGTTTGTAGAAGAATAGTTTTAAATGACTTGGGCATCTCATTAGACTTGATGGAGAGTCTCTGTTGTACAACGTAATGCTCGTGCCTTGGGCAAAGCAAAATTGTAGACGGTGGTTTTAAAATTTTCGTATTAAAAATAAATACTCACTGATTTATTGAACCTCCCACTCTTTCCAACTTGTAGAAAACAAGTTTAATGTGCTTTTGCCATCAGTGAGTTGGCTTCCCATAACAAGTAAATTCCAATACAATCCAAACAAAGCTGTGCCTCAGTGGTAAAGCTATCCTTCATAACAACAGTTGTGATGAAGAAATTGTACTCATTTTTTGAACTGGATTTAAGGCTATTTGATACATTCATGATGTTACTTGGCTTTATACATTTTTAAACTAAAAAGGGAAACTAGATTGATTGACAACAGCATAAATTACTGTAAAATGTTCATTGCAAAATCCCAATGAAGGCAAGTATCATATCCATTATCCCCAGATAATTATTTGGGGAGGATAGATACTTATTTGGGGAGGACAAGTTTGCAGGGCTATGGGGAGAGAGTGTGAGTGATTTGGATAGCTCTTTTCAAAGAGCCGGCACAGACACGATGGGCCGAATGGCCTCCTTCCATGCTGTGTAATTCTATGATTCTATTCTTAAGACATTCACATTTGAAATGTCTTTGTGTACTATGACTAGTGGATGTCTATCCATTGTTCATTAAACATTGTATTGAAGGTAAATACTACATACTGCTGAGTTAGATATTTGTACCTGACAAAAGTTTAAAGTAAGATTTAAGTGGTACAGATTCAGACTCAATATGTATAAGTATACATTTAGTTCAGAATTATCTGTTGGCTGCAATTTATGTTCTTAGTCATAAGACAAGTTAATNAAAAATGCTATTTTTTGAAAACTAGGTAAGACTTACTGAATGAGATTGTGGGAGCAGCATCTTTGGTCTGTTCGTCTATGTGTTCATTGGCTAATCAGCATCCCAAATAAGTGTGCAGGGGCCTGTGTGATGTTCATGGATAAAGATAGAAGACAGTGGCTGGAGAATGAAATGTTTACACTGAAAAATAACTTGCCTTTAATGAAGTGTCTGATCTAAAACATTCTATCATTATAAATACAACAACAACAATTTGAATTTTTTTCACATTTATATTGGAAGAAAGCCTTCACAATTTGAGATCAGATAAATTTGCCATAAGCATCTCTCCACTGGAACATATAATTGAAGGTTTCTTACTGAGATACTTAGACATCCCCAGGATGTACGTATAAACACAATTAACTTGATTAATAATAATAATCCTTGCATTTGATATAGCGCTTTTCACGTCGGGAGGATGTCCCAAAGCGCTTCACAGAACACACTGTAAAATGAATTGACTGTATATTTGTGGGCGAACGCGGCAGCCAATTGCGCACAGCAATGTCCCGCAAACAGTCGTAGATTGAAAATGACCAACTTATTATTGTGTTTGGTTTTTGGAGGGATTATTATTAGGCTCTGTGTGGAGTAAGGAAACTTGCCCAAGGTTTCGCCCTCTACCTGGAATTGAACTCAGGTCTCTCGCTTGCAAAGCGAGTGCTCTAACCACTGAGCTACAGGACTCCACTGTAAAGTGAATTGACTGTATATTTGTGGGTGAAATTTTAATATAGTGGCTATACCATTTATTAATATTTCAAAATTAGAGATCAAACCCTTCATTTTTCATATCTAGTAAAGGGTTCAAATAGTGTTTCTAGCCTCCTTCCCCTCTGTATATTTATGGCAGTCAATGAGTCAAAAAGACTTTGCTCTTCTAGACATTATACTGCAGGCAACAAAATATGTGCATCTCTGACTGCTGTGAACACTGTGCATACATTTTCGCCTCTGAGCCAGAAGATTATGGATTCAAATTCCAAACCAGGATTTGGACTCGTAGTCTGGACTGATACTCCAATGCAGTGCTGGGGGAGTACTGCATTGTCAGAGTGGCTGTTCTTCTGGTGATATGCTAAATCGTTGGGTGAAACCATAAGCAAGTTTCTTTACTACTACTCTGTTTACATGACTGTTTTCCATGACCGTTTGTGGGACACTGCTGTGAGCAATTGGCTGCCTGACGCGAAAGGCGCCACACCGAGAAAGGAAAAGATTATTACTACTAGTATTATTGACATGCAATAGGATGCAACTATTGGTCTAAAATGAGACTGCAAGGATTTGCCTCTGCGCCATCCATTGCCGATGACGGGATTCTCCGCCGCAGCACAAGGAGCAGATAAAGTAACGAGATCGCAGGTTGAATCCGGTTGCGGTGCGATGGCTCGGCTTTCCCCGTGCCCGCATCTGCCCATCTCCCCAGCCCAGCCCTGCCCAGCCTAGCCCTGCCAGCCCTGCCCAGCCCTGCCCAGCCCAGCCCTGCCCAGCCCTGCCCAGCCTAGCCCTGCCCAGCCTAGCCCTGCCCAGCCCTGCCAGCCCTGCCCAGCCCTGCCCAGCCCAGCCCTGCCCAGCCCTGCCCAGCCTAGCCCTGCCCAGCCCTGCCCAGCCTAGCCCTGCCAGCCCTGCCCAGCCCAGCCCTGCCAGCCCAGCCTAGCCCTGCCAGCCCTGCCCAGCCCTGCCAGCCCAGCCCTGCCCAGCCTAGCCCTGCCAGCCCTGCCCAGCCCTGCCAGCCCTGCCCAGCCCAGCCCAGCCCTGCCAGCCCAGCCCTGCCAGCCCTGCCAGCCCTGCCAGCCCTGCCAGCCCTGCCCAGCCCAGCCCAGCTCTGCCCAGCCCAGCCCTGCCAGCCCAGCCCTGCCAGCCCAGCCCCTCCCTCTCACCTGCAGCAGATGCCCAGAGCCAGGCGGCGGCGCGTGCGTAGTGGGCGGCGAGCGGCATTTATGTGTGGTGCGCGCTGCCAGGGGAGCGCAGAGTGAAGCTGACAGGCACAGAGCGAGCGGGCAGCCCACCCCCACCCCACCCCAACCCCACAGCTCCACACAGGGCAGCCAGGCACGGCACGGCACGGCACGGCACGGCAACCCACACCGGCAAACCATGGCAGACACGCACAGCCTTCACCTGAGAGCCATCGAAAACTCCACCACGCAGTTTTTGGAAATTTGGCACCATTACGACAACGCTGGTAACTGTTTTTCTTATTGCCCCCCACTCCACCCTCCCCACCTCTCCTCACCTCCTCTCCCCTCCTCACCGCTCCTCTCCCCTCCCCACCGCCCCTCTCCCCTCCTCTCCCCTCCCCACCTCTCCTCACCTCCTCACCTCCTCTCCCCTCCTCACCGCTCCTCACCTCTCCTCACCTCCTCACCTCCTCTCCTCACCTCCTCACCGCTCCTCACCTCCCCTCTCCCCTCCTCACCTCTTCTCCCCTCCTCACCGCCCCTCTCCCCTCCTCACCTCTCCTCCCCTCCTCACCGCCCCTCTCCCCTCCACACCGCCCCTCTCCCCTCCTCACCGCCCCTCTCCCCTCCCCACCGCCCCTCTCCCCCCCTCACCGCTCCTCTCCCCTCCCCACCGCCCCTCTCCCCCCCTCTCCCCTCCTCACCGCTCCTCTCCCCCCAACCTGTTCGCTGTGTGTAAACCTTTGCCTGTTGCCTGACGCTCGATATCTCTTTCGTTTCGCACGACGTGGGGCTGCGACGCGCCGATGGGGTTTGTTCTGTGTGTTGGGGGCTGTGAAGCTGCGCTGTGAGGGGGTGTTGGGCGACCAGGACCAGAGGGCGGCGGGTGGGTCATCTCTCTCTCTCACACACACACACACACGGGCGGGGAGTCGGTCCAGAAAGCCGGAGCCCTAACCTGTCGGCGACAAGGTGTTCCTTTCCAACTGTACATCACCCCACACCCCCCACACCCCCCCCCCACACCCCCCACCGAAGTAACAAAAAATGTTGCCCTTCAATTTCAGGTCGCGGATATATCGAAGGGAGAGAGCTGCAGAGTTTCATTCGCGAACTTCAGCAAGCTCGGAAAGCCACCGGCTCGGTGAGTTACACTAACTTACTGACAGCTCCGGGTCAGTGTGCAGCGAGGTGTGTGTCTGTGTGTGTGTGCGTGTGTGTATATGTGTGTGTATATGTGTCTGTGTGTGTATGGTATGTGTGTGTGTCTGTGTGTGTATGGTATGTGTGTGTGTATGTGTGTGTGTGTATGGTATATGTGTGTGTGTGTGTGGTATATGTGTGTGTGTGTGTGTGTGTGTATATGGTACAATGTGTGTGTGTATTTGTGTCTGTGTATATGCAGAATTAAAATCAGCAAAGGCTATCGCATCCCGACGATGCTGTTGATGTATGAGGACTGACTGTGGGATACCCCTCAGCTTCCCCGGTCCCGGAGACTGTGTTTTTTTCACTGGACGCGAACCCCCAGAACAGCTCCATCTGTATCTGTCAGTCTCCCAAAGGCGCGGCGGGTAGAGAGCATTGCAACTCTCTCTGATAATTGCTTTGGGAGACAGCGCTTTTCCTTATGTCTTCATTCCCTGGAAGCCTTTTATATATATATATATATATACTTTAAAATACCGGCTTCCTTTCCGCTGGGCTCCGGGGCAGTCAGTCCAGGAGAGCGCGCACTGAACACACCCGGAGGCGCTGCGCCTCTTTAACCCGTCTCAGTTAACTGGGCGTGAAATCTGCTCCAGTTCGGAGCAAAAGTCACCGACTAAACCTTTCTCTCCCCCCCCCCCCCCCCACCACCCCCGGAGCGATTTATTTCACACCCAGTGTCCGCGCAGCTGAATCACTCTTAATGCTGACACGATGTTTCCGAGGCTGAAGTCGGCACTGACACTCGGAGGGAACAGTCACCTGTAGAACATACATCGGAACCCATACACACTCGATGGATAAAATAGATCAACATCCACTCGATAGGATGATGGTCAGGTGCAGCTGTGTGTGCGGGTGTGTGTGTGTGTGTGTGGGTGTGTGTGTGGGGGTGTGTGTGTGTGTGGGTGTGTGTGGGTGTGTGTGTGTGTGTGGGTGTGTGTGGGGGTGTGGGGGGGGGTGTGGGTGGGTGTGTGGGTGTGTGTGTGTGTGTGTGGGTGTGTGTGGGTGGGTGTGTGTGGGGGTGGGTGTGTGGGTGTGTGTGTGTGTGGGTGTGTGTGTGTGGGTGTGTGTGGGTGGGTGTGTGTGGGTGGGTGGGGGTGTGTGTGTGTGGGTGGGTGGGTGGGGGGGGCTGTGCTTACCCGATGAGTTGCTGGTTTTCACGCCCGGGGGGAATCGCTGCGCTTTTCATGTCGGTCAGTGGTTGTGTTCAACAGTTACAAACCAAACCTGGCGAGTTTCAGCAAGAAGGTAAAGTTAGGGACAGTGTGAGGGAGCTCCAGCTGTACACACTGTCAGGTTACACCGAGCCACGGCAGGCGAGATCCGATACTTTACCCACCAATGTTAATGTGTTGGAGGTTTCGTAATCCGAGCGATCTTACCCCCCCACACACACACACCAGCGAACTTGTTCCCTTACCAAAGAGTGACAATTAAACTAGAGGACTGGAGAGAGCAAAGCACAGGAGCCATGCTTGAGACATGAGACAGACACCGGGGAAATACAGCAAAATAAATATCAGTGCACTTAAAAGATCGTTGCACTTGTCCAGTCAAGTAATATGTCTGTGGATCATCCAACAAACGTCAACAGATCGGTATCACCAGCAAAACTGTAGCCACCAGTATAGCAAACAAACAGGAGGCTTAGTGCACCACTGTTTCCTTGACTACAGATGTGTTTTCAATGAAAGCGACAGGAATAAAAAGGCTGTGGGTTGTATGTAGGCTGTCATTGCCACGATGTTCTGTGTGGAGTTTCAGATTCTGCCCTGATGTGTCATATATTTTCCCTCCCCACTTGGGCTTGAAGGAGAAGGTCTCTCGCTGCTCAGCTCAAATCACACTGTGCTTGGCAGCATCACTCTTTGGTTGGGTTCTTTTAAAAATCCTGCCGATTCATTTCATTGTGAAATCTACATGTTATGGGATGGGGAATGTCACTCCTCACACCAGGGTTACAGGTGCCCGTTGGACACGCAAAGTTCTCGATATGACAACTGACTGGAAACTAACTTCATTGACAAATGAGTGAAGCTGTTTCTATTAATTAATTAATTAGGATAATTGGTAGCTTCATCTAAAAAAAACTGTTGAATATATTTACACCAAAGCCTCCTGAGGTGGACTGAGTTACTAACAGATTAACTGATTCAAGCAGTTTCTGTCAATTATCTTGAGTTCTCCATTTATTTAACATCTAAGGAGAACGTTGTATAGCAACAACAACAAATTGCCTTTCACACCAGGAGGAAGCACATTGCTGTTGTTTAACTAGGTGAAGCACTGAATTGAAGATTTGCATTCAATGTACCCACTCATATTTGTTAATGAAGATATAGCATTTTAGTATAGCTGTGTATTGTATATTTCGAAGAATGCAGATAAAAACAAACTAATGCGCATTATCAATTTGTAGGAATTATCTGACGGGATGAAAGCTTTGGTGGAGAAATACGATCAGAGTGCTGATGGAAAAATAGAGATGGCAGATGTAAGCACCACCAATTTGGTTTTACTCTCATACAGATTTTTGTTGAAATGTTAATAGTAAATACATTTGGAGGATGTTTGATTTTTTTGTTCAAATAATTTGTTATAGAGTAACATTAGAAGTTGAAACAAAACAGAAAATACTGGAAATCCACAGTAGTCTGCACCTGAAAAGGAAAAAAGCAGGTTGTCTGGAGTGTGATTCTTCATCGGAACTGCACCTCACAGCTTTTTTTTAATATATCTAGCATTAGAAGTAAACTATACAGGTCGTGACCATTTTATTATCATAACACAAAAGAGAGTTTTCTTTAGGTGTTTTTACCAAGTTGGATTGAATGTTATTAGTGCCAATTTCTGTATGAGTTACCTACATCTAAACAATGTTGGGTACAAAGCATTTACAATGATGAAGAGCAATGTTGGGTAGATATTCTTAACTCCCTATCCAACTATTGCATTTGTCATTGCATATCCCCTATTCTCGAGCTTAGATAAACATTTAAATAACAATTCTAGTCTCTTCTGATTTCTATAATTACATTTCTATTCTCAATTTCAGGTCGTCTTGATTGCATAACTGAACTCAGTATAAATAACAATCATAGCAAACATTTTATTGACATTTTGCTGCACACTACAAGCTTTTCCAATGCTTATATATGGTTCAATTCATGGTCCATGCTGACTCTTGTAAAGTTTTAGGAGCTACAATGGTAGAAGTGCTGTTTTTCAGATGAGAAGAAAATAAAGGGAATTTCTTCCAGTGTCCTGGCCAACAAATTGCCCAAATAATATTGGTCAGTCAATAATAATAATAATAATAATAATAATCCTTGCATTTGATATAGCGCTTTTCACGTTGGGAGGACATCCCAAAGCGCTTCACAGAACACACTGTAAAGTGAATTGACTGTATATTTGTGGGCGAACGCGGCAGCCAATTGCGCACAGCAATGTCCCACAAACAGTCGTAGATTGAAAATGACCAATTTAATTATTGTTTTTAGTTTTGGAGGGATTATTATTAGGCTCTGTGTGGAGTAAGGAAACTTGCCCAAGGTTCCGTACTGCCTGGAATTGAACTCAGGTCTCTCACTTGCAAAGCGAGTGCTCTAACCACTGAGCTACAGGACTCCACAATTTCTGGTTGTTTGAGGAAAATCACTGTGTGTAAATTGGCTGCTATGTTCCCATACAAATAAGCTATCAACAACAACAACAACAACAAGATTGGATTTTTTAGAGCGCTTTTCATGTCGGGAGGATGTCCCAAGGCGCTGGACAGTTGGGTCGGGACTTGAGCAGGGGGGAAATGGTCAAGGTGAGGGAAGGGAGGGAGCGAGGAGGGGGTAGAGAGTCGAGAGGGGAGCTGAAGGCATGGTTGAAGAGAAAGGTCTTGAGACCGGCCTTGAAGGAGGAAAGGGAGGAGGCGGCGAAGGCACTGGGGGATAGAGTTCCAGAGCCTCGGGGCTGAGATGCTGAAAGCCCGGCCACCGATGGTAGGACGATTAGGGCGGGGGATGTGGAGCAGACCGGGGCCAGAGGAACGGAGGGTACGGACAGGTATATGGGGGGATAGTAGGTCGGAGAGGTAGGAGGGTGCAAGGCTGTGAATGGCCTTGTAGCTGAGGATGAGGATCTTGAATTCGATCCTCTGGGGGATGGGGAGCCAGTGGAGGCGATACTGTGAAACATTTTGAGATATTTTGATTCGATAACCTTCATTTGGAAGGATTATTATGGTGGTGTTAGGTATTGGTTTATGCTTGTAATTCATTAACAACAACAACAACTTGGATTTATATAGCGCTCTCCACCCCGGATGGCGTCTCAGAGCGCTTCATAGTAACGGATCGCGGGACCGAGCCAAGGGTAATGGGGAGGAAGGCGCAGTCGAAAAGAAAAGTCTTCAGCAGGGACCTGAAAATAGGAAGAGAGGAGGTGAGGTGAAGGGAGTGAGGAAGGGAATTCCAGAGCCTCAGGGCATAGTGGCTGAAGGCATGACCGCTGAGGATGCAGAGGAGGACTCGGGAGACGAGGAGTAGGCCAGACCCAGAGGAATGAAGGCAACTGGTACTGTTTTGAGGAGAGAGGAGGTCAGAGAGGTAGGGGGTTGCAGATGAGTGGAGGGATTTGAATACAAAGGTGAGGATCTTGAAGTCGATCCTCTCTGGGATAGGCAGCCAGTGCAGTCTGGCAAGGACTGGGGTGATCGGGGAGTGGAGTTTGGTGCGGGTGAGAATGCGGGCGGCAGAGTTTTGAATGATCTGGATTTTATGGATGGTAATGGATGGGAGACCGACGAGGAAGGCATTAGAATAGTCCAGCCGAGATGCGACAAAGGCATTGACTAGGGTTTCAGCGGCTTTTGGAGAGAGGTATTGGTGGAGACTGGCAATGCATCAGAGGTGGAAGAAGGCGGTGCTGGTGAGGGACCAGATGAGGGGGAGAAAGGATAATTGGGGGTCGAACCTGACGCCTAGGTTGCGTACGGATTCAGAGAGTTTTAGGGGAAGGTTGGGTAGGTGGAGGAGGGGAGAGCCGTGAGATTTTAGACGTTGACAAGAGCCAAAGAGTATGGCTTCCGTCTTGTCAACGTTCAGCTGAAGGAAATTTGCGCTCATCCAGCTCCTGAGATCTGACAGGCAGGCTGACAGAACATCAGGGGACTGGGGGTCGCAAAGCAAGGTGGAAAAATAGAAAATAGATTAAATACATAAGAAAGTAGAAAGTGTGTGGTGCGTTGTGATAATTATCTTGCTAAGAACTAGTTATCACATCGATTTTTAAAGTTGACCCAAGCCGGCATTTCCCCAAACCAGCACTGAAATGCAGGAACCTGTGCAGCAAAATGAGTGCCTCCAGTCAGCTCAATATGGCGCAAGCCACTATTGAGTGAAACTGCTTGAATGAATTGGGGGGTTACCGCTGCATCAGTTATGGAATATGACTACTCCAGTAGCAGTGTTCCCCAATGTGATAATTGTTATCAGTGGTATTATATCACATTACCACAATTTGGACCTCAAGTATTTTTAAGGACCCAAAGAGGCCATTTGGCCCAACAAGGCCATCAGCTGTTTGATTGATCAAGCCCATGGAGTCTTATAGCTTGTGGAGTCCTGTAGCTTAGAGCACTCGCCTCGCAAGCGAAAGAACCTGGATTTCATTCCCAGGCAGGGCAAAACATTGGGCAAGTTTCCTTACTCCATATTACCTCTATTTACCTAGCAGTAAGAAGGAACCCAGTTGTTAGTCGATTGGCGGATCGCTTTTCTGGGGATAGTAATCCCTTCAAAATAAAATAATAATTTGGTCACTCAATCCACGACCGTTTGTGGGACCCTGCTGTGTACAGTTGGCTGCCACGTTTTGCCCACATATACTGTCAGTTCATTTTACAGTATATTCTGTGAAGCGCTTTGAGATGTCTCTAAGATAAGATGCTAAATCAAATGCAAGGGTTATTATTATTATTTACCATTGCACTCTCTTTGCCCTCCAGAAACATCTTCTTGCCTTTTGAACCTGTTTACACTGTTTACTTCAGTGCAACCCCCCATAACTATTCTATTAATAAAGCATGTGAAAAATAGTTCTGCCTGATTTCCCTTCCTTGTTGCTTCAACTCATCCAAGAGTTAAGTGAACAATTTAGCTAGATTAAATGTCTCAAATCTTTCAGAATTTCAAAAAACATTCACTTTAGTTAGGTGAGTCATGTTACATTTCTGACTTGAACCGTACCATCAACTATAGCATTGAATTTGAGCATCTACCTACCGAGAGGGAGGGAGAAGTGAAGTGTGAGTCATCTCAGCATATTCTCATTCAATGGCAGTGCACAAAGAGGTATTGAGAGAGATTGCCTGTGTTTTCAGATGGTGAATGGTAATGGGAAAAGTGGGAAAAGTGTACAAAAACACAACAAAATTAATGATGTGGTAGAAAATATCCAAAAATAATTATTGGTGCACAGTCATATCGATAGAACTTTTTTTCCCTTTCACCTGAAGTCCTAATTGTTGAATTCTTTTTGAAATCCTAATCCTCATCAAAATAATTAAATCATGATTTAATTATAAAACAGGACTGATTTGCCCACTGCTGAACAAGCAACATTTTAGAACTCTTCCCTCTGTAATGTTATAGTCAATTCCTTAAAGATTTAATGCAAGTGTATTAAAATATTAATGGATCATAAAACTAATTATAAAATATTCAATGTTTATTGAAGCATTTGTCAGTTTTTTTGACGCAAAACTGGATGCACCATATATGAAGACTTTCTATTGGGAGTTAGATTGTTACTTATCTGCAATCGATTTTTGATGAAAGAATCTTTGGTCTATGGATTAAGATTTTAAAGAAATGATTCCAGATACTCTATTGTTGCTCGGTTCTAGCTTGGTTTAGTCGAAAGCATTTTTGTCTCTTTGTTAGAATGCTGTGGATTCAAACCCCACATTGGTACTTGATTGTATAGTGCCTGCTCACTCTCCAGAGCAGTGTTAGAAAACTGTTACATTGCCATCTAAGCGCTTTACAAAATATTGAAAAGAAACATTGTGAAAGTAGTTGTATAAGCAAGCAGCTAACTTGCGGCAGCAATATCCTGTAATAACAATGAGATCAGTAGACACTTGATATGAATTTGGGTACATTGCAATGAGATGGTGAATGTAAGCCATTTCTTACTTAGGAGTCCTGTAGCTCAGTGGTTAAGCACTCACCTTGCAAACGAGAGACCTGGGTTCGATTTCTGGCAGGGCGAAACCTTGGACAAGTTTCCTTACTCCACATGTCCGATAATAATCCCTCAAGAAAAAAAAATAATAATAATTTGGTCACTCAATCTGTGACAGTTTGTGGGACACTGCTGTGAGCAATTGGGTATTGCATTTTGCCCACAAATATACAGTAAATTCACTTAACTCCTCAGCCTCCCTGGGCTCTCCCTCAGACTCAACGAACCACTGTGCAATCTGGGCATCTGGTTCAACCCCCAGCTGTCCTTCGTCAACCACATTCAGTCCCTGACCAGGACCACCTTCTTCTACTTCTGCCAAATTGCTTGACTCCGACTGTACCTTACCCCAAATGCAGTCGAAAACCTCATAATGCGTGTGTCACCTCCTGCTTGGATTACTCAAACGCACTACTCGCTGATCTGCCCAGCTCCACCATTCAGAAGATCCAGCTCATTCAGAACTCCGCATGCTGACCCAGACCAAACTCTGTATCCACATCTCACCAGTTCTGGCCAGGCTCCACAGGCTCCCCATCACTGAACGGATTGACTTCAAGATCCTCACACTCGTGTTCAAATCCATTCACTCCCTGGTACCTCTCTACCTCTCAGACATCTTCACTAAATCCACGCAATCCACCACCTGACGCCTCCCTTCGACTGGCACTGGCCTCTTGCTCGCTCTTTGCACCCTCCAACCCACTGCCGGAGGTTGCACTTTCAGCCCCTATGCCCCAAAACTCTGGAACACTCTCCCTCAATCCCTCAGCTGTGCCCCTTTTCTCCCCCTTTTCAAGTCCCGCCTGAAAACCTTCCTCTTCGACCGTGCTTAACGGCCACCTCCACACACCCCTGCCCCCCCCCCCCCCCACCCACCGGCTCAGTGTCAGGCTCCACCACAGTTATAGGCTGCTTTATAAGTGCAAGTTGTTGTTTATAGTATATTCTGTGAAGCACTTTGAGAAGTCTAGAAGATGTGAAAAGCGCAAGGATTATTATTATTTCTTTAAAAAAGGATCTTTTTATGCTTACTTGAATCACAAGGTAAATTGGACTGAAAATTAATAATACAATGAAAGAATGGGATGATGATCTGAAAATAAATAACAAAATTTCTATTTATAATATTGAATGTTGGCAAAACTCACCAGCTAATATGTGCCAACAATATCTCACAAGCAATGAGTAAAGTTGAGGAAGAAGTCAAAAGAATAACACAAAAGAGAATAAGGAAAAAGAAAAACGAGTAAAATTGGAGAACAACAAGAACTTGCATTTATGTAGCGTCTCAGAGTGCTTGACAGTGGTGGAGCATGACAGAGAAAGGTAAAAGATGGGAGATGAGGATCTCAGGTTTAGGGTGGTCACCAAAAAAACATGTGAATGGGGTTAGAGGCTGAGATCATTCACAGCCCCGTTGGAGCTTCTGTTTTTATTTGTGGCTCTTTCGATGGTTGTCCCTCAGGCTGAATCCTATGTGTAAAGGGAAAATTCTCCAACCTCTCCTCTTGCTCCTACAAACTTCCCTCAAATGGTGCGTATTTAGCTACTGCTGCTAGCTCCAATCTGCTACTACTCCAATCTCTCCCCTTGCTCCTCCAAACTTCCCTCAAATGGTGCGTATTTAGCTACTGCTGCTAAAAGGCAATTTTAGAAAATGGAAGTGTCCTGCTGCTACACCAAAGGGTCTGTTCTGAAGTTTGCTGCTAAGATGTGTTGTCAGGACAACACAGAGCTTTGTATTACATCTCAATCTGAAATTGAATGGCTATAAGCATTCTTAGCATGAAACATGGGACATGTGGGAAATAATTAATATTATACACTCGGAGAATGCTATTCTCTAGATAATTTGTACTAATTTTGCAGGTTTAGCTTGCTGAACTATAAAATTCCTAACCTGGAAGTGGCAGTGTTTGATATTTTGAAACTAAAAATCTTATATTTGCTCTCACAATCACTGGCAGCGATGGACACAGATATGTTAGGTTCTAAGGCGAAGCGAACAAGATAAAATGCTCAAGAGATACACAGATATGATTGATGCAGAAGTAGTTGAAATGCAGGAATGGTTGAAAGTTAAAGTTGAATAATTAGTTAGCAATTATTAAATACAACAAGAGTGCATCAAAATATTATGGTGAATACAATAGTGAAAATAATTTTGTCAACTTAAATAGTTTAAAAATTGTTAATGTAAGTAGGTCAATGGATGAATTTGGAATTCTAATATTCATTCCATGTGTTATTTTTCTAGCTTGCTCAGATTCTACCAACAGAAGAGAACTTCTTCTTATTCTTTCGGCAACAATTAAAGTCCAGTGCAGAGTTCATGGAGGTATCTTCCTTTATTGTTTGCTTTGCCAATAATTTAAATACTTCTGAAAAAGAATATTGAATTTTCAGGTTTGTTATGGATCAAGTTTTAAAAGTCCTTAAATGAATGGGTTCCTTTTGCATGATTTATGTTGCATTATTCATGGTGTTTCTACTTCTACTCCATGCCACAATATGTTAGCGTGTTATCTGAGGTGCCTAAGACTTTCCTTGTAAAATCACCTTTAGATCACATCTAGTATCCTTTGTGTATTTTACACTTTAGCTTTTTGTGCTGTTGACATGGAAAACTATTGAATGGGGTAATGGATGTTAAAAATGATGATGCAGGAAAAGCATCAAACGTTGCATAAATTCTGATAAATATAAGTCATATCTCCATAGAAGTCACCAGTATTAGCCCACTTGAAACATGCATGAAGGTGCTACTTATACACGAGAATTTAGAGTGAATCTGGCATAAATTGAACAACATTGTTCTTTTCACACTGTACTGATTGATATGAGTTACTGTATCTTCTGGCTGTAGAAAATGCATGTAGGTAAATTATTCTCCCAACTTTCTACGTCTATGGATTTTTGAAATCTTATCAAGGCAGCTACCTTCAATATAGTATTGATGACCACCAAACATTCAGTAATATAGCATGTCACAGAACACAACTTGATTTCAGCACACTGAGACACTATCCTGTGTGAAAAGAACTATATAAATACAAATTGTTGTTGTTGACACAATTGTCATGGCAGTAACAATTTGTGGTTCATATATTGGAAAACTATAGAAACAATAAATATTTGTATTAACCAATCATCAATATTATTGTAATTCAAATGTAAAATTGTTTCTTAGTCGCATGAAGAGTTTAAATGGATGTAACCGTTAAATTAATTTGTAAGCAACTGATTCCCAATAAGTAGCTACATGAAGCAAAAAGTAAATATAAAACATTTTCTTTTTCAGACTTGGCGAATATTTGATGCTGATCATAGTGGCTTCATAGAGGCAGATGAGCTAAAGGTAATACTAGATTATATATAGAGGATATTATATACTTATTTGGACTCCATTGAGTATCTTGGTAGATTAATATAATTGTGGGGTGAATTTTCCTCACAATCGTTTGTGTCCTCTCTTCTGCTGACTGTTTTTAACTCAGTTTCCTTCCAATAAACCCCTGGGTGCTATGTTTCCTTACATACCTCATCCAAGTGACCATTATTCATGCATGAACCTTGACAGTAAGTGTTAGTGGGACAATACAATTAAGCTCAATACCTCATCATCATCGAATGTCTAGTGTTTGCACTACCCAGCAGGGGTCAGTAGGTAGCAATGAAATGTCTCATTTTTATTTCTTACACCTATGCCCTGAAGGCAATTGTCATGCCTTAGTGCTGTTCAACTTAATCAGCTCATTAGTTTAATAACTATACATTCTTATTTGATATCGCAGAGACTACACACTCAATACAAGCTCATACATTAGTGTCAAATAACTACTGGACTCTCCAAAATCAGTTCTGAACTGAATTGAATAACGACAGGTACTGCTGTAAATGTATTCTCAGTGTACTACGCCAGAGTTGCAGCAGTCTGAGCATATATAAAGCTTAAGATGTATTCTGACCATCGTGTCTGGAAAGTGTCAGTTACAGAGTTAAATTGATTTGCCTGGCTTAAATTAGCTTCCAGCAACAAGTGGCTGAATTGTTGTTACCATGAGGTATCTGGTTGTCACTGTCTGTTCACAGTATTACTAGGCAGAAAAATGCATCTGCTGTTTGTAATATGTTTATGCTGCACTAAACCACAAATTTTTGTCCATTTGTAATCATGCTTTAATTTAATTTTCCTGATGGGGAAAATCATCGAAGATTTCTTTTTAAACAGTTATTACATCTCCTGGTGCCTTCTGAAGTGTTTGTTTGAGTGTGTTTCACGTGACAAATACATTTTCTGATGGGTATTTTGTGCACTGTAAAAATCCATGGCATTTTAGATTAAAATCTGATCAGTAGTCGTTTTGCTATGTATGATGTTATAGGTACATGAGCAATGACCTCCTACAGCAGTTGATTAGTTTGTGTAAAAATAATGAGAGCGCAGCATTGTTTCACCTTGCTTGGTATGCCGAGGGCCCAGGTGTAATACATTGGTCATGCTTCTCTTAGTAAGAATACATTCACTCATGCCTTTTCTATGGAATCTGCCAAATTACTGATTACTGGAAAGGGCAATCATTTCAATTGAATGGTAATGATGAGATTTTCCATTTTAAACATAAACCAAAAAGGTTGCCATTTTCATGGCAAGTTATATGATAGATTCCCTAAATATGCCCCTTTGTTGTGTGATTCATGAAAACATGTTATACAGAGAATGCTGTATACTTTTTTCAAGGTAAACACACCTTGTTTACTGATGTATACTACAGACAGCTTTTACCAAAAAGCAGTTTGGTAAATTCAATTCAAATTCACATATACAGATTATCATTAAAAAATTCAAAGCCTCTATCAAATATAATTACAGACACAGGGGCAAACTTATTAACTGGATAACTTAAACATCATTTAACTTAAAGCAACATGGTGATGCGATAACACCTGTCAAGCATTTGTAAAAAATAAGAGATTATTGGGTTGTTTTTCATAATATGATTAATTCTTCCAGTCACTCCACTTTACAGTGAAGCCCTTTGAGACATCCTCCTGACATGAAAGGCACAATCTCAAATAAAAAGATTATTAGTAAATTTTATTGTTTTAAGTTTGTTATATGCATACAAATATTTATTGACTAAAGAGACAAGCATATCCAACAATCAATCAAATTTACACATGCAAATTCTGTTTATTTAGAGTGATTTATTTTATTTTACAATATAAAACATGCCATATCATCCAATGCAAAAGCAGGAGTGATTGGGGTGCACCGACATCTTAAATTTAAAGTATGGACCTAAAGAGAACAGGTGGTGATGCTGTGGTAAGCACAGTTTTTATACTTATTAACACACTGTAATAGAATCACAAATATAACTTTGAAGTTTTGCAACAATGGAACATGTCATTTCAGTTCGACTGTTCAATGTATTGTCCAACTATTCAAACTTATGCATATGAATTAGACTTAATTACCATCATTCTGAAAATGATAACTCAATATCAGATGGTTTGAAATTAAAATTTATCTTTCAGTCTTAACATCACCTGCATGTTTAAAGCTATTGTATACTGCAGTTCTTTCTAGTCATGCCAGACGTTTAAGGCATCACAAGATCAGAGAGGTACTAATAATGAAGCCCCTTCGTCCCATTTGATCTCATCTTTCCCATTGTCCACCCTACTATCTCCCTATTACAGCAACTTAAATGAAGCCAACAACATGGCTTCAACCACCCTCACTAGTTCCAGCAATTTAATTGCCTTCTGAGCAAAGAAATACTTAAAAATTAAGTATCCTAAAAATTCTGAACCTGTGACCTCTTGTCCTACTGCTCTGGCTTATCTGAAAGTAGTATTCTGAGCGTATTATCTCAATCCCATTTAGAATCTTATTTACCTATATAAGGTACCCTACCCTCTAGGACATTTCTTTGCAAGACTGAAGAGCCTTATTTTATCAAGTCTTTCTCAGCTATCCTTCTGAAATGTGGTACACCAGAATTCACATATTCCAGATCGGAGAAGCACTGTGGAAATCTTGGTGTACTGAAGCAAAGGTTTCATCGCTGCTATAACCTTCTTATAGTGTGGAGACTGGAAGTGCATATAATACTCAAAATGTGGTATAACCAAGGTTTTTTTATAAATTCAACATCACCTCCTCACGTTTATATTCCAGTAAATAGTAAAACCAGAGGAAACGACCTTTGATTGAAGGGGGGTAAATTCAGAACAAATCTACGCAAACATTATTTCAGTGAGCGAATAGTGAACCTGTGGAACAGGCTCCCTAGGGAGATGTTTGAAGCAAGAAGCGTTGATTCTTTCAAATACTGATTAGATAGTTTTCTTTTAGGAAATAACATTAGGGGATATAGTACATAGGTAGTTTGGGACATATGTGCATGCAACCGATGGGAAGGTGGAACACAATCTAGATGGACCTTGGTCTTTTTTTGTCCAGCATTTCTTATGTTCTTATAAAAAGCCCAAGACCCCATTGGCCATTTTTATGCCCTTATGTATCTGTTTGTAAGCTCTAAGAGATGCCATCTGGCATGAAAGGTGCTATATAAATGCAAGTTGTTGTTGTCTACTTTTAGAGATTTGTGGAGCTGAGTCCCTAGATCTCTTTGCTCCTCTACTCTCCTTAAGTTCCTACCATCTATCTATTGATGACTTCATTATTTTTCCTGCTGAATTGAATTGCCTCATATTTTTCTACCTTAAATTTCATTTGTCATCTGTCTGCCCATTCCCCTAGCCTGTTTATGTCTTCTTGCATTCTTCTGCAATTCCCTTCCCTGTTTACCATACCCCTAGTTTGTTGTCAGCCGCAAATTTTGACACCGCACCTCCTTGGAATCCACGAGTTTCATGCATCAATGTGCATTACACTACACTTCAGCACATTAAAATCTGTCTACTCTTTCTCAGCCACTCATAGTATTTCTCCTAGTTCCTTTAAATCCTACCAATCTATACTCATCATTGCCAGCTTGGGTGCCAGCCAATGTTATTAAGTGCTTTGGGACATCCTCCCAATGTGAAAAGCGCTATATAAATGTAATTTGTATTGTAGCCAAAACACACAACTTGGTGCTACCCAAAAATTGTAGAAGTATTTTTCTTTAGCTCATTTCTGAGTAATGTGACCACAGTGCAGTCAGAACGACACACGCCTGCACTGGCCACATTTCTGCAGAGAGAGCTATTTCGTTTGTTATTGTCTTCTGCTTCCGACTGCTGAACCATTTTTGCTCTATTCAGTTAATACACCATTAATTCCTGAGTGTCATCTTTACGGGATAGCTTGAGTGCTGATTTACATATCCTGAAAGAATTCTGGTAGATTTATAAGACATAACCTAATTCTTCCAATTTCATGTTTACTACACCTTGTAACTTTCCTGTTTTTTGGATGTAAATTCCGGGCATCCCATAAACATCTTTGCAAGGAAGATTTTTTTCTCACTTTTTTATATGTGCATAATTCACAGATCCACCCTTTACTCCAATTTTGAACAGCGGTGTAATAATCAGCAGAACTCAAAGTTTACATGTACAGTTCTGCATTTCTTCTAGACCCTAAAAATAGCTTCATCTAACTCCCTGAAATTTTAGATGTATTCCTGCTGTGTAGATATTCAATCCTTTAATATAACATAATAAACTATGCATTCTTTAGTCAGTTTAATTGAGTTTGGAACTTGTCCAAAGTTGTCATATTTGAAGATTGATAGTGATGAGTTAATATAGCACATTTCTTATTCAAAGACTCCCTTGGTATTTTGACTGATTTCCAGCAGTCCGTCTGTTCCATACATAAAACACTTTCTTGATGTCTATGATGTGGCTTTTTGCTTTCCCATTGTACCCGATTCTCATCTCAGTAGCTTTTATCTGACTTCCAGTCACAATTAATTTGTAACTTTTATGTTTTACATCAGGGTGGTCCAACTACCGGCCCATGGGCCTCATCAGGCCTGTGGGCCAAGATCATCCGCGCCCACCACACCCCCCCTCCATTTCATCTGGCCCACCAGTTCCCTCCATAAAAAGTTATGTTTCTGCAGCCAAAAGGGAGGACCCACCCTGTTTTACATAATTTGTCTTAACCTTAAGGATTTTCATGACATCATAATTTGACCAGTCAAGACTTGGGGGTTTATTCTGTAGCTTTTCATTAAAAATGTACTGTATTTAAATATGCTTTTCTAATGCTGCTCCCATCGTGTAAATTTCTGTTAGTTTGTGCTTTGGATTTTGAAATTTGAAGGGGCTTCATTATCAGTACCTCTCTGATCTTGTGATGCCTTAAACGCCTGGTACGATTAGAAAGAACTGCAGTATACAATAGGTTTAAATGTGATATGAAATTTACCTGCAGCAATCACTTGAACTCAGTTTTCTCTCATTCTCAAATTAAGAATTATTTTTGCTGGATAATTAAAACCTTAATCTAATACCTGTCCTAGAATTCTTCTGAAATTGTTTGGCTAAGAGGCAGTAAGAAAAGCATTAAATAGTAACATTGGTTTAGACTGCCTCACATTTTGCTGGAGATATCTGGACTTGAATCCAACCAGACTAATGAGTTGAAATTCTCATTCTGATAGCTATAATTGTTTTAGATGAAATAGATTTTGGTCATTTTAACTCAAGTGTAAGCCAAAAGCACAAGTTTGTCTTTACAGATAAATGAGGTATACATTATAGATGTGAATAGAAACTGCCAAAGGGTATTGAAAAAGACCTAAGATTGTTTGTTCATTCTTTGCTTATCATGTTAAAACAGTGTGAGATAGCAAAAAATATATAAGTAAATAATCCCTGCATTTGATGTAGTGCCTTTCTCGTTGGTAGGATATCTCCAAACGCTTCATGGGATATACTATAAAGTGCAATGACTGTATGTTTGTAGACTTACACAATAACCAATTTATGTGCAGCAATGTCCCACAAGCCATGAAGTAAATGACTATTCAGGGTGGCAGGGGAAATTGTTGGCCTAGATAACAAAAGAAATTCCTCTTTTCAAACAGTGCCATGGGATCTTTAATGTCAACCAAACAGGCAAACAGGTTCTCGCTTTAATGAGTGAAGGCACCTCCGACAAGGCAGCACACCTCCAGCAATGCATTGGAGTGTCCGCCTAGATTGTGAGTTTGAAGTCCCAATGTGGGGCTTGAACGCCCAAGGTAAATAGTGAGCTGGGCTACATCAGTTGAGTTCACATCCCCAGAATTCATGTCCAAGTTGTACAGTGTTCTGCACATGGAGTAATGTGTACAGTTTTGGTCACAACGAAGTAGAGGGGGTGGCTGAGGCAGTGGCAGTCATAGGAGAGCAACAAGGATGATGCCTAGTGTTAGAGGAATGAGCTATGAACAATAATTAGATAAGCAGCTTTGACAAAAGGTATCTCAGTTGCGGCTCTGTAGGATTATATAAAATGCTGAATGGGATTGAGAATGTAAAGCCAATGCAAACATTTAAGATGTACAAAGGCAGCAGGTTAAGTGGTACACACATTGAAGACTGTGAAGGGCAATTTCAGGTGAAGCACCAAAGAGTATTTATTCAGAGAAATGGAAACCATTGATTCCGGTCACAGTAGTATGTGCTCTGTGAATCAAGAACTAATATCTTTTGTTAAGAGGAGTTCACAATACAATACAAAATTACATTTGTAAAGGCCTTTCATGTTGGGAGGGCGTCCCAAGGTGCTGGACAGTCAGGGATTGGGACCCAAGCATGAGGGTGGGTGGGGGTGTTGGGATCAGGGAGGACGGAGGGCAGGGAGGGTAGGAAAGCATGCTCGAACAGGAGGGTCTTGAGACGTGTCTTTTGCAGTCCTTAAATGGGAGGATGATCTATTCCTTAGCATTGACATCCCTTTCCATGCGCTTGTCATTTCTTTGAAATAGTTTGTGTTCTCACTCTCTGTAAGATGGCCCTGAAGCACCAACTATTTTGGTGCACTGAAATCCCTCGTAATACAGTTCTCTGCAGCCTCACTTACTTGCTTAAGTAATTCATTTAGTTACTTTATCTTCAAGTGGTGGATGATAGTGGTTGATACTTATTGCTCTCCCTGTCATTGCTAATATCCACCCTTCTGCGATCTCCACTCTATCGTTGTATCCACCCATTTAAGCTGTTATATACTCAGCCCCTTTTATGATGTGGTGATTTGGTTCCATAATTTGAGATCTTGTGTGATAACGGGTTCAATTATTAGTATGGTTACTGGTCAGCACTTCTGTGTTGTTAGATCACCGATAACAATGCTACACTGCATGCTCATGTGGAAATTTTTAGTGGTCACTGGGACACCATTGCCACTGGGAGATATTCTGTCCCCCATGTACAATTAGCCAGCCAGTCAGTGGTGGAAGTTGGAAATGCACTTCATTGTGTTCCACAGTGCACTCTCATTACACCATCCTCCTCCACCACCTTTCCTCCATCATCCACCTCAGTGGGACCGCACTCGCCTGGTTCGAATCCTACCTCACAAACCACCAGCAGTACATCTGCACAAACGGCTTCTCCTCCCGCTCTCACCCTGTCACCTGTGGGGTACCCCAAGGATCCATCCTTGGCCCCCTCCTCTTTCTGATCTATATGCTCCCTCTTGGGGATGTCATCCGCAGACATGGGGTACACTTCCACATGTATGCAGACGACACCCAACTCTATTTTTTCACTTCTCTTTGCGACCCCCAGTCCCCTGATGTTTTGTCAGCCTGCCTGTCAGATCTCAGGGGCTGGTTGAGCGCAAATTTCCTTCAGCTGAACGTTGACAAGATGGAAGCCATATTCTTTGGCTCTCATCAACGTCTAAAATCTCATGGCTCTCCCTGCCTCCACCTACCCGACCTCCCCCTAAAACTCTCCGAACCCATGCGCAACCTAGGCGTCAGGTTCGACCCCCAATTATCCTTCCTCTCCCACATCCAGTCCCTCACCAGCACTGCCTTCTTCCACCTCTGACGCATCACCCGTCTCCGCCAATACCTCTCCCCAAAAGCCGTTGAAACCCTGGTCCATGCCTTTGTCACCTCTCGGCTGGACTACTCCAACACCCTCCTCGCCGGTCTCCCATCCATAAAATCCAAATCATTCAAAACTCTGCCGCCCGCATTCTCACCCGCACCAAACTCTGCTCCCCGTTCACCCCAGTCCTTGTCAGACTGCACTGGCTGCCTATCCCAGAGAGGATCAATTTCAAGATCCTCATCCTTGTATTCAAATCACTCCACTCCTCTGCACCCCCCTACCTCTCTGACCTCTCTCCTCAAAATAGTACCCGTTGCCTTCGTTCCTCCGGGTCTGGCCTCCTCCTCATCCCCCGAGTCCTCCGCTCCACCCTCGGTGACTGTACCTTCAGCCATTATGCCCCGAGGCTCTGGAACTCCCTTTCTCACTCTCTTCGTCTCGCTCCCTCCCTTCCCATTTTCAGGTCTCTGCTGAAGACCTTTTTTTTCGACCGCGCCTTTGGTCACCTTCCTCTCCATCCCCCTGGCTCGGCACCAGGATCCGTTACTGTAAAGTGCTCTGAGATGCCATCCGGCATGGTGGGCACTATATAAATCCAAGTTGTTGTTGTTGTTGTACAGACCCACAATATACTGACGTGCAGTATATGGGGCTCTGACTGTATCACACCTTTGGAATGTGAATGCTATTTACTTTGTAACAATAATCAACAACCTTAGGTCTGCCAAGATACATAAATGATGGAATAGGCTGGATGGGGTAAATGGCTATCTCCTCCTGTTCCTATCGTTCTATGTTTCTAATGGGTACCTTTTGGCAAAAATATTCGTCTTGAGATAAGATGAAGTACTAACATTTTGTTCAAGAAAGCCAAATATTTCCTAGTTTAAGATTTATTCAAATATTTCAGAATTCACCTGGGCGACAGTCTTCAAATCACAAATCAGTCATATCCTCAAATCACTCTTTGATACAGATGTAATATGTTATGGCTCTAAATAATGGAAAAACAAGACCTAGGTGTGAATTGGATGCAGATTTGAATGAACATACTCAGGGTTGAGTGTGTTGAGACAATATTATCAGATAAAATAAAAAATGGTGGTTAAAATACTATACATTCTGCACTTTTCCGTTAATCCCCACTGGTGCATTATTCAATTACTGTTGTACACTTTACAACATGTCTGATGGATGAAAGAAACACTTTCCTGATAGAAGTGCAGGTGGGATTATCTGTCAGTTCAAAGGTGATAATAAAGCTGTCAAATTAAATGGGTTCAGTCGTTTTTGTCTTAAAAGAGTGAGGAGAATTAAACAGTTTGATATTAACTAGCTTTTTTAAACCTTCTCATATCAGTACACCTTATGGAAGAGCCAAATTGATATATGAACACAGTGATTCAATTGTACCACAGAAACGTGCAGTTCCAGAGTGCATTTCGGATAAAATAAATATCTTAGCACTTTACGGAATGACGATTTAGGAAGAAGGGTGTTATGCAGGTTAATGTGGCAGCAGATTTGCACTAAACAGCATCCTTGTGTGGGAATATAAACCAGGATGGCGGTGGGAATAAAGTACCCAGGCAGGGGCAGGGAGAGAGTATCTTAACACCCATCTGAGTCACAAAGCAGGTGAGATTCAATTCCAATGATCAAAAAAAAATGTTGTGAGAAAAAAATAAAATCTTTGTGTACAATATAGATTATTATGTAGAGAGCTGCCTTCTTTATATGTCCATTTAAATAAAAGCATCAGCTTTGATGCACTTGGAGGACAAAGGATTTCTGTAAGAGTATTCTTTTTTTGACCGAGCCGCAAATGGAACATTGATATAATAATAATCCTTGCATTTAGTATAGTACCTTGCACATTTGGAGTACATCACAAAGCGCTTCACAGGGCTAACTTTAAAGTGTAATAACTGTGTATTTTGCAGGTTGGTGCAGCATCCAATTTGTTCACAGCATTGTCCACACATAGCCATCAATCCAAATTCATTAATTTTGTCACCCCAGTAACTCCCTTTAATTACTGTTGAGGTGAAGAATAACACTGACAAAAGAATACTAATAAGTATAGTGCAGCCCCATTATAACAGGCCTTATTATAACCATAATACTCTTATAAGAAGGGTGTCCTGTAGACCTGCGGTCAGCTTCCTGCACATAACCTGCTCTGAGTAGTCGGTCTGGTTGTGGGCCAGAAGTGGGCCATTTTATTTTGCTTCGCTTAGAGCACAATTGCTGAGAGATTGGAGCGAGCTGACCATGTTATAGCAAGGTTGCCCTGTGCTACCATCTTCCAAATTATAGCTTCAAATTACCAAGAAATGTACAGTATACCTTTCTTAGGTTCATTCACATATGCAGTATCTGCTAGGAAAATGGCTGAAACGTTTCCTTTTTGTGTGCTTCATAGCTTGCCAGACTAAACTCAATGGAACAATGGACATGTCTACAAACACCATGGTTGAGTTTGCATTATTTTGACAACCTGTGTAGGCTACTATTTTAAGGCACTTCAGAAGTCATAGTCAAATCATTATAGAAATCCCCTGAACAAAATAGTTTGTGACTGCTATTTTAATAATAATAATAATAATCCTTGCATTTGATATAGCGCTTTTCACTTTAATGGCGTCAAAGTAAATTGAAACAGAATATGTTTTTAGCATTAAACCTGTGGACAAAACATCTCACAGATTCATGAACAATAGAAACACTAGTAAATTTCAATTTTAAAATATTTTTGCCATTTAAAGAAAAATAAAATCTTATGGGAATAATCAAAAGAAATATATTTGGTAATATTTTTGCTGTTTGTCTGGAGCTTGGTTTCTGTGATTCATAAATGAAATTCAAATGAGTTTAAAGGTCTAAAAGGAAATGATCTGTACAGAGCAAATTGATATTATAGGAAACCCTTGAGGTCTAGATTTACTCTATTAACATGAAATTTCAGAGTGGCCAGAAGTTGTTAAATTCTTAAATATAGTCTAAGTTTGAAACCATTTTTCTGTAAGTTTAAGAAACACAGAAAATGGACTTCGGAGTTAAAACTGAATATAATAATTTGCCAAATTCTGCACATGCCGAACCACTCCATTAATAGAGTAAATCTAGACTCAAGTGGATTTCTACCCCAGTGAAGAACAGTCTTTAATGTTTTGTCATGTTTCTCTAATAGAGTTTTCTTCGAGATTTACTAAAGAAAGCAAATCGGCCATTTGATGAAGTGAAGCTGGAAGAATATACTCAGACAACAGTATGTAAATGTATCTTTATGTTGATATACTGCTGAAACACTTGTTCAAAGCAGAGTAAAGCACTTTAGAACATACATAGAATCATAGAATTATACAGTGCAGAAGGAGGCCATTTGGCCAATCGTGTTCGTGCCAGCTCTTGAAAGAGCTATCCAAATTAATCCCACTCCCCCACTCTCTCCCCATACCCTTACAAATTTGTCCTTCCCAAATATCCATCCACTTCTCTCTTGAAATTTGTGATCAAATATGCTTCCACAACCCCTTTCAGGCAGTGAATTCCAGATCCGAACAACTCGCTGGTTCTTTTGACAAAATGTAACCACAGTTTTCAATGAGTGGTAGTGTTTGCTTTTGGCATTGAGCTAGTCTATGTTAATTGTAGAATTATGANTTTTTTATGCTGCAGAACAAAGTGTTAATTTGATACATGGATATAAATTATTTAAGATTATGTCATTCAAAATATAGAAACATTGTATGTCAGAATTTTAAGAGATCAGATGTAGTTATTTGTAAACAAAAATATTTTCTCATTTAAAAATTTTAAGTAAAATTTGTATACTACTTCCACACACATATATATATGTAGATGGTCTTGCACTAAAGCAAAATGTATGCTGTTTGCATAAGGCATGAAACCTTATTTTCCCTTATGCAAAACTTCAAATCTGCCTCATTATTTATTATTCATTACAATGTCCTACATATCGTTAGAGCTACACTAACCAGTCTCAAAATAGGAATTTGCTTTCAATATTTTTAAAGAGCACATGGTTTTTAATTTTGCTTACCATTGATAATTAAACCTCTGTCGTTGTCTTTTTTGACCATGTCCTGAGCCAAATGAGTTTACAATTCTCTAGGGCGGTACTGATGACAGATCAGCCAGCCTGTATTGGTGGCATACATATGTGAAAATCTTGGTCTAGTTTGGATACTCTTAGGCATGGTGATGATTTCTGTATATGTCAGACACCTGCCAATGGATTGCCCAAGAAACTTTAAAATCTAAAAGTTTACTTTGTAATGGAAGGAAACCACAGCTGGTGTGGAGTTAAAGCAGTGGAAACCATTGTTCTATAGTTATCACCCACTTTGCACAGTGAACATGTGCCTTTAGGGTTAACTTGAAGTCTAATTAAATTCCTATATATGTTATATGTGCCTTACAAAAGCAGAAACATCTGCTCTCTTAATTGTTATCACTTTTTCTGACGCAAGCTCTAATGCTTTTAATACTTGATCCTTGATTTTGAATGAGTGTTCTGTACTGTGACTGTGTGAGTGTGTTTATGGAAGAGATTTGTTTACATATTTCATGGAGGCATCTATAATGCACTCTATGGTGGCTGCAAATTATTTCATGCAGCGATTGAAAACTTGCAAAGAGATGACTCTGAGCAGTATGATTCCTAAATGGTTGCAACTTGAACTTATCTATATGGAAAATGGAATGATATATTAGCTTGATCACTTTATAGCAGGAAAATCAAAACTGATGTTAAGTGATCGTCTGCAAAGGCAAGGTTACGTACTTATTGTGTACACAGTAGAACCATTGAAACAAATCCCAATTCTTGGGACTAGATTTGAATTGGTTTGGGATAATTGAGAAATATTCAAGGATGTACTTTGGCCTCTATTACCACCAGGTTGACCTGATCAGGTTTTGTGTTTGTTTTTATGAGCACAATTCAGTACTATACTTTTGTTTTGCTCGCTATACAATAGAAAGCGCAATAGCGACACCTAGTGAAGATCAAGGGTATTCAATCAGTTCAAAAGCAAAAATTCTCAAAAATATTCCCTCACAAGTTGGACACACACTAGCATAAGTCAAAGAGATATGCATGATTAACTTCTCAGCTAAAGATGCTGGGAAAAGGAAGCTTATATACAGCAAAAGAAAATATGTTCTTTAAAAAGGGTACCTTTAAGGTACCTCATTATAGATTAATGAATAAAGTCAGAGAAGTCAGGGGAATAGTAGCAGAATGGATAGCAAACTGGCTACAAGAGAGAAAACAAAGCGTAGGGGTAAAGGGTAGCTACTCAGACTGGCAGGGGGTGGGCAGTGGTGTTTCACAAGGATCTGTATTGGAACCACTGTTGTTCACAATTTACATTAAAGATTTGGACTCGGGGATCAAAAGTACAATGTCAAAATTTGCAGGCAACACCAGATTGGTGGGGTGTAGTTAATACTGAGGAGGACTACATCAAATTACAAGACATTAATACACTTTCTGAATGGGCATATAATTGGCAAATTAATTTCAATGTAGATAAGTGTGAGGTGGTACATTTTGGTAGGAGGACTAAGGAGGTCACATACTGCCTGGAAAATAAGAATCTAAATGGGGTAGAGGAGCAAAGGGATCTAGGGGTACAGATACACAAATTGCTAAAAGGAGCAACGCAGATTAATAAGGCCATAAAAAAGGTAAACCAAGCGTTGGGGTTCATTTCTATAATAATAGAAATGAAAAGCAGGGAAGTTAGACCAAATTTATATGAACCTTGGTTAGACCACACTTGGGAGTAGTGTGTACAGTTCTGGTTCCCATATTATACAAAGGATATAGGCACTGGAGAAGGTACAAGAGATTTACAAGGACGATACCAGAACCGTGAGGCTATATTTATCAGGAAAGGCTGAACAATGGACTCTTCTCTTGAAAAAAGATGAGTGAGGCGTGACCCAATAGAGGTCTTTAAAATGATGAAAGATTTTGATACGGTAGACATAGAGCAGATGTTTCCGCTTGTGGGGGAGACCAAAACCAGGGTCCATAAATATAGTCACCTATAAATCAAATAGAGAAGTCAGAAGAAACCTCTTTACTTAGAGTGGTGGGAATGTGGAACATAAGGAGTAGTTGAGGCAAATAGCATAGATGCATTTAAGGGGAAGCTAGATAAGTACATGAGGGAGAGAGGAATAAAAGGTTATATTGATAGGCTTAGTTGAGGAAGGGCTCATGTGGAGCATAAATGCCGGCATAGACCAGTTGGGCCTGTTTCTGTGCTGTATATTCTATGTAATTCTATGCATTCACTCCAGTTATAGGGCAAGACAGCTCTTGGGCAAAGATTCCTATAAGTAGCCCCAAGACTGCACTTTAACTAAAAACTAGAAGCACTGAGCATGTAAAATTAATGGGAACCTTTTATCTAACATGCTTCCAGAGCAATGCATCATTAATGAAATAGCAAGGGAATAGTGTTTTGATAGCTTCACAACAAGATTACATTTGTATAGTGCCTTTCACGTCGGGAGGATGTCCCAAGGCGATGGGCACACTACAGCACAGGCATTTTAAACACTCTATGAGCATCAGGGAAAAAGTGGCATCATCAGTGTTAAGTTATACATTGGGTGATAGTCCATATGTTGGCACTTTTTACATATTTTGACATACATTTAAAAGGGGAAATTCTATTAACTGTACAGTCAATGTATATTGAAGTATTTACAGCCTTTCATCTACATATTTGTAACTACACTAGGGTGTTTTCAAACATCTTGTGGCAGAAGTCTGGTCACACAGGGATGGAATACTTGTTGTCTGACACTTGATGTAATGGCAGTATACAGCTATATGTACAGCTATATGAGAGATGTTAAGTAGAAAAAGTAATAACAGAGGAAGTTATTATAAAAAGCCAAAGTAACTTGAATCTTCACTATGTTGTAATATTCTTTTAAACACAGGGTTTATCTAAATTTTCTGAAGAGATTAAATTTTCAAGTTTATTTTATTTTTAAGCTCAAAATGTTCGATTCAAATAATGACGGGAAACTGGGACTGGCAGAAATGGCAAGGTATGTACCTTTGCAAATGTTACATTTCTGAAATACTTTTTCAAGATCCATATTGCTTACCTATTATGATTGGAGAAATCATCTGTGCAAAATTTATTATTGAACAGGTTACTTCCTGACAAAGAGAATTTTCTCCTCAGATTTCAGGTAGGTGGTTATCTTTCGCATGAAATAGCATTAAAGCATGGCCATGAATAACAAGACCTTTCAGTATTAACAAGTAATACTATTACTATAGCAAGTACAATACTTAGACACTGCTCCACAATGCTAATGCTCACGACCATAGACCTCACCTATGGGGAATATAAAACTACTGTCACCACAAGGACCCATATCATATAAAAGTGTTTTGACAGCAATTTTAATGAAATGAAAGAATGAGATCAAGTTTGCCAAATAACCTTCCATTATCCTAAGTTCCCTGGTGAGTCTTGTGAATGGAACAGTCAGTGATTTGTTTTTCCTATTTCAGGGGGTGAATATGTCTTCAAAAGAGTTTGATGATATCTTTGAATTTTTCGACCAGGTAAGCATATTAAAGTGTGGATTAATTGATTTTAGTTACTTGCTGCGTAGCTTCAGGAGGATGTGGCTGCAGGAGAATCAATTTTAAAACCTTCATTTACTTTCAGTGCCTTAAGGGATGATGGTTACTACAGTATTTTGAAAAGCGAAAGAACCCAGGAGAGCAGTCACTTTCATTCTGGTGAAAATTATGAGCCAATGAAGTAGGTTTTCACAACACAATGATACAAAAGAACCACTGATGTACAAAAATATTTAATAGGAAATTGATTGAGGGATGTGAGAGTAGTTTGGGAAAAGTTAGCTCAACCTCTGTTGGTTTTGCACATTACTCTGGCATTTTCTTTATGAATATCATCTGCTGCATTCTGTTGCACGTCAAACTGTTTTGGCTCAAAGTTTGCTTAGCTACTTTTCAAAAACAACACCTTTCGTTGATAAGGCTAATTTACCATTAGTAATTATCTGTGGTTATATTTGGGTTGTGTAAGTAACATTTGTCACAGTAACACTTACACAGTCCAGATTTCATAGGTTGTAGATCCAGGGTCAGCATATGCTCGAACCTGCCTTAATGAGGAATTTTGGAGATGAATCTTACAGCCAGACGGGTTTGTGAATATAAATTCCTTTTTTTACCTCTTCACAAATAACTGGCCAGATTTATCTAAACCAGTTATTGTGAGGTTCTTCACTTTCACTAAAGGAAACTGAACAGCATTACATTGGGTCTCGGCTCCAGTTCATTTCAAACATATGAGATGGCATGTTTTTGAGAGCAGATATTACAGTGTGATGTTATGTTCTTAAAGGGAAAAATACACAATTATCATGGATTATTCAAATTGCCGTGGAGATTCAAAGATCTAGAATATACTGATACCAATGATTAAGGCAAATTAGCTGATTTGAAATGCTGCTTTCCTACCAATAGATGTTGCAAGTTCACTACTTAACTCACATTACTTACACAGCAGAAAACGTGGATTTCCCTTTTCATTAAAGGCAACTCATTTTTATTTTGAGTAGTATTTATTAGTTTTGAAGTTTGCCTTTTTTGGAGGGTGAACAGTCTCAACTGCCTTGCATATTTATTCTTACTGTGGTGACATATAATCGATGCAAATGATTTCACTTTGACCTTCGCACTATGTATTCTCAAATTCTTAGTTTTTTTCCCAATTTTACTGCTCAACTTATTTTCCAGGATAAACTATTATAACTCCAAAAGACCAGCACGCAAAGCTCTGACAATATTAATTATGGATCTTGTACACAAGAAATGTAATTTTGAACAGTCTCCATAGCAAGAGCTTCAGAAATTTACATTGAGATGGTATTTGTGCTTTTGTTCCCACACGAGCAAAGCCAATTGATCTACCATCAAGATCCTTAAATGCATTTTTCTTGCTCACAAGAGGGTTGTTGCTTGCAAGCAGTTTTTGAAGACAAAATTAATAAAATTATCATATTCCCTTCAATTCATTCAACCCCTTTCATGGACGATACCCTAGTTTGTATACCTTCTTAATATTAATTAAGAATTATTGTTGGAAGTGTAAAAATGAAAGTTAAAGTCAGCTGCATTTCCCCACTATTACCTTGAGATCAGTTACATCAGCACAGTTTTGAACCTTCTTTACAGCCATACTGTGCATCTTACTGTGCATTTATCACAAAGCCACAGGGAAACTGTTAACGCAACTACACAACTCAACTTCACAATATTCCATAATGTCAATGAAGTGGAATAACATGTATTCACTTGTCTCCTTTTGTCCTAATACAATAGTAAGATAAGTACATTTTACACAAAGTGTTTAAAAGTCCTTCTATTTAATAGCCAACACAATTATCAGGCTGAGAAATGAATCTAATGTGGTGACAACTGTTAAGTAATATTTTCTTGTTTCAATTTCTACTAATACTTATTAAGAATAAGTGCTTAAATCCCTGTATTTTGTTTGCTTCTCACGAGCAGCCTGGGTTCAATTCCCAGCAGGGTGAAATGTTGGCCAAGTTTCCTTACTTGTTTACTTTGCAGTAAGTGGGAACCTGGTTGTTAGTCAATTGGTGGAGCGCTTTTCCGGGAGTAATAATCCCTTCAAAAAATTTGTTAAAAAATAATAATTTGGTCACTGAATCCACGACTGTTTTGGAACACTGCTGGGTGCAATTGGTTTCTGAATTTCACCCACAAAATACACAGTCAGTTCACTTTACAGTATATTCTGTGAAGCACTTTGAGACGTAGTGAAGACATAAGGCCCTATATCAAACAAGCGCTCCGGGGAGCTATCCCACGTGAAGGGCGCTATAGAAATGCAAATTGTTGTTGCGTACATTTTGTCAAGAAATGCAGTCTCTGATTTAAAGACAGTATTATCAATAACTGACTCAGTGTTAAACTGACATTCAAATCTGAAGTGTATCAAAATACCCAGCAGCTTGACAGTGCGATGCTTGATAGCGCAGTGAAAATAATTTTCAGAAAATTAAAATTTAGACATTTCTTCAGCCAGTCTCATCTGGTTCCTGGTTGCAATGCAGAACATTCATAAACTATATCTGATTATTTTGGACGTACTGGGATATATTCCACAGTGGGCATATAAATGACTAAAATGTGCATTTATTTATTCTTTTAGGATGGCAATGGATATATAGATGAAAATGAATTAGATGCCCTACTAAAACATCTCTGTGAAAAGAACAAAGAGGTATTTCCAAAATATTACAAATGCAACATAATTATTTTGTTTTTACAGCAGTTGTATGGAGTTTTATAATTTTTTTTGTTGAAAATGCAGGACTTAGACATTCAGAATGTTTCCATGTACAAGAAAAGCATCATGGCTTTGTCTGATGGAGGGAAGCTCTTTCGGAAAGATCTGGCACTAATCCTCTGCGCTGAAGAGCTTTAAATACATTTTATGTTCTCATCTGCTTGTGATTTGTGTGAAGAAAACTGTGTGCTAAAAGGGTGTAGATATGCTTTCCTTTTACTTATAAAGTTTACTGACTGCATATAGATTAATCGGTGGAATGTGCCACACATTCTTTCTGATCTGTTGTAACTATACTCTTTGTAATTTACTGCTTTTGTATCTACAGAATTCATACAATAAAGTGTATTAATGATTCAGATTACAAGAAATGTGGCATATGAGGCAACTTGCTTTTGTTTCTCTGAATATGAATTAACAGCAATCTAGCACTGAAAGTAGGATTCATATTACATGTTCACAAAACTGTTGGAGAATCCTGAAGATTTAATAAAAACACTGAACGTACACACATTTTGTGTCATTTCTATGATTTACATTTGAAATATGAAAATTAACTGATTTTTCAAAATTCAATCTCTGGCAGAAGAAAGTCCAGGAGGTCCTAGTCTTAATTGAAGATTATTTAACAACAATTTTGAAAACTAACTTCAAAATTAAAACTTAAATTAAAATTTACGAATTGTCCAAAATTTGCACATTCAGAAATGCTAAGAAAAAGTCAAACTTGAAACTTTGGTGGATTTTTACCCTGTGTTGCTCGAAGAGAACTTCTTGGATATTCATTCATATGTTGGTGAAGGCATTGAGGAAATGTTAAGTGGAATCATGGGGAGATGCTACAAAAACAAATAAGGCTAATAAGCATTTACATTACTGCACTTCCCACCGATACCAGATAATAAAACACCTAAAAAGGTTACGATAAGTGGTGAGGTCTACGTAATATTAAATAGTGCAGAAGGTTTACATCCACATAATCTGGTATTTTATAATCAATAACATTGAATCCTACTTTGCTCAGACAAACAGCAAGTAATCGGAAGATTGATATTTAACAACAACTTGCACTTATATAGCGCCCTCCACGCAGGTTAGCGTCTCAGAGCGCTTGATATTTAATCATATAAAAGCAAACTTCAAAATATATAAAGGATTATTTTTCATTAGACAAGGCCATACCTGAAAATTACATTGAAGCGAACAATTGTGGCTCCTTTTGAAATTGAAGGAACAGCATAAATGTGTAAAGCAATTGTTTGTTATGGATTCAGCTGTTGAAGCAAAGTCCATAACCTTATTTAATGTAACATTATTTCCACCATATCCTTTCAAAATTAAGTGTATATTTTCAGAATTTGAATTACATTCGGTCTAGGTTTACACCCTTGGGGAACAAGAAATTGTGTTGACTGAAGTTGCCATTGAAGATTTACATGTACATTGTAGGTGTACATTTGACAAATTATGATTTCACCAGTAATAAAGCAAAACTGTTTTTGCTTACAAGTACAGTTAGTGCAATAAATCCTGTTTAGTGCTTTTAAGACTTTTCAAAGACATGATATAAGGCTCCAAATCAAATGAAAACATTTATTAATATTTTTCTATTTTTTAAAAAATCATGATGATGTTCAAAATAAGTCCGGGCAATTTCACATTATCAACTTAGCAAGTTAAACAGCACTAAAAAAATCATACATTCTGATTGCAATAAGATCCAAACGTCACGAGTTAGGAGCCCTTAGTTTTTCTAATCAAGGACGACAACATATTCCATTGCTCATCTGTCACCTAGAATAGAAAAAAATGGTGTAGTCAGCGCTTCTACCAGAACTTGGCTGATTCATCAATTCGCATCAACAATCACACTTAATGCAACATTAAATTTGTATTTTTTATTAAATGACAGTAAACACTATTCGTATTAATTGAAAGCCACACTATGCAGTTTGCACTGCACTATTAGATACATAGACATATTGAAAGGAAAGTACAGTAAAGGCCTTTAGCCCTCTTAAAATACACTCGCAAAATAATTCCACGCGCCCCTCGTTAATTAAATCTCCCACTCAATTATCTGACTACACTTCTCCGGTTACTGACGACATAATCTCTGAATGGAGGCGAAAAAGCGAAAAACAAACATGGTAAATTGCTGAGTTCTAAAAGCAGTTGAGCGAGCTCTGAGAGGGTTACATCACCAACACAAGAGACAACCTTAATTGACGCTCTGGAATCTGCTATATTACTGTTAGCCTCTCTCTGTTTGAAGAACTGCTTCCTCATGCCCAAGTGATTAAATGGCTTTTCTCTAGCGCAAATATTATACTGAACAGCTGAGGTGGACATTACCTTTATTAGATCATTGAATTCACCAGCTAATGAAGCATACTCTCCACCATCAAATCTTATCACCTACAAAATTACAGCACAAGGTAAATATTCAGTGATATCTGGCTTAACACAAACTAAAAACATTTTTTTTACTTTGATGAATATTATTTATCATTAAAGATCATTATTATCATTTATACTTTTGAAAAATAAAGACACCCTTTTCACCACCTCTAAACCATGCATGCCTTCTGGTAGGTATAGTTAGAAAGTCAAGAAAATAAGGCATTCATTCAAAGTATAAAGATGACCAAGTAGAAATACAGAGTCCTTCATAATCAGTAATGCTGATATCATTAGAATCTGAAATTATGTTAATTAATATAATGTATTGCAAAATTCCTCCAATTCATTATAGGTTAATGAGATAGGGAATTACTTCCCAGCCCTGATATTGCAATTGTTTTCATCCACATTAAATAGCAAAATCAAGCTGAATGACTCTTAGTTATCATACTACAGATAACAGCACAGCTATTATTACTTCAATGCAGCATCAAAATTTAGCATCTATAGTGCAACATACAAAGCTTCATCTTCCAATGGATTTCATTCTGTATAGCAATCTGTAATGAATTGCTTGAATTAAAAAGGTTCTGTGAAAAGAAAAGCACTTTCGGGAGGAGGAATAGGCAATCAAGGCAGAGGGAAAGCCACTTGATAGAAACAAGAGTTCTCTAAATGCTAACTTACTGCTCCTGAAACCCAACTGGCATAATCACTGCAGAGGTAGGTAGCAAGGTTAGCAATTTCATCCACTGTGCCAAAACGGCCTGTTGGAATCTTCTCCATCATTCCTTTTTCAAATAATCCTGCTGGATCAAGACGACTGAAAGCACCCTATAAATACCAAAACATTTCAGTTATTCTCTCTCTTTACATACAGATATATATTTGAAAGCCACAATTTATTTCCTTGTTTAAAAATGTTAAAATATGTTTGTAATTCCGCACTCTGATCAAATACTGATAATAATTTTTTTTCCTTTTTTTCTTCCTTTGTTCTTTCTCAATTTAAATTTTTCTTGTTTGTGGGAAGTCACTGCATAGATTGGCTGCTGTGTTTACATACGCAATATAACATATAATAATATCTAAAATACAAAACAATAATAAATTGGTCATTTTCAATCCACGACTGTTTGTGGGACACTGCTGTGCGCAATTGGCTGCCACGTTCGCCCACAAATATACAGTCAATTCACTTTACAATATGTTCTGTGAAGCGCTTTGGGACGTCCTCCTGACGTGAAAAGCGCTATATCAAATGCAAGGATTATTATTATTATTATTATTATATTCTGTGAAGCGCTTTGAGACATCTAGAAGACGTGAAAAGTGCTATATCAAATGCAAGGATTACTACTATTATATGTTTTTTCTGACGAAAGGTTATTGACCTCAAACGGTAACTCATTTTCCTCTCTCCATGGTGTTGCCTGACCTGCTGCGTGTTCCTAGCGACTTGTGTTTATACTATATTACATGTTTTTTATTTGCAGATCAGCTTCCTTTTTGTTTACTGAGTTATTAATTGAGTTCCGCCTGCCTTATGATTCAGATGGATGTATTGGTAGATCTGCTATTTCAAAGAGTCTTTCTCCTGGTTTATACTCTTCATTCAAATTTGCCCCAAACCTAAATTAAGTGGCTGCCAATCTCATTGGCGTTAATAAGGTGTAGCTGTTGCAGATTAGATGTTGTGTTTGCCTGCAAAACTGTTACTTTCATTTCTACTCAATTATATTATATATACGGTGCTTTAAGATATTTATTTCACGTGGAAGATGCTAAATAATGCAAGCTATATTTTTTCTCATATTATTTTGTGATATGTGGATCACAACTTTCTACTTTATTACATTAAAAAATCCAAAGTCTGCAAAAGGTTTAAAAAGGTGAGAAAAAAAACCAAAAATGAAAGCATAAAGTACGTGATTAATATTTAAATTCAATTGTTCGTTTTGTGGTTTCAGCAGCTTACATATTTATGAGACTAGTGCGGGGTTGAAAAATAATTAACATTTCTAATGTTACAGTAATCCACAACTATGTGAGCCTAGTCCAAAGAAAGTAACATTACAACTAGATTCATTTCTGCAAGTTTAATAATAAGAGTTGCGAAAAGGAGACCACCACCAAAGGTGCATTCTTTCTTCTCAAAATGTTTCCGACTATCAAATTACCCAGCAAGTTGATTTAAAAATTCTTTCATGGTTACTTTGATGTTTGTAAGGCAAAATCTGGGTTCACAAGATTTTAACAACTTTGAGAATGACAAGGAAAGACCATGTGAGGATATGAACCTGCTCAGTACATTTTTCTTTAACTCTTTGAGTAAACTTTTGAGCACATTCTGGAGTGTCTATCCCTTAATCCCCACACTCCCCATTGCAAGGACTGAGCTTCTGCTCAGCTTCTTCTCATGATGGAAGAAAAACAGGTAAACTGAACACCCCCCCTACATCACTCCAGGAATAACTTCACCAGCACTAGCTCCACCAATTTACAGCAAAGATTTGCATTCCACAACTGAATGGGCATCTTTAATCACTCTTTGAAGGTTTAATTTGATAGTTAAATTCAGTGTCATGATATTACTCATTCAAGATGTCTCATCGTTACAACTTCATTCGATGGCATTTTTTGTCTTGTTGAAAATATGACTTGAATCAAATCTCCTTTGGATGTATTGTCCATATTTTGTAGGTAAACATGGCAGCCAAATTGCACACAGTTTCAGTGGGATCACTGGCACAAGCAAAGATATAATCTCAGTATCCTCCTTCTATGCTGTAAACATTTTTTTTTACCCAAGGTCATTGTCAACCCAAATATTGCAATGTTGGCCCCCTCACTGTTTTTGTGCTTTGTGAATATCCAATAGCTTCAACAAAGGTTACTATTTAATCTGTCGTTAGATCTATTCAACTGCTGGAAACAATAATCAATCAAGGAAACTGAAAATTTCTCACAGTATATATTATCGATATTTTAGCAACAGGTACTGATATTGTTTTAATGTACAGTTTACATGTTTTTAAAATCAGGAACATCAAATTGAAACATTCAAAAAGAAACCATTGAAAAAAGGGTTAAACTGCTATTGCCAAACACAGCAGAAAAAAATAGTGATTCTTCCCCGAACCTACTTATTGGTAGTACCTTGGTTTTAATAGGTCCTGGTTGAATCACATTGAACCTCATACCATACCGACCCCATTCAGCAGCAAGTGACCTGTAATGTTAAATATAAACAAAACTAGACTGAGAAAATAGTTTGTACCATTTGAATTAAACAACAATCATTAAGAAATGTTTATATTTAGCTTCAGAATGTGACAACATAGAAAAGAAGATTCTCCAAAGGAACTAAATGAACAAATAAAAATGATATATAAAAACAAAGTATGTTTCAAATTTCTTGAACAATTCTCCAATTATTGTTCCAAACTAACATTTTTTATTTGCATAACAAAAGAATTAAACATAGACTTCAGAACAAACTGGTTTGCAAAGTTTCGTACCAGGTCCTTTTCGTAACTTCAAATGTCACGGACGTAAACATTATTTTTGTGAGTAAAGTTCAAAATCAATATGCTTTATACTATTTTGGGGTTACAGAATTCTTCCCTTTCATCTACTTTTAGAATGAACAAAACACTGGGAAATCTCAAAGGCATCAGTTGCTTTAACTGTATTGAAGACAAGTTGAAAGCATGTGCAGTCCTGTGATTTTTGTTTTCTAAACAGATCATAGACATTGGGGCAGAATATTTCTACAAAGTGCCAAAACATCAAACCATTAAATACTTCTTTGAGGAATCGATGCAAAGGAAAATCATAGTTCAAAAAGATTTCACTGCTGGTCCGTAATTTTCTTCGGTCAAAAATCATGAGTTCTTCAGAATACAAAACTTACTCAAAAAGACTAAAGTAATGTCAACTAACCCTATTATATATATTTTTTAAAAATCTTGTGCTAGTAATAGTAATTGTATTAGCATATTAGTTGATATCTGAAAAAATAAAAATTTATTTCATGCCTGCTCAATTTTGCTATTCTCAGTGGTACAAATGAATGGGATACAGAATTTTCACCATTATCGCAGTTTATAATCAGTAATTGGCATTGATGCACCAGAGAAGCAAGCACTATACTTATATACAGAGATCATCCAGAACTCTGCAGCCTGTGTCCTCCACTGCACCAGGCTCTGTGATCCTATCACCCCCGTCCTTGCCCGAATCCACAGGCTTCCCATCACAGAGGATACAGTTCAAGATCCTGGTCCTAACCTTCAAAGCCAGCCATGGTCTTGCTCCCCCTGACCTCTGCGACCTCCTAATCCCCTATCATCATGCTCGCTCCCTCCGTTCAGTGGGCTCCGGCCTGCTTCACATCCCCTGCCTTGCCCGCTACCACTATTGGCGGGCAGGCCTTCTGCCACTCTGCTCCCACCCTCTGGAACTCCATCCCGCAGTCCCTCCGCCTCCCCCCCCTCCCTTGCCACCTTCAAGTCCCATCTCAAGACCCTCCTCTTCGACCGTGCTTTTGATTACCCTCCTTCCCCCTTTGCCCTCCATGCTCCCCGATCCCAACCCCCAGCTCGGTCCGAAGTACTGTTTTGTCCAGCGCCTTGGGATGTCCACCCGACATGAAAGGCGCTATACACGAGAGACCCGAGTTCAATTCCAGGCAGGGCGAAACCTTGGGCAAGTTTCCTTACTCCATACGACTAATAATAATCCCTCCAAAAAGACAAAACAATAATAAATTGGTCATTTTCAATCTACGACTGTTTTGGGACACTGCTGTGTGCAATTGGCTGCCGCGTTCGCCCACATATATAGTCAATTCACTTTACAGTATATTCTGTGAAGTGCTTTGGGACGTCTAGAAGACGTGGAAATCGCTATATCAAATGCAAGGATTATTATTATTAAATGTAATTTTTTGTTGTTATAAATGCTAGGTTCTCTAATTGACTTGCATGGAGTGATGCAGTTTTAAGTATCCTGGTGTCACAGTTTTGAATATGTGTTTGGTTTCAGCTTATTGGGGTGTCCCACAATCGTGAAAGGCGCTTTACAAATGTAATTTTGTTGATGCCATTATTGAATGTTATTGTCCTGCGTAGCCTGTTTACTATTAAAGCATTTTATCACTTACAGCTACACCCAAGATTCCTCCTCTCAAGCTCATGCAGTGAGCAATGATTTCCCATTGGTACAAAGCCCACAGTGATCCTGAACAGACAATTCAAAAACTGGGATATTGTTTCAGAGATTGACTTTTTTCACCTGCTAAACACAATGTTCATAAATTGAACATTTCCAAATATAATTGCTTTTCCTAAAAATTATAATTCATATAAGCTCAGAATATAAAGGGCCAAGTAAAAGATGGAAAATACAATACAATAAAATAATTCAAATCTAAACAAGACTACCAGTTTTAAAGACAGTTTCAGCAATAGGTTCTCCTTGAACATTCGGATCTACTCAGGCTGCACTTTATCTCATACTCGCTCCCTCTTACTCTGTTGTTCAGTCTGAGGTGTGTATAATTCCCCAATTCCATTCCCCCTCATAATTAAGTGATTTTCCTAGAAAGGTTTCACAATTGCAAATACCTATTTGGTCTTTAAATTTGGATTTATTCAATTTGTGAGGCAGTCAATTTGTGAATTGTCTGTTACATTGACTGTTACAGTAAATGCAGTACACTGAACATTACCTTCACACTTTGCTGTAAGAGGTTAACTTCAGAGAGTACCCAAAACCATAGCCTTTGAAAGTCCGGCAATCTTTGTTCGTTCAGTTTTTCAAAGAATATAGCTTATAAAAACTAATTTTAAATTGTCATACCTATTTATTATTTAAGAATGATTACTCACTTGCTCATGGCTTCCACACCTGCTTTAGCGGAAGCACTGGGAACTACGAAAGCGGATCCACTCTCTGCGTAGATGGTAGTAATAGATAGGAAAGCTGCACCTAAAAGATACTACGTTTGGGATTTCAGAAAGTAATTGAAAACATAAGCCAATATTTTATGAAAATACAGACAGGGCAACCCCATTAGAACCTGATTGAGAACAGGCCTGCTTCATGCCCCCCTCCGCTCCATCACCATCACCGGCACCACCAGTGGTGGTTGGGCTTCCAGCCTATCTGCCTCCACTCTCTGGAATTCTATCCCGGAGTCCCTCCGAAACAGTGCCCCCCTAACCTTGGTCAAGGTTTATCTCAAGACCTCAGCTCTCAACCCAGCTCGGGTGCCAAACCAGGATTGTTAAGTGCCTTAGGACACAAACAAAGTAATTTGTCATAGTTCACTCATAAGGAACTTCAGTTCCTTTCCAATCTTTTTTTCAACAACATGATGGCTGCATTTATTTTTTGTTCTATCTCTTAATTTAACCAAACATTGCATGGGTGAAAATTTAAATGGGTCAGACAGTACAGAACATAATGGAACCTTACCTTATATTACAAATATTTGTATTACTTCAACTGTGTACACATGGAATTCAACCCTCTTCTGCACACACTCTAGATCCTAGTTAGTGCCAATATAAACATTACATTTTTGATCTCAGGAGGATTTGAAACCAATCAATATTTTCTGAATTGACACTAGCTTGTTGATTGACAGACAATATACAATGGAATTCAATACTATTGTGTTGTGTGCTTAAACTTGTAAAGCTAATTGGAATGGAGTTCCAACTACAACACAACTTATTTGTAGAACTTGAAGAAGATGAAGCCTATTTCCATACTGTGTAAGTTATAAAATGTAAAGAAAAAGGATGACCAGGAAGATACAACCATCATAGCTTTTCATACCTGAAAAAGAGCCTGCTACATGGATATGAGGAAAGCACAGATAAATTGGACTGAAAGGGTTGCTCTTGAGAGTGCCAGCACAGACATGATGAGCCATATGACTTTCTTTTGTGCCGTAAAGATCTATAATTCTATCATATTTGCTCAGCAATTAATTAGTCTTCTATCCTTACAATATAAGGCGCATTTTACAACAGTTATTTTGGTTCCTTTCACATTGCACTTGCAAGCATTTTGTTAGTATCAAAACATGTTCTTTACCTTGTTTTGCTTTAATTAATTCTTTTCCAATTTGCAGGGTCACATATGCAGTGCCATTAAGAACAATATCTGTGATTGTTCTCCAGGCATTAGGAGAAAGTCGTTCTGAGGGCGAGATGAAGTTTCCAGCAGCATTATTTATTATAACCTAATAAAATATATGAAGGAAAGATATGCATAGAAAAGTTGGTAAAACAAAACAAAAAATGTCAAAAATGCAATTACTATTATTCTGTCTGTGAAACAAGGTTATTATGATATGTTAAAGCAAGCTTAGGTCAGTTCTTCACAAATATACTGCAATTTAAAATCCATGGTTGACTCTAAAGATTGCGTCTACAACAACAAGATTCCATTTATAGAGCGCCTTTCACGTCGGGAGGACGTCCCAAGGCGCTAATGGTTTCGGACACCAGATAATCAAGCTCACAAAAACTAATTTACTTTAACAATTTATGATCAGCAAATCAGAGGTATAGAAAAGGCATACTTACCTAATCTGAAGAACAAGTACCATGGTTTAAGTATTCTATTTACTCAAGTCTGTTCCAGAAAGCAAAAGCTGTTCTAGGCTTTATACCCAAGTTGTTTAGTACATTTGTAACTTAGCCTTCCTTCAATCATAACTACAAGGCCAACTGGTTATCACACACAGAACAAATTCTGTGCCCACTTTTCACATAACACAAACCATGTTTGCACGTCCCTTTTTTCCATAACCGTACCAGACAAAGCAAGAACATTAGATAAGGAAATAACATTCTTCATTAATTATGTCTAGCAATTTACAAAAGTTACATGAATACCATCATCAACAAAATTCACTTAAAAGGTACAGCAGTACAAAAACATGATAAGGCACTATATCAAATGTAAGGATTATTATTATGTAAATGGTGAAATGGATTTCACTGTATAATATGGATAATATCATTATATCCTAACCTTTCATGGTGAGTGAAATGTTTATGTACAACTTCAAAAACACAGTTGTAGTCTGGTGACAGTAATTCAACCCCCAAGCCTCTGAACTAACAACTTCCACATCAATCACTCTTATTGACTGAAAGTTGTCGAAGTAGTAAATCAACAGCATGTGGCTTCAAAGCCATTTTGGGTTCTATAAACCTGATTTGGAGACATGAAAATCCTATTCAATAGTAGCTGGAATGATGCTAATGTAATTATGGGAAGGAATCCTGGGAATCTGACCTTAAATGACCACAGACAAAATCTCTAGAAATCTCAAAATCAATTATTAATCATAACCATTACTGCTGGCAGATACTCTTGGAAGCAACTCAACATTGCTTCCACCAATAAAGCAGCATTTTTGTTTCCTGTTTCCAATCCCTCTTGCCTGAGAAGACTTTGGACCATCTACACCAAGGGAATCGATGGTATCTGCTAATCTCTTAACTGAAAATGCTGATTATGGAACTGTGTCTTTGATAACATTATAACTTACTTCAATTTTTTAGGAAAACTAACAAAGAAGCTGAAGCACAGCTGAATCTATCACATTTATACTGTAGCTACACAAATTGATGTTGTGCCAAGGTGAGCTCAGGAGTCAGGCTCAAGCATGGCAAAGTTACCTCAAGATTTATAATCAGTAGAAATTTGAGTTTCTCTTATTGGAATAAGAGCATATGAAGCCCTGGGACATAGTTTGCTGTATTCATAAATGTTTCATCTAAATTGTTATCTAAACCTTAGATACAATGATCGTGGGACTTACATTAGGAAGTCCTGCAACTTTTGACATTTGATGCACTGTAGCCTTTACTGAATCTGGGTCTCTCACATCACACTGAATCGCATGGACCTACAACAGAAACATTACAATGTGAAGCCATATTTTGCTAATGACTATTCCTCTACATGTTAAATGAAAAACAGCAACCAAAGATGGATATTTAATACACTGTTTTACTTGCATTGGGATGAGAAAGAAAACAAAAACCCTCTAAATTGCTTTATAAAGAACACTGACCAAAAGCAATGCACGGAACACCAGGTAGGAATTGCATAGCAATCCTGAGTTAAAGCTCTACTCTTCGTTAAACGTGGACCCCATTTACAGAAAAAAGGTGGAAATGTGCAGCAGATTCATCAGCGTCTAAAACAAGATAAGTGAAAGTTCCGATCAAGAATCTTCATCTGATGAAGAATCTCATCAATGACATGTGAGCTCATCTGCCTCTTTTAGATAAACCAATTCTATAATGGAAGCATATTTCTACATGGGTAATTTTACATTGATGTGTGCTTTTATAAAGATACTAGAATTTGCATTATATGCATTTGCATTATGTAAATCTATAGCCATTTTGCAGTATATCCTGTGAAGCACTTTGAGACATCCGCCCAACGTGAAAGATGTTGTAACAAATGTAAGTTTTATTATTCCATTAAAAATCAAACTATCATATTGTGGAAGGTTAAAGCCTTGCCTTCAAAGCCAACGTTAAATGTCAATGCAATGATCCCTCATTTTTCCAGAGGACAATACATTTTATAATATCTGAAATGTGACACTGCTAGTGTATTCTTATCCAGCTGATTTTTTTTATTATTATTATTTTCAGTTTCTTTAATTCAAACATTTAGCTGAAAGTCACCTACATCTTTCCAAAGGTTAACAAGTTTTAAACTTATAACTTTTGACATGTAATATACTTTGATCTTGTTTAGCATATTGTAAAATGTTTCTATTAAACTGATCAATTTTCAATTTCTGATATTCAATTTCAAAAACATGTAACATATGAAATATTTAGGTGTAAAAACAAAATTCAATAATTGCCTTGGTGCTTATTGTATAAAATGAGGCTAATTGGGCAGAATTCTGTAAATCCTGCAAAAATGCTCAATGTGCAGGATTTCTTGTGTATCACTGGCCAGGGTTAGAATAGGAGCTTAATTAATATAACAACAACTTACATTTATAGCGACCTTCACACAGGATAGTGTCTCAAACAACTGAGCCCCACCTCTAGTCAGACAATAAGATGACTATAATGTTATGGTGACGTAAGAGCATTAGCCTGTTGTCATGCATAAGACCATTTTGCAGGAGGTAAAGCAATGGAATTACTTTCGCATTTTCAGCCAGGCAAAAAAAAAGAAAAACAAACCTTTAGGCAAGCCTCTGTGTATCATATGAAATGGATCGCTTTCAAAGAAATTTTAACTGATCATTACAGTACATAGCTAACAGTAGGCTGTGCAGCCATTCCCATCCCCCTCCTTCCACACACTGATTGATTGATTCATACATACAACTCCACATGGCATACATATCTGGAAACTGTGGTATAGTCATTTCAGCAGTTGGGATGTTGTCAATAGGAAGTATAAAATCAGGCTATCCATAGCACTGCTGCTATTTGGTAACGCTCAATATCTCTAGTTTCGCGGGGAACCTTTGACTTGTACATTGGTTACTTGAATAGATCTATTATAATAATAATCCTTATATTTGATACAGCCCTTTTTGTGCCTGGAGGACATCCCTAAGCGCATTACCGGATATACTGTAAAGTGGAGTGACTGGGTAGTTGTGGGTTTCGTTGTTGATCCATGCTTGTATAAATGCAGTTGTATAAATAATTTTATAATCAGCAGCAGCATTACTTAAAAGCTATCTTACCAAGAAAGGTTCAAAACAGTGTAGTTGTGAAAAGATTTGTAAAGTACTATGCACATAAGAGAAACATATGATAAATGATTTGTGCTGGCTTACAACTGAAACAAATTAAAATTATCTGACAAATACTTGCGATTGTTATGAGTTTCCTGCCAGAAGTCAAACAACATGCCCAGCCTACGTTTTCCATATTCTCCCAAGTCTATGCTTAAGATTTTGGTAGTCTCTGTTTGGCCTTTAATTTTGATCTACACAAGATTGATCTTGTTAGATGCCTATTTGCTTTTAGACTCAGGTACATTTTCACATTCCTCAAAATGTTCTTTGGTTTTAATTTCCCAATTTGTTTCTCACTTGATACCCCTGAGTTAATAAAGTTAGATCTAGTTAATAAAGTTAGATCTAGGAGTCCCATAGTTCAGTGGTTAGAGCACTCGCCTCGCAAGCGAGAGATCTGGGTTCAATTTCCGGCAGGGCAAAATCTTGGGCAAGTTTCCTTACTCTACGTGCCTGATAATAAGGGTGGGGGGGGGGGGGGGGGGGGGGGGGGCGGGAAGGCTCCAACTACAGTTAGAAGTAAATCAGCAAAACTAAGAACGATGGAGGTAGTAGAGCAGATTAGATTATTATAATAGATCTATTCAAGTCAGGTTTCCGTGCTGCTCATAGCACAGAAACTGCCCTGGTCAAGGTCACCAATGATATCCTGACTATCTGTGACCAGGGCTCCCTCTGTCTCCTCGTCCTCCTCGACCTATCGGCAGCATTCGATACGGTCGACCACGCTATCCTACTCCACCGCTTGTCCTCCCACCTCAACCTTCAAGGCACTGTCCTTGAATGGTTTAGCTCTTACCTTTCCCACCGTCTTCACTTCGTCTCAACGAATGGCTTCTCCTCCACCCCCCGTACTGTCTCATGTGGTGTCCCTCAGGGCTCTGTCCTCGGTCCCCTCCTCTTCACCCTCTATATGCTCCCCCTTCGGTGACATCATCCGCAAACATGGGGTTAACTTCCACATGTATGCGGATGACACCCAACTCTACCTTTCCTCCTCTACTCTCAACTCCACGACCACCGATGTCCTGACAGTCTGCCTGTCCGACATCGAGTCCTGGACGAGAGACAACTTTCTTCAGCTCAACGTGCGAAAAACCGAGGCCCTCCTGATTGGCTCACGTCAGCGCCTCCGCACCTCAGGCGCTGACACCATCAGCATCCAAGGCTGCACTCTCCACCTCTCAAAGCCAGTCAGGAACCTCGGCGTTTTGTTCGACCCTGAGCTGTCCTTTCTCCCTCACATCCGCACCACAACTGGCACCGCCTTCCATCACCTCCGGAATATCGCCAGATTACGGCACTACCTCACCCCTCACGCCGCTGAAACCCTGGTTCACGCCTTTGTCACCTCAAGGCTGGACTATGGGAACTCTCTCCTCGCCGGCCTTCCCGACACCTCCCTCCACAAGCTGCAGGTCATTCAGAACTCTGCAGCTCGTGTACTGTCCCGCACCAGGCTTCGGGACCACATCACTCCCACCCTCGCTCGCCTCCACTGGCTCCCCATCCCCAGAGGATTGATTTCAAGATCCTCATCCTCACCTACAAGGCCATTCACGGCCTTGCTCCCTCCTACCTCTCCAACCTACTATCCCCCTACCTACCTGCCCGTACCCTCCGTTCCTCTGGCTCCGGTCTGCTCCACGTCCCCCGCCCCAACCGCCCTACTATCGGTGGTCGGGCCTTCAGCCTCTCAGCCCCGAGGCTCTGGAACTCCATCCCCCAGTGCCTTCGCCTTGCTTCCTCCCTTTCCTCCTTCAAGGCCGGTCTCAAAACCTTTCTCTTTGACCGTGCCTTCAGCTCCCCTCTCGACTCTCTTCCTCCTCCTCGCTCCCTCCCTTCCCTCCCCTCACCCTGACCATTTCCCCCCTGCTCGGGTCATGACCCAACTGTGCAGCGCCTTGGGACGTCCTCCTGACGTGAAAGGCGCTCTATAAATGGAATCTTGTTGTTGTTGTTGTTGTTGTAGAGAGGGAGATAAACACAGTGTGTCAAGGAGGGACAAGAAGCTCAGAAAAAAAGGGCATTAGTGAGTAGGGGAAATAGCAAGAAGTCAAAATTAAAGGTTCTATATCTGAATGCACGAAGCATTCGTAATAAGATAGATGAATTAATGGCACAAATAGAAACAAATGGGTATGATCTAGTAGCCTTTACTGAGACGTGGTTACAGGGGGATCAAGGGTGGGAGCTAAATATTCCCGCGTAGTTGGCATATAGGAAAGATAGGCAATGTGGAAAACGAGGTGGGGGGGTAGTCCTGCTAATAAAGGAAGGGATAAAAACAGTAGAGAGAAAAGATTTTAAATCAGAAACTCAGGATGTAGAGTCAGTATGGGTGGAATTACGAAATAACAAGGGGCAGAAAATACTAGTTGGGAGTAGTTTATAGACCCCCGAACAGCAGTAACAGTATTGCGCAGAGTATTAACCAGGAAATTAGAGAAGCATGTAGCAAAGGAAATACACTAATAGTGAGTGATGTTAATCTTCATATAAATTGGGAAAACTAAATTGGCAAAAGTAAGTTAGAGGAGGAGTTTATAGAATGCATTAGAGATAGTTTTCTAGATCAGTATGCTGAGGAACCAACCAGGGAATAGGCTATCCTAGATCTTGTTTTATGTAATGAAATAGGGGTAATCAGCAATCTGGAAGTTAAGACTCCTCTAGGGCAGAGTGGCCATAACATGATGGAATTTAACATTAAGTTAGAGAGTGATGTGGTTAAATCCGAAGCAAGGGTCTTAAATTTAAATAGAGCCAACTTTATGGTATGAGCGAGGATTTAGCTAAAATAGACTGAGGAATTAGATTAAAGGATATGACAGTAGACCAGCAATGGCAAACCTTTAAAGATATAGTACATAATTCCCAGCGATCACATATTCCCTTGAGGAATAAAATACCACAGGAAAAGTGGTTCAACTATGGCTAAATAGAGCAGTTAGGGAAAATATAAAATTAAAAGAAGAGACCTATAATACTGCCAAAAAGAGTAGTAAACCCAAGGATTGGGAGGACTTCAGAGACCAACGAAGACTAAGAAATTGATTAGGAGAGAGAAAATAGATTATGAGGGCAAACTAGCTAGGAACATAAAGACAGACTGGAAGAGACTAGCAAAAGTGAATGTGGGTACATTACAGGCAGAGACAGGAGGAATCATAATGGAGAATAAAGATATGGCACAGTCATTAAACAAATACTTTGCTTCTGTCTTCACATTAGAAGACACAGAAAACTTACCAAAAATAGAGGGGAACCAAGAAGCTAATGTTAGTGAGCAACTTAGGGAAATTAACATCAGTAAAGAATTAGTAGTAGGGAAACTGTTGGGATTGAAAAATTACAAATCCCCTGGACCTGATGGCCTGCATCTTAGGGTTTTAAAAGAGGCAGCTGCTGAGATAGCGGATGCCTTGTTTTTGATCTTCCCATTGATTGGAAGATCGCAAACATAACACTACTATTTAAGAAGGGTGGGAGAGAGAAGATGGGGAACTATTGACCAGTCCAGTCTGACATCGGTGGTAAGGAAAATTCTAGAATCCTTAATTAGGGACGTCGTAGTGGGGTACTTAGAAGACCATAACATGATTAGGCAGAGTCAACATGGCTTTACAAAAGGGAAGTCATGCTTACCAAATCTTTTAGAGTTTTTTGAGGATGTAACGAGCAGGTTAGATAGGACGGAGCTAGTAGATGTAATATATTTAGATTTTCAGAAGGCATTCGACAAGGTGATACATAAAAGGCTGCTACACAAGATTAGGGCACATGGAATTAGAGGCAATATATTAGCATCCTCGGCGGCCCTGCCTTCAGCCACTATTCCCCAAGGCTCTGGAACTGCCTTCCTCACTCCCTTCGTCTCACTCCCTCCCTTCCCATTTTCAGGTCTCTACTGAAGACCTTTCTTTTCGACCGCGCCTTTGGTCACCTTCCCACCCCTCCCCCTGGCTCAGTCCCAGGACTGAGACGCCATCCGGCGTGGAGGGCGCTATATAAATCCAAGTTGTTGTTGCAGCATGGATCGAAGAGTGGCTAACGGGAAGAAAACAGAGAGTAGGGATAAACAGGTCCTTCTCAGATTGGTGGGATGTGACAAGTGGAGTGCCACAAGGATCAGTGCTTGGGCCTCAACTATTTACAATTTATATCAATGATCTAGACGAGGGCATAGAACTTAAAATATCTAAATTTGTGGATGATACTAATCTAGGTGGGAGAGTAAGATGGAATATAATGTGGGGAAATGTGAAGTTATTCCCCTAGCTAATAAAAACAGAAAAGCAGATTATTTTCTAGAAGGGGAGAGACTAGACAACATTAGCTTTCAGAGGGATTTGGGTGTCCTTGTACACCAGTCACAAAAAGTTAGTATGCAGGTACAGCAAGCAACTAGGAAGGCTAATGGCATGTTGGCGTTTATTGCAAAAGGGTTAGAATACAAGAGTAGGGAAGTCTTGCTGCAACTGTATAGGGCCTTGGTGAGACCGCACCTAGAATATTGTGTGCAGTTTTAGTCTCATTTAAGAAAGGACATACTTGCCTTAGAAGGGGTGCAACGTAGATTCACTAGGTTAGTTCCTGGGATGAGGGGGTTGACCTATGAGGATAGGTTGAGTAAACTAGGCCTATATTCCCTAGAATATAGAAGAATTAGGGGTGAACTTACAGAAACATATAAGATTCTTAAGAGGCTTGACAGAGTAGAGAATGTGAGACTGTTTCCCCTGGTAGGAGAATCTATAACTAGGGGTCACAGTCTTATGATTAAGGGACAGCCTTTTCGAACAGAGTTGAGGAAACACTTCTTCACTCAGAGGGTAGTGAATGTATGGAATTCTCTAGCCCAGAAGGCTGTAGATGCTCAGTCCTTGAACATACTCAAGACTGAGATTGATAGGTTTCTAAAGGATAGAGGGATTAAGGGATATGGGGATAAGGCGGGCAGATGGAATTAGGTTAGAAGATCTGACATGATCTTGTTGAATGGCGGGGCAGGTTCGAGGGGCCTACTCCTGCTCCTAATTCCTATGTTCCTATAAGAACTCAAGAAAAAAAACAAAAAAACAATAATTTGGTCACTCAATCTACGACTGTTTGTGTGATACTGCTGTGCACAATTGGCCGCCGCGTTTCGCCCACAAAACATACAGTCAATTCACTTTACAGTATATTCTACGAATCGCTTTGAGACTTCTAGAAGACGTGAAAAGCGCTATATCAAATGCAAGGATTATTATTATTTTATTATTATCTAGTTTCTAGTCCTAGTCATGCATTTTTCATTAATATTTTTGGTTTTGATTATTTCCAAATTTCTAACATTTTTTCTACATATCAAGGTGGTTATTATCCTTCCAATTCCTTTACTGAAAATGAGCACTGAACCACAGGTTTCACTGGCCTTTCGTGCCCAACCAACATGTGTGTTCTTCAGGAACAAACCTGCACAATGATGGGCTACTAAACGCTGGGCAGGATCACAGTAAAGTTCAATCCTGTCCTCCCTGTAATCATGAAATACCAAATTCCGAAACCAGCTTCAGCAATAGTCTTTTCTGTATACTGAACAGATGTTGGAATCTAAATAAATATTATGGAAATAGCTTTTATGAGCCTCACATAATTATTATTTAATTACATACAATACATATTTGAATCTTCTTCAATAGCTGTGGAGAACAGGGTAAAATCTATTCAAATGAAACTGTGGAACTTTAGTTAGCTATAATAATAATAATAATAATAATCCTTGCATTTGATATAGCGCTTTTCACGTCGGGAGGACGTCCCAAAGCGCTTCACAGAATATACTGTAAAGTGAGTTGACTGTATATTTGTGGGCGAACGCGGCAGCCAATTGCGCACAGCAATGTCCCACAAAAAGTCATAGATTGAAAATGACCAATTTAATTATTGTTTTTGGTTTTGGAGGGATTATTATTAGGCGTGTGGAGTAAGGAAACTTGCCCAAGGTTTCGTCCTGCCTGGAATTGAACTCAGGTCTCTCGCTTGCAAAGCGAGTGCTCTAACCACTGAGCTACAGGACTCCACAGCAGCTATCAAACTACCTCTAAAAACAGCTGACCAATATTGCAATAAACGACAAAGGACATTCACCATTAAGATAGGTTAACATGTACAGTATTCTTAGCAATGTCTTAACTCCCAGAGGGCAGAATCTTAAAAAAAACTATATACAAAAATATAGCAAAATTAAAAATACTTATGAAGATCATCACAGATACACTTGCGGAACAAGGCTCAATTACCTTGTTTCCAGTTTGTGAGGAAATTTCTTCTGCTGCCTGCTCCAAGACATCCTGTTTTCTTTAAATAACAAGAAAAATTTAGCTTCTATTATTCATTATTTTGGAGTACTTGTTTCCTAGTTGGATATGTCGTATTAGTTGAATATTTATGATGTGGTCAAGGTAATCTTTAGTATTGGCATGTTTTAATGCAAAACCAATATTTAAACCAGGTTTCAAACAATTACATTCATGGAGAATGAAATCAAGAAAGCAGTAGAAAGATAATAGAATTGTTCTAATAAATAATAAGTTAAAAAGTGAACTGAAAAGATCACTAAATAATAATAATATTTGCATTGCCTTTTATGTCAAGAGATTGTTTCAAAATGCTTTGCGGCATATATTGTGCAGTGGCTGCACTTTTAGGCAAACACAGCAGTCCATTTGCACACAGCAATGTCCCACAAACAACCATAAAGTGAATGATCGATTCTATTTGGGGGAAGGTTCACCAGGACACTGGGAGAAACTCCCTTCTCTTTTCAAATAGTGCCATGGGATATTTAACGTCCACCTGAACAGGCAAAGACGGGACCTCAGTGTTGCATCTAATGCAAAGGATAGCAATGCAACACACTCAACAAGCACACCACTAGACTGTCAGCTTTGACTCTTGTCACTTCAAAGTCCCGATATTCGTGAGTTCATTTTCTTTAATATATCTGAAAGGCATATTGTTGAAAAGAGGATCTGACAGCTTTGACTTCGGCATTTAAAGGTTACAAAGTACAGATATTTTTACTCACCTACTCGCAATAATACAAACAGCACCCAGAGAAGAAAGAGCAGTTGTTATTCCTTTCCCAAGTCCAGTGCCTCCACCAGTAATAAAGGCCACTTTACCCTTAAATGTTCCAGAAGGCAACATTAATGTTTTCAAAGGAGAGAACATAGCAGCTTGAGGTAGGTCAATGCTTTGCCCCAGCACTTTTGTTCCTCGACTGAAAAACTGTGGAGACAAAAGTAAATCAGTTACAATTTCCACCATGCGATATATGTTAAATTTCTGTATCACAAAAGATTGACTCTTCATTTTTGTATCCATTTTAACCGAATACAATGTTGGTTACTTTCATTCCAAGTAACCATTGATATAAACAAAATTATAACCACAAAGGATTGCTGAAGCTTTAAGAAAAAAATTAGTCCAGTTAATGTATAAAACTTACTGTGGGGGGACTTACTCAACCTTTTTTTTCTGCAATTTACACTAATGAGCCCTTCAGTTTTATTGTGCAAATAGAAGACAAGAATACCCATAAAAAATGTTACATACATAAATTTGGTGAAATCACTACTGCTATTTTTACAAGCAGCTGTTGTTGTTATTTCAGCACCATTTATATCTTACTTGACACTTCAAATTTTCAATTTAATAATTAACTGGCACCAGACATAACAAACACATGGAGTTAAGCTTTTCTCAAGGCAGTTCTACTTTTATATAAATTGTTCCTGAGCTACCGGATGCCTTAAAAGGAAAGTTGCCCTTTATTTGAAATTATTCAGACACCGATCTCTGTTACTACTCTACATCCAGACCTACAGTTACTGTTGAAAATGACTGCCTGTCAGACATTGAATAACTTTCTTCATTTGAATGTCGACAAGGCAGAGGCTCTCCTGCTTGGTTCCAGTCAGCACCTTCTCACCTCAGCATCAAACAACCTGGATGCACACTCCACCTCAGGGAACCTCAGTGTCTTGTTCAACTCTCAACTGTCCTTTAAACTCCACAGCCATGCCTTGACCTGTTCAGCTTCTCGCCACCTCTGCAACATGCCCACCTCCGCCACTATCTCTGCCCTCTGGCTGCTGTGACCCTTATGCACTAATGCACTTATGCACTACGCCAACTCTGCTCACGAGACTTCCCAACTCTTGCCTCCAGAAACTGCAGACTATTTAGAATTCTGCAGGTCTTGCGTCTTCTCCCCCACCAAGCTCCGTGAGCCTATAATTCCCATCCAAACTATGCAGTGTTAGCTGGTTAAACTCCAACAGTACCCCAACCCACATTCTGGGTCCCCACATCTTGGCTTTGCCTACACATGTCTATGTAATTAAGTGAACAGGATGCTTCCCTCAAGACAACGAGAGGGCGAGAGGGCATTTCATTCCAAACTTGGCAATTTCCACGTGTAGGTGAAAATGCGTGGAACTCTCAATTTGATACCCTTAAGAATGGTAAAGTTCCCACATTGGTCTGGTACCAGTCTGCCCAAACAACCTGGTCAATCCTATTATTCAGAGAGAAAAAGATGGCAGCAATGTAAGAATGTACACTGTAACATTAAAAGAACAAGTCTCAGTGTCACTCCCCCCCACACCCCCCCCACCCCCCAGCCTGTCTCAGTGCCCCCCCCCCCCCCCCGCCTGTCTCAGTGCCCCCCCCCCCCGCCTGTCTCAGTGCCCCCCCCCCCGCCTGTCTCAGTGCCCCCCCCACAGCCAGTCTCAGTGCCCCCCCCCGCCTGTCTCAGTGCCCCCCCCCCGCCTGTCTCAGTGCCCCCCCCCCCCCCCGCCTGTCTCAGTGTCCCCCCCACAGCCTGTCTCAGTGCCTCCCCCCCACACACCCCACAGCCTGTCTCAGTGCCTGTCTCAGTGCCCCCCCCCACAACCTGTCTCAGTGCCCCCCCCCCCGCCTGTCTCAGTGCCCCCCCCCGGCCTGTCTCAGTGCCCCCCGCCTGTCTCAGTGCCCCCCCCCCCCGCCTGTCTCAGTGCCCCCCCCGCCTGTCTCAGTGCCCCCCCCCCCGCCTGTCTCAGTGCCCCCCCCCCGCCTGTCTCAGTGCCCCCCCCCCGCCTGTCTCAGTGCCCCCCCCGCCTGTCTCAGTGCCCCCCCCCCCCGGCTGTCTCAGTGCCCCCCCCCGCCTGTCTCAGTGCCCCCCCCACAACCTGTCTCAGTGCCCCCCCCCCCCGCCTGTCTCAGTGCCCCCCCCGCCTGTCTCAGTGCCCCCCCCCCGCCTGTCTCAGTGCCCCCCCCACAACCTGTCTCAGTGCCCCCCCCCCCGCCTGTCTCAGTGCCCTCCCCCACAACCTGTCTCAGTGCCCCCCCCCCGCCTGTCTCAGTGCTCCCACAGCCTGTCTCAGTGCCGCCCCCCCCCCGCCTGTCTCAGTGCCCCCCCCCCGCCTGTCTCAGTGCCCCCCCCCCGCCTGTCTCAGTGCCCCCCCCCCACACCTGTCTCAGTGCCCCCCCCCCCCGCCTGTCTCAGTGCCCCCCCCCCGCCTGTCTCAGTGCCCCCCCCCCCGCCTGTCTCAGTGCCCCCCCCCCGCCCGCTGTCTCAGTGCCCCCCCCCCGCCTGTCTCAGTGCCCCCCCCCCCCGCCTGTCTCAGTGCCCCCCCCCCGCCTGTCTCAGTGCCCCCCCCCGCCTGTCTCAGTGCCCCCCCCCGCCTGTCTCAGTGCCCCCCCCCCGCCTGTCTCAGTGCCCCCCCCCCGCACAACCTGTCTCAGTGCCCCCCCCCCCCCCGCCTGTCTCAGTGCCCCCCCCCCCACCTGTCTCAGTGCC